>NC_057801.1:47145234-47456828 GCF_018294505.1 Triticum aestivum | reverse complement strand
GTACGATGTCCATCCAACGGCCGTCGTGCTTCTTCAACCTCTAGTCTTCTTGCTCCAGCCGCCCAAAGCAGCGCCGGTCGTGCCGTCTGCTCCTGCCTCCCGTGGCCGGCTGTGCTGCCGCGGAGGCCTCACCGCCGCCTACTACTCCCACCGCTGGCTAGGCCATCCCTCCACTCACCCACACCCCCTATTATTCTACGGCGACGGCAGCGCAGCCGAACCAGTGAACCATCATACTCCTCTCCGCGTGTGCATCCACTGTCGCGTCTTCCCCGGCTCCACGTCGTCTCCTTCCTAGGCCTCACCGCCGTCCACCGCCGTGGTGCTCTCGGCGCGGTGTGGTCAACGTGGTCAAGGAACGACTTCCATCGGACGTGGACTGTACGTGGAGAGGCTGACAGCTAGGTCCATGGCAGCCACAAGGAAGTACCTCCTTATTATGTGCAAAATAATTATTCCTCCACCTGACAGCGGGGACCCACCAGATGGGCCACCGTATTTCGCAAAAAAAATGATTCGCCCCCTGACTGCTGGGACCTACGAGGTACATCTTTGCACGCAAGGAAGTGAGTCCAAAAAAATGATTCGCCCCCTGACTGCTGGGACCCACCAGCTACATCTTCGCATGCAAGGAAGTGCGTCCGGGAAAAAAACGATTCACCCCCCGACTGCTGGGACCCACCGGCTACACCTTCGCACGCAAGGAAGTGCGTCCGGGCAAAAAAACAATTTGCCCCCTGACTGCCGGGACCCAGCAGCTACACCTTCGCACGCAAGGAAGTGCGTCCGAAAAAAACGATTCGCCCTCCTGACTGCTGGGACCCAGCAGCTACACCTTCGCACGCAAGAAAGTGCGTCCGAGCAAAAAAAAACAAAACGATTCGCCCCCCTGACTGCTAGGACCCACCAGCTACATCTCCGCAGGCAAGGAAGTGCCTGACAGTCGGGACCCACCTGGTCGAAGCGTACGTAGCATTGTCATCCTGGTTGCGAACGTGTATATACATACTGGTCGATGTAGAGGCACGCACGTGTTGTAGTAGAGGCGCGCACGTGTCGTAGTAGAGGCGCGCACGTAGCATGTACACGTACGTACAGTGGCCAGGGTGCAAGAAAGAAAATACGGCCACGTATGTGTACATACGGGCAGGGTCTCGAACCCCTAGTCACGCATACGTACGGCGAGGGCCCGTGTTCATGGTGAGGCAACGGAATATGTCGTGTTCATGGGGAGGCAACGGAATGCGTCGTGTTCATGGGGAGGCAATAGAATGCATCGTGTTCATGGGGAGGCAACGGAATGCGTCGTGTTCATCGGGAGGCAACGGAACGCGTGGGAGCCAACCGGCTTGGACGGAACAGGCGATGGAAACGAGGCCTGGCGTACCGCAGAACGGAGGAAACGGCCTTGTGTTTGACCATCCACGTTCGGAACGGGGCCCTGTTGATCAGGAGGGGTGTGGCGTACCGCAAAATGGACGAGACGGACCTCCTACGGTCGAAACGGGGGACCTATTGATCGAAAATGGAGGAAATGGACCTCCTATGGTCGAAACGGGGGTCCTGTTCATCGGGAGGGGTGCGGTGTGCCGCAAAACGGAGGAAACGGACCTCCTACGGTCGAAACGGGGGTCATGTTAATCAGGAGGGGTGTGGCGTACCGCAAAACGGACGAAATGGACTTGTGTTGGAGCGCTACGGTCGAAATAGGGGTCCTGTTCATCGGGAGGGGTGTGGCGTACCGCAAAACGGGAGTCCACATGATACTGTTCATCTCCACCGTCGACCTCCTACAGCCTCCACGGGCTCCTGTTCATCTAGCCTCCACCGCGCGCTACTCCACCGGCTACTGTTCAACCACCCCTACACGGCCACCCCTCCACCGTCTACTGTTCATCCAACCCTCCACACCACGGGGTCCTGTTCATCCAGAGTCAACGCCACCGCTCACTATTCATCCAAACCCCCCCACCCCCCGCAATGCTCACTGTTCATCCAATCGATCGGCTTCAGTTAGCAGCAGTAGCGAAGGAATCGCTGCATCGGGTTCAGTTATCAGCCATTGATCGATCGCTCGGGTTCAGTAACGCGTAGCCTGCAGTGCAATCGCTCGGGTTCAATTAGAGCCCAACGCCTCGCTCAGGTTCAGTTAGAGCCAACGCCTCACACATGCGCATGTACGTGTACGAGAGAAATGCGCATCACTCGGCCCCCGACCTCCCACCGTAACCGGCAACTCCCCGAAATTTTCCTCCCCCTCGCTTCTACCACGGTTTTTTCCGTCATGGACGGCCCAAAGAATGTCATACAGCTGCGTCTCCGGCCTGCCCATTTTTTGTCATGATTTTTTGTCATGGAAGTAGCAGCCCACCACATCTATGATGATACCGGGTATTACCACAATTATCATCATAGAAGTGTCATATGTATGACAGAAAAAAATTTCGTTCGGCCCAAAATGTCACGGATGTGTCTTTTTTTGTAGTGATAGGAGCCTCTATTAAGGAACCTAAGAGGGTGATCCTCGTCCATCTCATCATCCATTCTTTGTTGACATTAAAAAGGGTCTATGGTTTGCCTAAATTCAGTTTCATTCCCGTCACCGCAAATCCCGACACTCGATATGCCTACTTTCTAGCACAAGTCAAGCAAAAATTCATGGGAAATTTCAGCTTGCCCTTTGCTAAAAGTGGACATATCGAGCGCGAGAAATTCATCGGAACGGAAATGAATCGACATTCTAGCAAAATATAGTCCACTCGGATCATTTACCCTGCACATAACCATCATTTTCCAATCATCACATGTCCAAAATATCACATGTCCAAATTCCAAATGTCACATGTCCAAATCACATGTCCACATACATGTCCACTTCAAATTTGCATATAGCAACAAGAAAAATATAGAACTTGAAGAAAATGCAAGAAGTCCTTTTTCTTCACAATATTTGAAACTAAAATCAGCCTACCTATATTTATGTCCTAGTTTGAGACCTAGCTAAATTTCTATCCTAATTTGAAAACCTAGGGTTCATACTAATTAACTAGGTTCATACTACCTAATCTTTTCTAGGGTTCATACTAATTCACCTAGGGTTAATCAATTCTATTTTATATTTAAATAGCAACATTTGCTTTAACTAAAAAATTAAATACCTAGAATTCTGTTAAGTACACCCAAAATACCTAAAAATACCTAGAAATCATTTAACCCATACTGATTTTGTTTTTTAACTAGGGTTCATACCACCTAATTAACTATAGTGTTCATACCACCTAATTAACCGTAAGGTTCATACTAACTACTAATATGTCCTAGGTTTTTTAACTAGGGTTCATACTACCTAATTAACCAGGGTTATACTAATTCTAATTAACTAACTAGCACAAAAAAGAGCCTAGGCTTCATACTAATTCATACTAACTAGCACTAAATAGCTAGGGTTCATACTAACAGAGGGCAGAGATAGATGGGGGAGAAGGAGGCACCAAGGCATGTCGGAGGTGAAGCGGGGTCGGGGGAGACGGCGACTCCGGCGAGGGCGAGGACGAGGGCGACGACGATGGCAGGGCTCTAGCAAGGTCGAGGAGGAGGAGGCAGAGACTCCGGCAAGAGCTCCGGCAGGGCTCCGGCAGCGCTTGAGGCAGGGGTGCGGCAAGGGCACAGGCTCCGGCGGCGACGAGGGGGGGGGGGGGGAGTCAGGATTTGGGGGAGGAAGTAGAGGAGGGAATACTGCTGGGTTTATTTCAATGTAGCAGTAGCGCGGTTCTAGAACACGTGCTATAGCTAAGATAGAAATAGCGCGTTTCCTGAAAGAGTGCTACTACTACCCGGAGTAGCTATAGCGCATGGTCAATAAACGCGCTACTGCTATCACGAGTAGCTATAGCGCTTTTCCTCAACAAGCGCTTGTGTTATTGTTTTCATTTTTTATTTTTATTTTCCTGTTTGTTTCTTCTATTTTCTTTTCCTTTATTTTCTTTTTCTTTTCTTTTCTTTTTTTCTTTTCATTTTTTATTCCGAGAACCGGAATGAAGGGAAGGTGATACAATGTATATATCTAAGGCAGTATATATTGCATCATTTGACCTATAACGTTTAAGAGTGTATACAAAATAGGAACATATATATATATTACATCATTTGACCCATGCATAACGGTTAAGTGTGTACACAAAATAGGAACATATATATTACATCATTTGACCGATAACCGCTTCGTTTTTTAGTGAGCTTCTTTCCCTTGTTGATCGTTGACGAATAATTGAGCCCCTCATTGTGACTTTTCCTTTTCCATGGAGTGTGATCTTTCTTCGGTAATGTAGTATTGATTCTTCTTTTGACGTATACTTCATCGTCATCTTCCCACATCAGGTTGCCATACTAGTCATAGTCTTCCTCGTTGGCGTCTCCATCCATTCCAGGATGTTCCTTTTGCCTCTCCTCACGAACATGGCTGGGATTGCTTGGGTTAGTTATGAAGAGGCATTGTGTCGCATGATTAGCATGTACCCATGGCTCATTTTTTGCAATGGCATTCATAGTAGAACTCTTGCTGTCGGGTATAGACATGGTAGTGAAATACCGGTTTTCTCTTCCGACATTCTTAGTTCATTTGACATGGAACATCATCGCGCTGTGTAGTCCAGAGTAGTCAAGCTCCCATATCTCCTTGACCCTTTCATAGAGTCTCTCAGTTGCACCATTGCCGCCGGTCATGCATTCCATTGTCACCCCTAGGGATGAAAATGGAGTGGAAAGTTTCCCCTTTTTGGGAGGGAAAATGGAAACAAAGAGGAAATATGAAAACGAAAACGGAAATTTGCAAAACGGAAATGGAATTGAATTTTTTTATGCGGAAATGGAATGGTGTTTTCCGGTGGAACACACGGGGAAATGGAACTTTCTGTTTCCGTTAATATGTAATTTCTGTTTCTACTATAGGCCCATGGCTGCTTTGTAGCCCAACTACCAAACAATATGTAATTTCTGTTTCTACTATAGGCCCATGGCTGCTTTGTAGCCCAACTACCAAACAATACACAATGATACAGTGACTAAAATGAGCAGAATGTATTATGTGAGTACCAATTTTTACTACCACATACATACTCAACTAGACCCTATACAAAATTGTCATATACTACTACTATATTACCCTATTATACCAACAGAACCATATTATTTTGTAGCCATGTTAACAATTCCATCAATATGTTTGTTTTTTGTCTGTATTTCTCTATGATTCAAGGGGGTTTTAAGTTCCGGTCAACAAATAGTTTTATTTCCGTGTCCGCTCTTTCTTCGCTCTCTGTTTGTTTCCAGTAGTATCTGTTTTCGTATTCTTTTCTGGGGTTTCTATATTCGTTTCCGCTTCTGCAAAAAAATATGAAAACAAATATGATAGCACCCAGTTTTGTCCGTTTCCGCGCCATTTTCATCCGTAGTCACCCCTGAGTCCTAAAAATCACTGTTCATATCTTTGGCCTCCGTGTAGAACATGTATCCGTTCATATCGTATGCCTGGTAGGTCGCGAGGTTGGCTGCGTGTCCTGATATGTCCATTTTGCATCTTGTTTTTATACCAATATTTGTTGGATTATGGTCTGTTATTTCACATTAAGGTACAATACTTATGCCTTTTCTCCCTTATTTTACAAGGTTTACATGAATAAGGAGAATGTCGGCAGCTGGAATTCTGGACCGGAAAGGAGCAAATATGATATACCTATTTTGCACAACTCCAAAAGTCTTGAAAATTTACGGAGAATTATTTTGGAATATATAAGAATTACTGGGCGGAGAAAATACCAAAGGGGACCCACCAGGTGGCCACAAGCCTCGGGGGCACGCCCTACACCCTGGGCGCGCCCCAGGGCTTGCGGGCCCCCTGGCAGGTCTCCGGTTCCCATGTTTGGCTATAGGGAGGGTTTTGACTTAGAAAAAAATCAGAAGATAGCTTTCGGGACGAAGCGCCGCCATCTCGAGGTGGAACCTGGGCAGGAGAAATCTAGAGCTCCAGCAGAGCGATTCTGCCGGGGAAACTTCGCTCCCGGAGGGGTAAATCAAAGCCACCGTCATCAACAACGATCCTGTCATTGAGAGGGGGTCAATTTCCATCAACATCTTCACCAGTACCATCTCCTCTCAAACCCTATTTCATCTCTTGTATCCAATCTTTGTGTCACAACTTCTGATTGGTACCTGTAGGTTGCTAGTAGTGTTGATTACTTCTTGTAATCGATGCTAGTTGGTTTATTCGATGGAAGATATATGTTCAGATCCTTGATGCTATTAAATACTCCTCTAATTATGAACATGAATAAGCTTTGTGAGTAGTTACATTTGTTCTTGAGGACGTGGGAGAAGTCTGCTTGTTATAAGTAATCATGAGAATTTGGTATTTGTTCTATATTTTGATGAGATGTATGATGTCTTTCCTCTAGTGATGTTATGTGAATGTCGACTACATGACACTTCACCATGATTTGGGCCTAGGGGAAGGCATTGGGAAGTAATAACTAGATGATGGGTTTATAGAGTGATAGAAGCTTCATAAGGGGCTGATTTGGATCCACATGTTTCATGCTATGGTTAGATTTATCTTAATTCTTCTTTTGTAGTTGCGGATGCTTGTGAGAGGGATTAATCATTAGTGGGAGGCTTGTCCAAGTAACGAACGTGAGAACCCAAGCACCGATCCACCCACATATCAAATTATCAAAGTAACGAACGCGAATCATATGAGCATGATGAAAACCAACTTGATAGTAATTCCCATGGGTCCTCAGGAGCACTTTGCTTTATAGAAGAGTTTGTCCAGGCTTGTCCTTTGCTATAAAAAGGATTGGGCCACCTATTTTTTGACCTGGAACTGTAGGGTATGAACCCCACAACATTTTTTTATTGATTCCAAACACAAAATTACAAATGTACAGATCTTACAAGGTCCAAGAGACCCAGAAAGAAAAATGGAAAAATAACAGCCTCACCTCAAGGTGGTGAAAAGGAGATCCATCTAAGCAATTCCTCTTTGAACTTAAGCTTAATCCTATGAACCAAAAGAGAAATATCTAGCATAAAGTTAGCCCTCCACCTTCTGAAAGAAGTTTTAATATTTCTAAAAACCTTGTCATTCCTAACATTCCAAATGTTCCAACATGCAAGGAAAACCACTTCTGTGAAGAATGGTTTGCAAAATTCCCTACTGGCATGATAAGCAATGGCAATTGATGATGTCCTGGACTAGGGGGTACTCAACACGTCGTCTCCCGATCAGTTGGATTGGGCTGAGGACCCCCATGGCCGTATACTCATGGGCCAGTCCGGACAGCTGCCGCATACAAGGAAGAATCCACAAGACTTGGCGATCAAGACAAGGACTCCTCCCCCACCGGCGTATTCGGCTAGGACTCTTGTTATCCCAGGCCTCTAGTGCATTATATAAACCGGGGCCAAGCTAGTCGATAGACATATACAACAACAATCATACCAGAGGCTAGCTTCTAGGGTTTAGCCTCTCTGCTCTCGTGGTAGATCAACTCTCGTAATACCCATATCATCAATATCAATCAAGCAGGAGTAGGGTTTACCTCCATCGAGAGGGCCCAAACCTGGGTAAACATTGTGGCCCTTGCCTCCTGTTACCATTGATCCTACCCGACATTGGTGCTTTCATTGAGAGTTCTGCTGTGTGATCGGTGAAAGGATCAATGGCTCGACTGCAGGTCAACTGCGACGTCGGCTTAATCATCACCAGCTCGACTGGTTACCTTGGCTTGACCGAGGACTGCGCCCTACCTCCGATCGTCATGTTCGGATGAAGGCCTTCATCAACACCAACTCCGATCTCTATCAAGATCATGGAGGAGTCATCCATGGAGCTCGGGGGCTCAATGTCAACATTGCCCTCAGGCGACCGTGCTGTTTTTCTGAACAACAAACTTGTATCCGCCACCACCGCCTCCTCGTGTGTCACTTAAACGATTACTTCGGTGGAATTATGTGGAATTAAGTCTACACCAACCCTGCAAAAATTTCGTCGAGTTCCGATGGAGGAATCTCTGGCAATCTCCGATATACCGGAGCCCTGTTGAATCTGGACGAGACTCCGAACGAGTTTAGGGCGTGGTATCCAGCATCTAGCTCGGATGTCCTTTGGAGGATCCAACCGTTGATTTGCTGCGGAATTCCCATATCTACCACCTGCCAAAAATTCAGCTCCATCTGACCATCCAAACTCCGGGAAACTTCCGATTAGTGCATCACTTTCTGGATCTGTTTTCTGCGCGAGAACGAATCCGACCCGAATTCATCTTCTTTATGAACGGGATCTCGGACATCCTTTTTGAAGGAAGTTTTCGTATGGGGTGTTGTGTTTTATTCTCAAACACATCCCAGTAGTATTAAAAGTATTCTTGCAATATGAATTTCACCGTCGTGCCGGTGTCAAACCAGCCCGACAACATCACTCCATGGCGGTCGACCTGCGTTAGACACGTCGTCGCTTTGTCGAGCTGAGCTCAATTTCTTCGGATCATCATCTCGGCCAGTCGAACAATAGTTCGGCATCGCGAAGTATAAATCGTCACCAACATCACCGCCCACGGATTACACAGAGTGGGCACACCTGCATCGCCACACGGTCACTTCATCAAGCCGGCATCGACCACGTCACGACCTGCATCGCTGGACCGGGGGCTTCATCATCTCTTCATCAACCTACTCCGCAGACTTCGGCGTCGCTGGCCGACCAGCTCCGTCACGTTAGCTGGACCAAGGGCTTTGCCTCGGCGAGCCAACCTTGGCCAGCATCGTCATGCCGTTGCTTAATCGCCCATCAGGCGATAGGTGTGCGGATCGAGCCCCAATTTTGGGAATCACCTTTCTTCGGATTGCTACAACAAATAAGCCAGGTGCTATAAATCCTAGTGTTTTTTGCTTGTTAGGGTTCCTTTTTCCCAATGAATTATTACTCTGGTTTGTCCGTCATATGTATGCAGGTCTATCAAATGGTGGTCGCTTTAACGACGGTCACATGGTGGTTCGGTCAGTTTCCGTACATAGTCCGGCGAACGCCGCATCCGGAACTCGAACCGACCTGTGAATTTAGGCCTTGCCATGCCTTTACCGCATCACGCCGCCGCCCTGCATCGACATTGACTTCGGCGCCAGGCCATATTTCTTTTATTACTCACTTTGCATAAATTACTTGTTATGCAACGATTTTTTTATTATTATTACTATTATCTCCGGTTTGCACTATTTTTTGTGCACAGGAAAATGATCCAGCCGGACTATATCCTTTGGTGTCACCTCAGCTGGACGGGGGGCTTCCTCAACACTTCATTACCCCATGCCTGCGACTTCGGCACGTAACATCCCAAATTTTCAATTTGGAATGTTATACATTAAATCATCATTGCATATCATATTTTGTTGCATCTTTGGCTCGATCCTAGAAATTCTATGCAACTCAAGGACCCTCGGAGAGAGTTGGGGATTTCGTTATTTTCTTATTTGAGTTTTTCTCAAATTTTGAAAATAGGATCACTGATTTTATTTATTTTATCTTCAATTATTTCTACTACCAAAAAATTTAGAGAGGGAATAAAATGACTTTCCCAAAATAAAGAAATAATGAAGATTTAATAAAAAAATCAAATAAGTTTTATTTTGGAAGTTTTTCGCCTTTTATTTGAATTTGGGAAAAATGCGTGTTTTCAAAAATTGCATTTTAGGCCCCGAGTAAAAGTTCATTTTATTCGACTCATTTTTAAGAGTCGGGAAAAATTTACTTTGTAAATTTTGGGGTTCGTTTAGATTTTATTTTATTCGTTTTTCTGCGCGCGTTTAAAAAAACGCACAGCGCCCCGCCTGGGCCAATGGCCCAGCCGGCCCAGCCGCCCCTCCCCTCGCACGCCCGCGCGCAGCGCGCCACCGCCGCCACCCTTGCCTTGCCCCCTCCCCGAAGCAGCACCCCCCCCTTTTAAGTACCCCAGCACCCCCCCTCTCCTCCTCAACCCGCAGCCGCCGCCGCCCCAAGCAGCAGCAGTCACAGCCGCCGCCGCCGCGCCGCAGCCGCCGCCGCCGCCGCTTGCGCCGCCGCCGCCGTCAGCGCCGCCGTCGCCGCCGTCGCCCCGCCGCCTAGCCGCCGCCCCGCCGGAACACCACCTCGTCGAGGTAGCCGCGCCGCGCCACCCTCCTCGGTTCAGTTTTTTTATAAAAACCGTTCCAGTTTTCTTTTTCCGTCGTTCGGTTTTTTTTTCGAAACCCTAGACCGGTTTTAATTCCGGTTTTGTTATTTAGCGAGCGTTTGCCGGACCGTTCGTCTTAACGAACGTGATCACCGGTTATTCCCGGTTAACGAACGTCCGTTCGTTTATCCGTTCATCGTTTTCTTTTAATCGGATTTTATTTCACTATTTTCTGATCGCGATTTCAGATCCGATCTTCGTTCTAGTTTATCTTCTCGCACGTTTATCGGAATCAGGTGATTCAAGCGCCAGGAGTTTGGTTTCGAAACCGCCGTTCCGACTAATCAACTTAAACAGAGTTTTGCTACTGTAAAATTTGACCTAGTTTCAATTTGGTAGAACCGAGGTGTTTTCTTCCGCTGGTTGTTTTCCGTTGTTTTGTTCGATTCGTTTTCTTTTGCAACCAGGGTTCTTAAGTTGAACTTTCTGGTTAGATCTTTTATTCGAGATTTACCCGTGCATTAGATGAGTACTTATTGTATGCTTGTTGTTTGTCTGCGATAGATCACCCGGAGTGTGCCGCTTGTTACTTCGAATCTCTAGGTTTCGCGGATCATCAGCAAGGCAAGTAACACTTGATCATACCTTTCTCTACTACCCAGTTTTTATGCATTAGATCAATCCTCAAACATTGCATGATTAGGATCTAATTAAATTGTGGGATGGGAAGTAGATGAGGTAGTACCTATTACCTGTGTTACTTATGAAACCTTTGGGAGTTACTTCTGCGTTTGCTTATTATGCCATGCTATGCTAGTAGACGTGGATTGGGTGAGTGAATATCCATTACAGATGTGAGATTGTTAATTAATGGTTTATCTAAGGTGGCAAATTAAATACACATCTGGGTGGATTGAGGCACCTGGGGTATCCAGTGATTGCCTGTTTTTTTGGAAATCCCGGGGTTACCGTGTGATTTTCCTATGGACCGCCACCCAGGCTCAAAGGGATCATAAGATAATTCATGCTAGTACCTTCCGTGTGCAGCCACAAGCCATTATGGGCTCTGGCATAGTTGACTAAGTCGTGCGAACTCTTATAGTGGTGGACTAGCAGATGTAGGGGATGTAGGTGTACCGGTCTACCCATCGTAAGGTGCTAGCGCTTCTGAAAGACTATGTCTCAATCATCCGTTTCTCAAACACCCTGCAGTACGAGAAACCAAACGGAGGCGATCGAGTCTTGTGGGGAAAAGTGCGCAAACCTCTGCAGAGTGTACAAACTAATCATGATTAGCCGTGTCCCCGGTTATAGACATCCTGAGTATCTAGTACTTGAATATCATGTGAATCTCAACATGTTACTCTAATTTAATATTGTTGGGTTTGTTAATGATTATTTTTAATTGGGATTGAGAATGCCGTCAGCCATTCTCAATGTTTAACAACCACCATGATAGTTAATTAAAATTATTCCTTTGCAGTAGAGAAAAATTGGCTTCATGCAAAAACTGTAACCATAGAGCTTTTACACCAGCCAAATTGCATGTGGTGTAGCTTATTCCAATGTCATTCTCTATGTGTTAAATTGCCAGCATATTCCATGTGCTGACCCATTTTCGGGCTGCAACGTTTCATGTTGCAGACTTTTCAGACGACGAGTAGGGTGCTTTAGGTCGTGGTTCTATACTCAGTGATGCCGTTGGAGTTGATGGACTCACTTATCTACCAAGTCCTCCGCTGTTATCGTTATTAGATGGCCTTAAGCCATATTTATTGTAATAAGTCCTCTTTTGGACAATGATGTAATAAGTGTGTGATTGCTACTCTGTTATAAATCCTTCGAAGTACTGTGTGGTGTCAGCATTACTGATCTAGGGATGACACCTGAGCACAGAGACTTGACCATCTGAGGTCGGGTCGCTACAGAGATGGTATCAGAGCACACGCTGACTGTAGGACACGAACACTAAGTTAAAGCCATAGATCACTACTCTCTTCTCATTTTCTAACTCCCCATCTTTTCTACTCTTTTAGGATGACGGACGCAAAGATCAAGTACGCCCAACCAGATGAAGGCACACCTTTTGGATTTCACTTGAAGGAAATCACCAAGTACCTGAACATTGGACTACCAAGCTTCACCGGGACTTTCAACGCCACTCTGCCTGAAGAGGAGCGCTGGAAAATTCAAGCCCACGTTCCGGGAAGGACATTCGCCCCAATCACCAAGCCTATAGATAGTGTTTTCAGTGCACCAACCTGGAGTCTGGGAAAGAGCATGGCAGCTCATATCACCATGGGACGCATTGGAGAAGTTTACGAAGAAGACCTCAAGGACACTATCTACCAGATTTGCGGCCGCTGAAATTATCAATGGGAGATAGTCAGCACCAAGAAGGATAGAACCATTGCAGCTTTCATCCAGGAGTTAAACCAGCACATTCGACGCCAGGAGAACCAGATGTGCAATGATATGATAGAATTGAAGAATGCGAAGGGAAGGATCTTCGAACTTGAAGGAGAGCTGAAGTCTACACGCAAGGACTACATGGACGAGATCGTAGCTGTAGTAAGGCACAATAGCGATATTAAGCATGAGATTGAAGAACTCAAGAAGAAGTTAGCGCTCAAGAATGAAGACAAGTACGTCGACTGTCCGAGCAACTACATCATCATCGATGACACCGATTCAGATCCAAGTGAGCCCGACTTTGAAGACGAAGCTGGAGCAGACATCATGGGGTCTTCCACCGGTTCAAATTAATAGATGACCCCCACATATTAGTAGTATTCCCTCCATGTAAACATTATAGTTCCGCACTTTTGTGATAGTTAGACCGTTGTAAGCCCTTTGTTTGAAATGAATGAAGTGATTTTGTGTGCAATTGCTCATGTGCATTTGGGTAGTGTTTTCTCCTTAGACCTCACTCTATTCTTAATTTCTCTTCTTTTCTAAACCCTTCAGATGCCTCCGAGACGTGACCCCGGGTTTGTTTTCCCGCCAGAGATCACCCAGTTGATTCAGCAGCGGAACACTTTGATCCAAACATTGGTACAGAACCAAGGCAACAACAACAACAACCCACCACCACCACCTACGGATCACTTGACTCGTTTCCTTAGGCTGCAACCGCCGGTGTATTCTAGTAGCACCGAGCCGATTGTAGCAGATGATTGGCTCCGTAAGATAGGGAGGGAGTTGACCACTGCAGGATGTACAGATGGAGAAAGGGTGAAGTTTGCCGCACATCAGCTTGAAGGACCCGCAGCAGCATGGTGGGAGAATTTTACAGCCACTTACCCTGTAGACACTGTCTCATGGGATCAGTTCCAGCATGCTTTCCGCACTGCCCATGTTTCAGCAGGAGCTATGGCCATGAAGAAGCGTGAGTTTCGCAACTTACGCCAAGGAGGAAGGACTATTGGCCAGTATGTGGATGATTTTAGTAAGCTAGCACGTTATGCCCCAGATGACGTTGCTACAGATGCAGCTAAGCAGGAGCAGTTTCTAGAAGGACTGAATGATGAGCTGAGCATGCAGTTGACGGTAGCCACTTTCAATAACTACCAGGAGTTGGTAGACCGTGCCCTCATGATTGAAGGAAAACAGCAGCAGATTGAGAATCGCAAGAGGAAGTATGGGCAGGGGATGTATAACTCTGGAGCCCAGCAGAAGCCCCGTTATACCCCTAAACAGGGAGTTCAGTTTCAGCATACCCATGGAGGAGGTGGTACGCACAACCAGAATGGCCACAAGAATGGTAATGGAAATGGAGGAAGCAACGGCCAGAACCGGACCACACCATCAACCCCAGCCAAGAAAGACCTGAGTCATGTCACCTGTTACAAGTGTTCCAAGACCGGACATTATGCAAATGACTGTCCCGAAGGCCAAGGTGGAAATGGAAGCTCAGGAAAGAAGCCGAACCCTTTCAACAGGGGACAGGTGAACCACATTGATGTGGAGGAGGTTGAAGATCAGCCCGATGCAGTAATCGGTAAGTTTTTGGTTAAGTCATTTACTGCACTTGCTCTTTTCGATACCGGTGCAACGCATTCATATATATCAAGGGGATTTGTAGAAAAATATAGTCTGCCTACTCAGATTCTTAAAACCCCTATGCTAGTAAGCTCACCAGGAGCGTAGTATATGGCCAGACAAGGATGTTTTCAAGTGCCATTAAGTATAGGAAGGCATGTATTTCCGACGGATTTGATCATTTTGGAATCCCAAGGATTGGATGTGATTCTCGGTATGGATTGGCTGTCGATGTATGGGGGAAACATCGATTGCGCAAGTAAGACGATTTTGCTCACAACACCAGAAGGAAAAAGGATTAGGTATGTATCGCGACATGGACCAAATAGGAATCAAGTAAATTCCTTATCAGGAGTTGTCCAGGAAGAGGTGCCAGTGGTGAAGGATTACCCTGATGTATTTCCTGAGGAATTGCCAGGAATGCCACCGGATAGAGACATTGAGTTTCTGATTGAGCTCTTGCCAGGTACAGCCCAATATCGAAGCGACTATACAGGATGCCCGCACAGGATTTGGCGGAAATCAAGAAGCAGATTAAGGAACTATTGGATAAAGGTTATATACGCCCAAGTTCTTTGCCTTGGGGATCACCCATACTTTTAGTAGAGAAGAAGGACGGATCGTTAAGGATGGTCGTTGACTATCGTGGATTGAATGAAGTAACAATCAAGAACAAGTACCCACTACCAATGATAAATGATCTGTTTGATCGTTTGCAAGGAGCTAAGGTGTTTTCTAAGATCGATTTGCGATCGGGGTACCATCAGTTGAAGATTCGAGAGCAGGACATACCTAAGACAGCATTCACCACAAGATATGGACTGTATGAGTATACCGTTATGTCATTTGGACTGACTAACGCACCTGCCTATCTCATGAACCTGATGAACAAAGTGTTTATGGAGTTTTTGGATAAGTTCGTCGTGGTGTTCATTGATGATATTTTGGTTTTCTCGAAGAATGAAGAGGAACATAAAGAACATTTGCGATTGGTTTTGGAGAAACTAAGGGAACATCAGTTATATGCCAAGTTCAGCAAATGTGAGTTTGGCTAAAGGAAGTTGGATTTCTTGGACATGTTATATCCGGAGAAGGGATAGCAGTTGACCCTAAAAAGGTTGAGACCGTAACCGAATGGGAAGCACCAATGACAGTTGGAGAGATCCGGAGTTTTCTTGGACTCGCAGGATACTACCGGAGATTCATTGAGAATTTCTCAAGGATTGCAAAGCCTATGACGGAGTTGCTGAAGAAGGATACTAAGTTCTTTTGGACTGAGGAGTGTGAGGCTAGTTTCCAGGAATTGAAGAAACGTTTGGTTACCTCACCAGTGTTAATTCTGCCAGATCAGACTAAGGATTATGAAGTGTATTGCGACGCTTCACGTCGAGGACTTGGAGCCGTGCTTATGCAGGAAGGAAGAGTTGTTTCGTATGCTTCACGACAACTAAAACCTCACGAATTAAATTATGCCACACATGATTTGGAGTTAGCAGCCGTTGTGCATGGATTGAAGACATGGAGACATTTCCACATTGGAAATCATTGTGACGTGTACACGGATCACAAGAGTTTGAAGTACATTTTCACGCAGAAAGAGTTAAACCTTAGACAAAGGAGATGGTTGGAACTCATCAAAGATTATGATATGAGATTGCATTATCATCCCGAAAAGGCCAATGTAGTAGCTGACGCATTGAGTCACAAGAGCCAATTCAATACACTGATGACGGGAGAGATACCAAAGGAATTAGCAGAAGATCTTCGTGAGCTATGTTTGGAAATAGTTCCGAGAGGCTATGTAGCAGAAATGGAGATTCAGTCTACATTGATGGATAAAATCAGAGAAGCTCAAAAGACAGATAAGGAAGTTGCCTCTATAAAGGAGAAAATGAACAAAGGAAAGGCTAAGGGATTTCGTGAGGATGAGTACGATACCCTACTATTTGAGGACCGTGTTTATGTGCCAAATGACCCGGAGATCAGGAAGTTGATTCTGCAAGAGGCACATGATTCGCCCTATTCGATTCACCCAGGAAATACCAAGATGTATTTGGATTTGAAGGAAATGTTCTGGTGGACCGGAATGAGGAAGGATATCGTGGAGTATGTAGCAGTTTGTGATGTATGTCAGAGAGTGAAGGCAGAACATCAGAAGCCAGCAGGATTGTTGCAACCATTTCCGATACCCGAATGGAAGTGGGAAAAACTAGGCATGGATTTCATCACGGGTTTGCCAAAGACTCGTTCAGGCTATGACTCGATTTGGGTTATAGTCGACCGCTTGACGAAGGTAGCTCATTTCATTCCAGTCAAGACTACCTATAGCAGTGCTAAGTTGGCAAAGATATACATGACCAGAATTGTGTGTTTGCACGGAGTTCCGAGGAGTATCGTATCAGATAGAGGAACCCAATTTACCTCAAAGTTTTGGAATCAGTTGCATGAAACATTGGGAACCAGGCTGGAATTCAGTATAGCTTTCCACCCACAGACAGATGGACAGACTGAGAGAGTCAATCAGATTTTGGAGGATATGCTAAGAGCTTGTGCACTAGATTATGGATCTAGTTGGGACGATAACTTGCCGTATGCAGAGTTTTCTTACAACAACAGTTACCAAACCAGCTTGAAGATGGCACCTTTCGAAGTTTTATACGGAAGGAGGTGCAGGACACCGCTATCATGGGACGAAGTTGGATACCGTCAGTTGTTTGGACCAGATTTCATTAAAGAGTCTGAACAGAAAGTTAAGTTGATTCGTGATAGGCTCAAGGTAGCCCAGTCCAGACAGAAAAGTTATGCGGATGCAAAACGCAAAGAGATAGAATATGAAGTTGGAGACAGAGTTTATCTTAGAGTATCCCCGCTTCGAGGAGTTAAGCGTTTTGGAGTTAAGGGAAAATTAGCACCACGTTTCGTTGGACCGTATAGGATCTTGCAGCGCATGGGAGAAGTCGCTTATAAGCTGGAATTGCCAGAGGGACTGTCAGGAGTTCATGATGTATTCCATGTTTCTCAACTGAAGAAATGTCACGCCGAGATGGCAGAGGTACCGCTAAGAGATACAGTGCCACTTGAAGCAATTCTGTTGAAGGATGATTTAACATATGAGGAGAAACCAGTGAAGATTCTCGATTATGCCAGTAGAGTTACCCGCAGCAAGGTTATCAAGTTTTGCAAGGTTCAGTGGAGCCACCACACTGAGGATGAAGCCACCTGGGAGAGAGAAGAAGATTTGCTCAAGGACCACCCTCACCTATTTTCTAGCCAACCCGAATCTCGAGGGCAAGATTCATCTTAAGGGGGGTAGGTTTGTAACATCCCAAATTTTCAATTTGGAATGTTATACATTAAATCATCATTGCATATCATATTTTGTTGCATCTTTGGCTTGATCCTAGAAATTCTATGCAACTCAAGGACCCTCAGAGAGAGTTGGGGATTTCGTTATTTTCTTATTTGAGTTTTTCTCAAATTTTGAAAATAGGATCATTGATTTTATTTATTTTATCTTCATTTATTTCTACTACCAAAAAATTCAAAGAGGGAATAAAATGACTTTCCCAAAATAAAGAAATAATGAAGATTCAATAAAAAAATCAAATAAGTTTTATTTTGGAAGTTTTTCGCCTTTTATTTGAATTTAGGAAAAATGCTTGTTTTCAAAAATTGCATTTTAGGCCCCGAGTAAAAGTTCATTTTGTTCGACTCATTTTTAGGAGTCGGGGAAAATTTACTTTGTAAATTTTGGGGTTCGTCTAGATTTTATTTTATTCGTTTTTCTGCGCGCGTTTAAAAAAAACGCGCAGCGCCCTGCCTGGGCCAAGGGCCCAGCCGGCCCAGCCGCCCCTCCCCTCCGCCACCGCCGCCGCCCTTGCCTTGCCCCCTCCCCCAAGCAGCACCCCCCCTTTTAAATACCCCAGCACCCCCCCCTCTCCTCCTCAACCCGCAGCCGCCGCCGCCCCAAGCTGCAGCCGCCGCAGCCGTCGCCCCGCCGCCTAGCCACCGCCCCGCCGGAACCCCGCCTCGTCGAGGTAGCCGCGCCGCGCCACCCTCCTCGGTTCGGTTTTTTTTATAAAAACCGTTCCGGTTTTCTTTTTCCGTCGTTCGTTTTTTTTTTCGAAACCCTAGACCGGTTTTAATTCCGGTTTTGTTGTTTAGCGAGCGTTCGCCAGACCGTTCGTCTTAACGAACGTGATCACCGGTTATTCCCGGTTAACGAACGACCGTTCGTTTATCCGTTCGTCGTTTTCTTTTAATCGGATTTTATTTCACTATTTTCTGATCGCGATTTCAGATCCGATCTTCGTTCTAGTTTATCTTCTCGCACGTTTATCGGAATCAGGTGATTCAAGCACCAGGAGTTTCGTTTCGAAACCGCCGTTCCGACTAATCAACTTAAACAGAGTTTTGCTACTGTAAAATTTGACCTAGTTTCAATTTGCTAGAACTGAGCTGTTTTCTTCCGTTGGTTGTTTTCCGTTGTTTTGTTCGATTCGTTTTCTTTTGCAACCAGGGTTCTTAAGTTGAACTTTCTGGTTAGATCTTTTATTCGAGATTTACCCATGCATTAGATGAGTACTTATTGTATGCTTGTTGTTTGTCTGCGATAGATCACCCGGAGTGCGCCGCTTGTTACTTCGAATCTCTAGGTTTCGTGGATCATCAGCAAGGCAAGTAACACTTGATCATACCTTTCTCTACTACCCAGTTTTTATGCATTAGATCAATCCTCAAACATTGCATGATTAGGATCTAATTAAATTGTGGGATGGGAAGTAGATGAGGTAGTACCTATTACCTGTGTTACTTATGAAACCTTTGGGAGTTACTTGTGCGTTTGCTTATTATGCCATGCTATGCTAGTAGACGTGGATTGGGTGAGTGAATATCCATGACAGATGTGAGATTGTTAATTAATGGTTTATCTAAGGTGGCAACTTAAATACACATCTGGGTGGATTGAGGCACCTGGGGTATCCAGTGATTGCCTGTTTTTTTGGAAATCCCGGGGTTACCGTGTGATTTTCCTATGGACCGCCACCTAGGCTCAAAGGGATCATAATATAATTCATGCTAGTAACTTCCGTGTGCAGCCACAAGCCATTATGGGCTCTGGCATAGTTGACTAAGTCGTGCGAACTCTTATAGTGGTGGACTAGCAGATGTAGGGGATGTAGGTGTACCAGTCTACCCATCGTAAGGTGCTAGCGCTTCTGAAAGACTATGTCTCGGTCATCCGTTTCTCAAACACCCTGCAGTACGAGAAACCAAACGGAGGCGATCGAGTCTTGTGGGGAAAAGTGCGCAAACCTCTGCAGAGTGTACAAACTAATCATGATTAGCCGTGTCCCCGGTTATGGACATCCTGAGTATCTAGTACTTGAATATCATGTGAATCTCAACATGTTACTCTAATTTAATATTGTTGGGTTTGTTAATGATTATTTTTAATTGGGATTGAGAATGCTGTCAACCATTCTCAATGTTTAACGACCACCATGATAGTTAATTAAAATTATTCCTTTGCAGTAGGGAAAAATTGGCTTTATGCAAAAACTGTAACCATAGAGCTTTTACACCAGCCAAATTGCATGTAGTGTAGCTTATTCCAATGTCATTCTCTATGTGTTACATTGCCAGCATATTCCATGTGCTGACCCATTTTCGGGCTGCAACGCTTCATGTTGCAGACTTTTCAGACGACGAGTAAGGTGCTTTAGGTCGTGGTTCTATACTCAGTGATGCCGTTGGAGTTGATGGACTCACTTATCTTCCAAGTCTTCCGCTGTTATCGTTATTAGATGGCCTTAAGCCATATTTATTGTAATAAGTCCTCTTTTGGACAACGATGTAATAAGTGTGTGATTGCTACTCTGTTATAAATCCTTCGAAGTACTGTGTGGTGTCAGCATTACTGATCCAGGGATGACACCTGAGCACAGAGACTTGACCATCTGAGGTCGGGTCGCTACACGGCATCACCCTGCCGTCCTGCATTAACCGTGCTATGTCACCACTTCGGAGTGTCGAGCTCTTTGCTCCGCCACCTCGGGACCGGCTTGGGGGATGGAACCTTGTCCCACATCAAGCTCGGACCGCGTCATCAATACCGAACACATTAACCAGCTAAGTTGCCTTCATGCTCAAAGTTTTAAATCTTTAACTTGTGTTCGGCTCGACCAAGCATTATACTTTTTTGGAAAAAAGTTCCTTGTAAAAATTTCCTTGTCCAAACATTGTTTGTGACGTGCAAATTCAAATACCACGTTTACTTGGGGGCTTCATTCATGAAGCTTTTTCCTCTTGCAAATGATTATACTTGTACGGATTCGTTCCTTGTTCTTGTATTACGCCACAATATGCACCATATTGACTTAAGCGATTTGCAAGGTGGGTTGCTTTGCTCCTGTGTTTAACCCTACGTTCCCGATTGTTCGGCTAGGGAGTAAAGGAAGCACCTCTGCGATTGTCACGATCGGGTCACCTGAGCCGGACCTCAGACTGGGTGAAGCCGAAAGGTAGCGCTCTTATTGTTTTCAATCATGGTCGGCACACAACGGAACTCATGGGTACAAAAAATCTATTGCACAAGTCTCATAATAACAATGAGCACCGAAGAAAGGTATCGGTGGGGGTACTATTTTCTTCGAAGATGCTTCTTACTCTTTGCAGTAATATAGCATAAGTTCCCTGAGCGCGCTTTGTCTGTTATAGCATTATGGCCTGATTGCCTGGTTATTGGAAACACCATCGATATTCTCGGCAGATGGAGTACATAACACTTTTCGGTCCTTGACCGAAGAGGGAGAAGCCGATGGTCGGTTAAGACGCGTTTAAAGTTTGGTTGAACATAGATATGATATAAGTACTTCGGTACATGCAATCATTCTTTTACCCAAGTCACTTCGGGGCTCTTAAATTTATATGAGCCGTTTTATGATAAGTGTTTTTCTTCTTAGTCGTTGCAAAGTTTTTATTATTATTTATCACTCCTTTTTTCGACACAAGTGTGCGCACTAGCCGGGGAGCCTAATTTCTCTCTCAAAGCCGCTAGAGTTTAGTTTGCTAAACTGACCTAGTAAGAAGTACTCCGCCTTCGGGATAGGAGGTTGAAGCCGTAGGCTGACCCGCCTGAAGTTTTGAGATAGGATGTGTCATGTTAAAGCACGACAGAAGCACCTTTTTTTTCAATGTCCAATTTTCGGATTGGCACCGAACACTTGATCTAGTTTGGACAATAACCTTTTGAATAAGTTTTTCGGCTTTTCGAGCCCATGTCACTTTTAAACTATTTGTGTGTTTTCAGCACAAATCTCGCAGTGCAACGCCGGACACCTTTAGAGATCCGGCAAAAACATTCTCAGATATTGCTATATATGGATCGGTTTCGAATTGTGTCTTCGGTCAATAGTTGGGTTGCCCGGCTCCTGCGCTTGCCTCATATGTTCCGCTTTGTTCGGCTAGGTGTGCAAAGGGAGAACCACTGCGATTGTGTTTCCAGCTCACATGGTTAAGCACCTCAGTGGAGAAAGCCGAAAACTGACTGCCACAATAAGCGTAAACTGGTCGGCGATCCGATGACAGCGTTAAACAATGGGCCATTCATAACAATGGCCGAAGTGTTTACGGCTTGACCTCGACTGTTGCCGAACAATACCGGGGGCTATTAACTGGCCTCCCAAACTAAATCCTCGATATTTTGCTCTTACATTGGAGCTGAGGTTTCATGATCATGCTTAGCATGACAACCCAAATAAAGGAACCGATAGCGGGACTATTTTCTTTGGAAGACATTTCTTCTGTTAAACAGTAATATAACATGTCTCTCCGCGTACCTTTGTTTATAAAACCGTATGGCTAGATTGCCTTGTTTGTTGTAAATCTTTGCCCTCATAAAGGCTTTACAAAGTAGGACAAACACTCCTCGGCTATTGGCCGAGGAGGTGGAAGCCGATGGTCAGTCAACAAAGTTTTGTACAATGCGGATCCGAGCATTAATGACGTAAAGTACTTGGATACATAGAGTCATTACACATAATTTGTGATTTTACTAGGGATATCGATCCTTAATTCGGCCTCCCATGCCCGCATTAAGGCTCGGGGGCTACTGGGCTTCGGGATTATTATTTATACAAATATTAAAGGGGCACATCGATCCCCTGATCTGGTATTGCCACCCGACCAGTGTCTCGGGGGCTACTGCATTTCATGTTCTATGCAGAAAATTTTAAGTGCAATATAGTTTCCGAGGAGATTTTGATCCTCAGGTTGGTCGGCCGCACCCAACCTGAGTCCCGAGGACTGAGCACGCTGCTTTTTGTGTCCCGAAGTATTCTGCCGAGCTAGGACTTGATCCTCAGACCAATTTTGCAAATCAAGATGAGTCTCAGCGGCTACGGGGATCAGCGGTCTTATGTCAGCCTTCATGTGCATCTCGGGTTTTAGACCGATACCCACCTTGAGGGCTACTGGCACCAATAAAAAATATTGACAAAAATCGGCCCACATTCGGGGTGGTGCACCACCTCAGAAGCAGTCCGGGGTAAAGCTCGGGCGCTAGTGGCTGGCTCCATAGAGGGCACTTCCGGCATTAAGCTCGGCTAAACTCCTTCAAACTTATTTGAACCAAGGTGATTTACGACACCTTGGATACAGTCCGATGTTGGAGCTCGGATACATAGTCCGGCGTTGGAGCTCGGATACCGTCCGGCGTTGGAGCTCGGATACATAGTTCGGCGTTAGAGCTGGGAAGCAGTCCGGCTTTAGTGCTCGGCTGCAAAAGATACCTCGAATGCAGTCCGGCGTTGGAGCTCGGACACAAGAGGACGTTGCCGCCCGGGAACAACCTCAAACCCGAGGCATGGCATAAAAATAACAAGGCATTGATAAAGGCCGTAAACTTAAAGGGACTCCTCGGATACCCAATGTGTAAACTCGTCGAATGCATTTCGGCGATCCTCAAGATAGAAGATGAGAAGATTTGTTGAACTAGTTTTCAAGACCGGCAACCGAAGATGAAGAACAGTTCAGAAGAATCGAGGAGCGTCCCTAACTTGAAGACCGGTTCAGGGGGCTACTGACGGTGTCCTGGACTAGGGGGTACGCAACACGTCGTCTCCCGATCAGTTGGATTGGGCCGAGGACCCCCATGGCCGTATACTCATGGGCCAGTCCGGACAGCTGCCGCATACAAGGAAGAATCCACAAGACTTGGCGATCAAGACAAGGACTCCTCCCCCACCGGCGTATTCGGCTAGGACTCTTGTTATCCCAGGCCTCTGGTGCATTATATAAACCGGGGCCAGGCTAGTCGATAGACATATACAACAACAATCATACCATAGGCTAGCTTCTAGGGTTTAGCCTCTCTGATCTCGTGGTATATCAACTCTTGTAATACCCATATCATCAATATCAATCAAGCAGGAGTAGGGTTTTACCTCCATCGAGAGGGCCCGAACCTGGGTAAACATTGTGTCCCTTGCCTCCTGTTACCATTGATCCTAAGACGCACTGCTTGGGACCCCCTACCCGAGATCCGCCGGTTTTGATAAGCAATGGCAATCATATCATCCCATGCCATCCAGTTGATTTGAATATAATTCCACACCCTGCAACTAAAATTGCATTGAAAGAAAAGATGATCTGTATCCTCCTTGGTGCAGTTGGGGCAGAGGACACAAAAATTAGAATCAGAGACATTCCAGTGTCTCCTTTGCAACATATCCTGTGTGTTCAGCCTGTCCATGATCATCAGCCAATCAAAGAACTTGATCCTCATAATGCAACAACTAGCCCAAACCCAAGATAGAAGTGGGGTACACACAATATGCTTGTGCAGGAAGGTGTAATACTTCTTGGCAGTATATCCCTTGCCATCCTCTCTCCACACCCAGATATCATTCAACTCCAGGTTATGCTTGGATTGAAGAAGAATGTTCTGCAGTCATTGTAACTCGCCAAAAGCACTCTTAGAGAGAGGCAGGCGGAACAGGGAAGTAAGCTCAGCCGAAGCAAAAACATCAGCAGCATAAATGAGAGGATCAATGGCAAAAGAGAATAGTCTAGCAAACCTTTGATCAAGAGGTGTACAAGAATCCCCTAGAGACCAAGAGTCAGACTAGAAGAGAACGGTGTCTCCCTTGTTAAGATGCACTGCACACACACCATACTGAACTTATCCATTAACTTGCAGATATCCCTCCACCAAAAGGAACCACAAATGATGGTAGCGTGAGGAACTATCTCATGGTAATAGTTATGCCAAATGAATTGGACCCAGGGTACATTAACTTTATTGTAAAACTTGTTGGGATGTTTGAGAAGTAGAGCCTCATTCTGCAGTTTCAAATTCAAAATACCCAGACCACCTCTGTTTTTGGGCCTACAAACCAACCCACAAGCTACCAAAGACTGACCAAAATCTTGCCCATATTTCCTCCAAAGGCATTGTCTCTGAATTCATTCCAACTGCTTTAGGATACCAGGTGGCAAGTCAAGACTACATAGGAAAAAATTGGCACATAAGAGAGAGCTTAAATGAGGTACTGTAGCCTTCCTCCATGAGAAAGAAAAGAAGAACTAATGGATAATTTCCTCTCCATACTGTCAGCCAGAGGCATTAGGTCCAAGAGCTTAGGCTTGGTTATTCCCACAGGGAGGCCAAGATAAGTAAAAGGAAGAGTGTCAACCACACAACCAAAGAGAGCAGCCAGCCTAGCAATCTCCACAGAGTCCACATTAATATGTAGCATAGATTTATGATAGTTAACATTCAACCCGGTGTACTTTGAAAAGAAGAAGCAACATTTTCTTTAAGGACAGCAACTGAGATTGCTCAGCAGGCAGAATAATGAGAGTGTCATCAGCATACTGTATAATTGGGTAATCCTTATCATGGCAAGGGATAGGAAGCTGCAAAAGACCTTTAGATTGCATATCATTCACCACTGACTGGAGCAAATCTGCAGCAATGGCTTGATGCACCTTTCTTACACATGTTACTTGTTACCCTTTACGAATTATCTTATCACAAATTAATCTATCTGTTACCGATAATTTTAGTGCTTGCAGAAAATACCTTGCTGAAAGGACTATGATATATCCCCTATACTTGCGGGTCATCAAGACTCTGTTCTAGCGTTGTTTACAGGGAGTGAAGGGCCTTTGGTGAGTGGAATTTGGTAAGGAAAAATTTACATTGTGTTCTGAAATTTACTGTCACTTGTCACTATGGAAAATAATCCTTTGAGGGGTTTGTTCAGGGTATCTTCATCCTGACTATAAGCACAAAGAGTTGCTCCTCAACCTACTGTACCTATTGAAAATAATTATTATTAAATTCCTTCAGGCATGATAGAGAAACTGCTAGCTAATACTTATGCAAGAGATGGAACACTACATCCTGATATGCATCTAATCTTTGTGGATGAAGTTTCTAGATTATTTAAGCTTGCAGGTTTGCCCCGAGTTGAAGTCAAGAGGAAGGTCTTCTCTTTATCTTTTAAGGGAAAGGCATTGATACGGTATAGGCTATGCGATGATACTGGATCTTGGAACTACAACCAATTGAAATTGGAATTTCATTAGAAGTTTTATCCTATGCATCTTGTTCATCGTGATCGGAATTATATATATAATTTTTGGGCTCGTGAAGGGAAAGTATCTCTCAAGCTTGGGTGAGGATTAATTCAATGTTATATTCATGCCCCAATCATGAATATTATTCAGAACTTTTATGCTCGGCTTTCTCGTAATGAGCAATCCATGCTCAATACTTCCTGTACTGGTTCTTTTATGAAGAAGACTATTGAATTCAAATGGGATCTATTGGAAAGAATTAAACGCAACTATGAAGATTGGGAGCTTGACGAAGGTAAGGAGTCAGGTATAAAGCTTGAATTTGATTGTTTTAAATCTTTTATGGATACCTATGCTTTTCATGAATTTAGCACTAAGTATGGACATGACTCTGAGATAGTAGCTTCTTTCTGCGAATCATTTGCTACTCATGTTGATCTCCATAAGAAGATAGTAGCATTGAAGTGAAAATAGTAGAACCCATTAAGGCTCAAGAAGAAACTTTCAGTTATAATGTTGATCCTGTTATTCATACTGCTTGTATTGAGAGACCACCTTTCCCTGTTAGGATAAAGGAACATGCTAAAGCATCAGCCATAGTCTGTAAGAGTTATACTAGAACACCTACACCCCAGAACAAATTAAAGTTGAACCTAGTATTGCTATGGTTAAAGATCTCTTGGTCGATAATATTGATGGGCGTGTTATTTATTTCTCTGGTGAAGCTGCTAGAATTGCTCAACCTGATGATAAAGATAAACATAGACCTATTGTTGGCATGCATGTTGTCTCTGTTAAAATAGGAGATCATTGTTACCATGGCATATAGGATTTGTGTGCTAGTGTGAGTGCAAGTCCTTTTACCTTATATCAAGAAATTATGAATGATATTGCACCTGCTGAAATAGAAGACATTGATGTTACTATTAAGCTTGCTAATAGAGATACTATTTCACCAATTTGGATTGTTAGAGATGTTGAAGTCTTGTGTGGGAAAATAAAATATCCTACTGGTTTTCTAGTTCTTGGTTCCCCAAAAGATGATTTTTGTCCGATTATGTTTGGTAGACCTTTCTTGAACACTGTTAATGCTAAACTAGATTGTGAGAAGGAAACTATTAGTGTAAGTTTCAGGGATGTGTCTCATGAGTTTAATTTCTCAAAATTTCATAGACAACCCCTTGATAAAGAATTGCCTAATAAAGATGAAACTATTGGTCTTGCTTGTATTGTTGTGCCTCCTACTGATCCTTTCGAACAATATTTGCTAGACCATGAAAATGATATATTCATGAATGAAAGAAAAGAAATAGATGAAATATTCTTTAAATAGATGCATGTTTTGAAACACAATTTTCCTGTTGAGACTTTTGGAGATCCTCTACCACCCAAGACTGATCCCATATTTGAACTTAAGCAAATTACCCGATACTTTGAAATATGCTTATCTTGATGAAAAGAAGATATATCTTGTTATTATTAGTGCTAACCTTTCAAAGCATGAAGAGAAGAAATTATTGAAAACTCTGAAAAAGCACCATGCCGCTAGCAGATATACTCTAGGTGATCTTAAGAGCATTAGTCCCACTCTATTTCAGCACAAAATTAATATGGAACCTGATGCTAAACGGTTGTTGATCATTAGCTACGGTTGAACCCTAAAATGAAGAAAGTGGTAAGAAATGAAATACTAAAGCTTCTGTAAGTAGGTATAGTTTATCCTATTGATGATAGTCGATGGGTAAGTCCAGTTCATTGTGTCCCTAAGAATGGTGGTATTACTGTCAATCCTAATGATAAAAATGAATTGATCCCTCAAAGAATTGTTACTGGTAATAGAATGGTAATTGATTTTAGAAAATTAAATAAAGCAACTAGGAAAGATCATTATCCTCTACCTTTTATTGATCAAATGCTAGAAATATTATCCAAACACACACACTTTTGCTTTCTAGATGGATACTCTAGTTTTTCCCAAATACTTGTGTCACAAGAGGATCAAGAAAAAACTACTTTTACATTCCCTTTTGGTACTTTTCTTATAGACGTATGACTTTTGGTTTATGCAATGCACCTGCTACCTTTCAAAGATGTATGACTACAATATTCTCTAACTTTTGTGAAAATATTGTTGAGGTTTTCATGGATGATTTTTCTGTTTACAGAACTTCTTTTGATGATTGCTTATGCAACCCTGATCGAGTTTTGCAAAGATGTGAAGAAACTAATCTTGTCTTGAATTTTGAGAAGTGCCACTTTATGGTTAATGAAGGTATTTTCTTGGGGCATAAGATCTCCAAAAGAAGTATTGAAGTTGATAAAGCTAAATTTGATGCTACTAAAAAATGATGTGTCCTAAAGATATCAAAGGTATAAGAAGTTTGCGTGGTCATGCTGATTTCTATAGGAGATTTATTAAATACTTCTATAAAATTTCTAGGCCTATTACTAATCTCTTGTAAAAGGATGTTCCATTTGTCTTTGATGATGATTGTGTAGAAGCATTTGAAATCCACAATAAAGCCTTAATCTCTGCACGTATTGTGCACCACCTGATTGGAACCTACCCTTGAAATTATGTGTGATGCTAGTGATTATGGTATTGGTGTTGTTCTAGGACAAAGAGTTGATAAGAAATGAAATGTTATCCATTATGCTAGTAAAACTCTAGACAGTGCTCAAAGGAATTCTGCTACCACTAAAAAAATAATTTTTAGCAGTTGTGTTTTCTTGTGATAAGTTCAGATCTTATATTGTTGATTCCAAAGTTACTATTCACACTAATCATGCTGTTATTAAATACCTTACGGAAAAGAAAGATGCTAAAAGTAGACTCATTAGGTGGGTTCTCTTGCTACAAGAATTTGATTTGCATATTATTGATAGAAAGGGAGCTGAGAATCTCATAGCAGATAACTTATCTAGGTTAGAAAATGTTCCTGATGACCCAGTACCAATTGATGATAGTTTTCCTGATAAAGAATTAGGTGTCATAAATGCTTCTTGTAGTACTCCTTGGTATACTGATCATGCTAATTATACCATTGCTAAATTCATACCACCTAGTTTCACATACCCACAAAATAAAAAGTTTTTCCATGATTTAAGACATTACATCTGGGATGACCCACATCTTTATAAAGGGGGAGTAGATGGTGTTATTAGATGTTGTATACCTGAGCATGAATAGGAACAGATCCTACGCAAGTGTCACTCCGAGGCTTATGGAGGACACCATGCTGGAGATAAAACTGCACACAAGGTATTACAATCTGGTTTTTATTGGCCTACTCTTTTCAAGGGTGCTTGTAAGTTTGTCTTATCCTGTGATGAATGTCATAGAATTGGTAATATTAGTAGACGCCAGGAAATTCCTATGAATTATTCACTTGTTATAGAACCATTTGATGTTTGGTGCATTGATTAAATGAGACCTTTTCCTTCCTCTAATGGGTATACTCATATTTTATTTGTTGTTGATTACGTTACTAAGTGGGTAGAAGCTATTCCAACTAGTAGTGCTGATCATAACATTTGTATTAAAATTCTTAAAGAAGTTATTTTCCCGAGGTTTGAGCCACTAGATATTTTATGAATGATAGTGGTTCACACTTCATTCATGGTGCTTTTTGTAAACTGCTTGCTAAGTATGATGTTAACCATAGATTTGCATCCCCCTATCATCCTCGGACTAGTGGTCAGGTAGAATTAAGTAATAGAGAAATAAAATTGATCTTGCAAAAGACTATTAATAGATGCATGAAAAATTGGTCTAAGAAACTTGATGATGCACTAAGGTCTTATAGAACTGCTTATAAAAACCATAGGTATGTTTCAAACTGATTTATGGAAAAGCATGTCACTTACCTCTCGAACTAGAACATTAAGCTTATTGGGCAATTAAAGAGATCAACTATGATTTCAAACTTGTAGGTGAGAAGAGGTTATTTGATATTAGCTCACTTGATGAATGGAGAACCCAAGCTTATGAGAATGGCAAGTTTTTGAAAGAAAAAGTTAAAAGATGGCATGATAAAAGAATACAAAAGTGGGAATTTAATGTAGGTGACCATGTGTTGCTATACAATTCTCGTTTAAGATTTTTTGCAGGAAAACTTCTCTCCAAGTGGGAAGGTCCTTACATTATCGAGGAGGTTTATCGTTCCGATGCCATAAAGATCAACAACGTCGAGGGCAATAAACCGAAGGTGGTAAACAGACAGATAATCCAACATTATATCTCAGGTACTCTCATAAATGTTGAAACCAATATAGTTAATACCATAACACTAAAGGAGTACATAAGGGAAACCTACCGAAATGCTCCAGAACCCTGAAAAGGAGTAGGTATGTGGTACGGTAAGTACACCGACTCTAAAAAATTTCCAATGGCAATTTTACTCTATTTTGGAATATTTAGAAAATTAGGAAATTAAAAAGTAGTTCAAAAAGTGCACAAGGAGGCAACAAGCCTTGGGGGCGCGCCCAACCCTCCTGGGCGCGCCTCCCAGGTTTGTGGCCACCTCGTGTGCCCTCCGGACTCCGTTTTCTTGTAGGATACTCCTTTTGATCGGTAAAAATTCATTATATAATCTCTCGAAGGTTTTGACCACCGTACCAAGGCAATATCCTATGTTCTTGTTTCGTGCTATTTTCCTGGCAGATCTGAAAATATGTCGTCACAAGATTTGGAGGGACAAAGCTATGTAGCTGATTATATCACACACCCAAAGGTGTATGGGGAAGTGGATCATTATGGTTGGACTACAGAAGAGGAGGAAGACTTTGAAATGGAGAAAATACCTCAACCTAGGGACATGCATGTGGAATTCAAGAAGTCAAGCCTCCCTAATGAAGCAAACAAACCAAAGCTCCAATTTATCCCTTTTCGTCTCTTACAGGAAAACAAGCAAGAAATGTGCAAAAGATTAAGGCTTGAGGAGGAGATCAATGACCTGAGGGAGGAAAATTCCACCCTCAAGTGTAAGCTGAGGAAGAAGGACACTACTCCATGATCACCACGTCCAAAGAAGGAGAGATAAGTACATGGGTATGGGCACTCCCCTCGGCTTGTGCCAAGCTTGGGAGAGGTGCCCCAGTATAGTATCACCATCACATCTTTACCTTTATTATTTTTCTTAGTTCGATCCTTTTGGTTATATCTTGATCTAGTAGAATATGAGTTTTAGTATGATGTAGTTTTTGAGTTTTGCTTTGAGTTCCCTCTATGTAATTGATTGTGAGAGTTATATAGTAAAGAGTAGTTTTGAGTAAGGGATTTGCTTTCTTGCTTTGATCTTGGCAGAGGAAAAAATAAAAGAAATAAAAGATTATATAATAATCTTATGGAGAGCGATGACTTCACATATAAGAAGTTTGAAGCTTGAAACTTGTTGTGAGTTGACAAACATAGTTTTGGTCGTTGTTGAAATTAAAAGGAAGTAGTAAAGAAAGAGAGGTTCACATATAAATATACTATATTGGACATCTTTTATGATTGTGAGCACTCATTAAAATATTATATGCTAAGAAGTTTCTGTTGGACAAGGAAGACAACATAATGAGTTATGTTTACTTATTTCCGAATAGAAGTTATATTTCCATGGTGTTGGGAATCGTTGCATGGAAAACGAAAAAATTTGTATGCACATGCAATGATCTATCCATCGAGATGCATAGCAAAGAGGGGGAGAGTGTTTCTACGTACCCTCATAGACCTTAAGCGGAAGCATTTAACAACGCGGTTGATGTAGTCGAACTTCTTCACGTTCCAACCGTTCAAGTACCGAACGCACAACACCTCCGAGTTCTGCACACGTTTAGCTTGGTGACGTCCCTTGACTACCTAATCCAGCAAGACATCGTGGTAGTAGATGAGTTCTGTCAGCACGACGGTGTGGTGACGGTGATTGTGAAGTGATCTCTGCAGGGCTTCGCCTAAGCACTACGAAAATATGACCGAGGTTGTAAACGGTGGAGGGGAGCGCCGCACAAGGCTAGTCAATTGTCTGCGGTGTGCTTGGCGCCCCTCCTCATATATATAGGTGGGTGGGAGGGAGAAGCATCCCTAGGGGGCGCCCCAAGTAGGAGGAATCCTACTTGGGTTCCCTCCCAAGCCTGTGCCCCCCCCTGCCATATGTGTGTGCGGGAGAAAGGCAGGGGAGGGAGGCTCCCCCCAATAGTAGAAAAAGGGCCTAATGTGAAGCACATTAGTCCCGGTTTGTAACTGAACCAGCACTAATGTGACCATTAGTGCCGGTTCCAACGGCTAAGCGGGCGGTGCTCATTAGTACCAGTTCGAGGCTAACCTTTAGTACCGGTTCGTGCCATGAACCGGTACTAAAGAGGTGGTGGCAGGCTGGAGCCCCACCAACACCTCTAGTACCGGTTCATGCCAAGAACCGGGACTATAAATGCACCTTTAGTCCCGGTTCGTCTATCGAACCGGTAATAAAGGTCTTCCTATATAAACCCCTTCGTCCACCCCGAGCGCTCTGTTCTCCCCCTTTCCTCTCCTCTGTTTTCTTCCTCTTCCTCTCGAGCTCACACTCCATTTTGCCCAAATGTGTGAAGATTTGAAGGCACCCCATCCATCCAAGTGATCACAAAGGTTAGCAACTTTGTTCTTTCATATCTCATTGCAAGATTAGCTCTTGCAATGCTTTATAAGTATAGTGATTTGTGGGTTTTATTTGGGAGGAATTATATGTGGTAGTATTTGATTTATATGCAATTTGAGGTCAAAATAACTCTTAGTTTGCATATGTAGGTGTGGTTTACTTAGTGCCTTCCCGTCTTCGTCCTAACCACCATCGATCTCCCGCACCATCCCGTCGCCGGCTCCACGTTGTGGTGAGCCTCTTGTTCTTTTCTTTTGAATATAAAAAATCATGTTTGTGTGATTTAGATATATAGTTACTTGTATAATTATCTTACCCGTACGTTGTTTGTTATACATAGTGCCACAATTTTGATATCCGTCCCCGTCGGCCTCATCCCAGTTATGATTCATATGTGGTATATTCTCTTTTATAACTATTTGTTGCATTTCGTGTTTATGGTAAATTATGCCCATCAAGTTGACATAGCTATTTTTATCTAGGAGGTATGTGAACTGAAAATTCCAACCGACCCTATTATCAAGACGTTAAATTTAGTTGAAAAAGAAAACGAGTATTTGAAAGAAAAATTGAAAAGAATAGAGGGGGAGAAGACGGAATTGGAGTTGCATGTTGCCGATGTCATCAGTGATCACAAGATCAAGATGGAGAAAATGTGCTTGAAGATTAGAAAGATTAGAAAATATGCTATCGATAGTGAGGCTTGGTATCGTTATGCTATTGGATGAATTGTTACCTTAGTTGCGATCTTGATCGCATTTGTTGTTGCATTTGAATGCTTTAGCTAGAGAGTTATTTGTATGTTGTTTTATGACAATAAGTGTTGTATGAACTTTATGTATGACCTTGTATTAATTTGGTCCTTTCGGTGCCGTGTAATGAAGATGAGTCGGCAATGGATGTACGATGACCGATGCTCTCCCCAGTTCATTAGTGGTCTGCATACTTTTCTGCTTGCGACTGAGGCAAACAAGCAGGCGGATGGTTTTTTTGCCTTGTCCATGTGCTGGCTGTAAGAATGATCTGAATTACTCTAAGTCAAGAACCATTCACGTCCACCTATTTGAGTCCGGTTTCATGCCCCACTATAATGTTTGGACCAATCACGGAGAAACAGGGGTTATGATGGAAGACAATGAAGAAGGAGAGGACGACGACAACTATCCTGGCCATGGGTTCCCTGAATACGATGGTACAACAATGGGGCAAGAAGCTGAAGAAGAGGCATCAGATGAGCCTGCTGATGATCTAGGTCGGGCCATTGCCGATGCAAAGAGAAAGCCGCACCAGTGAAAAGGACAAGAAGAAGTTGCAGTGAATGTTAGAGGATCACAAGAAATTTTTGTACCCGAATTGCGAAGCTGACAAGAAAAAGCTGGGCGCCACACTGGAATTACTGCAATAGAAGGCAGAGAATGGTGTATCTAACAATGGATTTGGAAAGTTGCTAATAATGTTTAAGAAGATGCTTCCAAAGGACAACGAATTTCCCGAGAGTACGTATGAAGCAAAGAAGGTTGTCTTCCCTCTAGGATTAGAGGTGCAAAAGATACATGCATGCCCTAATGACTACAGCCTCTACCGCGGCGAGTACGAGGATTTGAACGCGTACCCGGTATGCGGTGCTATAAGATCAGGCGCGATGATCCTGGTGATGTCGAGGGCGAGCGCCCCAGGAAGAAGATTCCTGCCAAGGTGATGTGGTATGCCCCTATAATACCACGGTTGAAACATTTGTTCCAAAACAAAGAGCATGCCAAGTCGATGTAATGGCACAGAGAAGACCGTAAGAAAGACGAGAAGTTCAGCGTACCGGATGACGAGTCACAGTGGAGAAAAATCGAGAGAAAGTACTAGAAGGACTTTGTAGGTGAAGCAAGGAATGTATGGTTTGGTCTAAGAACAGATGGCATTAATCCTTTTGGGGAGCAGAGCAGCAACCATCGCAGCTGGCCTGTGACTCTATATTTTGTAACATCCCAAATTTTCAATTTGGAATGTTATACACTAGATCATCAATGCATATCATATTTTTTATTTGCTTTTGGTTTGATCCTAGAATTTCTAAGCAACTCAAGGACCCTCGGAGAGAGTTGGGGATTTCGTTATTTTCATGTTTGAGTTTTCTCGAATTTTGAAAATAGGATCATTTGATCTTATTTATTTTATCTTCAAATATTTCGATTATAAAAATATGAGAGAGGGAATAAAATGACTTTCCCAAAATAAAGAAATATTGAGGATTTAATAAAAAAATCAAATATGTTTTATTTTGGAGTTTTGCTATTTTATTTGAATTTGGAAAAAATTGCACGTTTTCAAAACTGCATTTTAGGGCCAAGAAAATGTTCATCTCGTTCTAAATATTTTATTTAGACGGTGATTTTTTTGGCATTTTTAGGTTTCTATTTATTTTTCTAGGATTTTTCTTTGTTCGGCGGAATTATTAAAAAAAACCTTCCCGCGCCCGACTGGGCCAAAGCCCAGTCAGGCCAGGCCGGCCCGCGCCGCCGCCGCCTTCCCTGCGCCGCGCCGCCGCCGAGTCCGAGCCAGACTCCGCCTCCCGCCGCCGCCTTGCCCCCTCCCCCAAGCTAGCCGCCACCTCCCCTTTAAATACCCACCGCTGCCACGCCTCCCACCCCGCCAACCGACCCGCAGCAGCAGCCACCGGCGCCGGCGCCTAGCGCCGCCGCCAGGAGCCGCCTCCCGCTGCCGCCGCCGCAGCCCCGCCACCCCGCGCCGTCCCGCTACCCCATCGGAGCCGCCGGAGCCCCCGAGCCGAGCCGAAGGTATTAACCGCCGCGGCCGCCATGGTCCATTTTTTTTAAAAAAAATCGATCCGGTTTTTCATTAGAAACCCTAGATTCATTTTTTAATAGATCGGTTTTATTTTTTTCCGGTTTATTTATTTTAGCGAGCGTTTGCCTGTTCGTTCATTTTAACGAACGAATTCTCCGTTTAGTTTCAGTTAACGAACATTTGTTCATTAATCTGTTCGTCAGTTTTTCTTTTTCTCGGATTTTCCGTGGTTATTTCTGATCGCGATTTCTGATGCGATTTTTGTTCTAGTATATCTTTTCGCTCATCTATCGGAATCTAGCAATTCAAGCGCCTAGAGTTTCGTCTCGAAACCCTCTTTCCGTTTAATACACTCAAACAAGTTTTTGCTACTGTAAAATTTGACTTAGAGCTAGATTATTAAACAAAGTTTGTTTCTTTAGCCGTTTGTCTTTTGTTGCTTTGTTCGATTTGATTCTTTTTGCAAACCGGAGTTCTTAAGTTGAACTTTGTGGTTAGATCTCTTATTTGAGTTTTACCTATGCATTTGATGAGTTTTTATTGTATGCTTGTTTGTTTGCGATAGAGTTACTCTACGTTATCTTATTATGCCATGCTATGCTAGTAGACGTGGATTGGGTGAGTGTATCCATGACAGATGTGAGATTGTTAAATTAATGATTTATTTAAGGTGGCACTTTAATACACATCTGGGTGGATTGACGCACCTGGGTATTCCAGCGATTGCCTGTTTTTCTTTATGGACCGCCACCCACGCTCAAAGGGATCATGAGATTATTCATGCTAGAAACTTCTGTGTGCAGCCACAAGCTACTATGGGCTCTACCATAGTTGATTCAGTCGTGTGAACTCTTATAGTGGTAGACTAGCAGATGTAGGGGATGTAGGTTCGTACTATCTACCCGATCGTAAGGTGCAAACGCTTCTGAAAGACTATGTCTCGGTCATCCGTTTCTCAAACACCATGTAGTGCGAGAAGTCCAATGGAGGAGATCGAGTCTTGTGGGGAAAAGTGCGCAAACCTCTGCAGAGTGTATAAACTAATCATGGTTAGCCGTGTCCCCGGTTATGGACATCTTGAGTATCTAGTACTTGGATTATCATGTGAATCTCATCATGTTACCTTAAATTAATATTGTTGGGTTTTAATGATGATGCTTAATTGGGATTGAGAATGGTGTCAACCATTCACAATGTTTAACAACTACCATGATAGTTAAATAAAATTTATTCCTTTGCAGTAGGGAAAAATTGGCTTTATGCAAAACTGTAACCGTAGAGCTTTCCACCAGCCTTATATGCATGTAGTATAGCATAATTCTGTTCATTACTCTCTATGTGTTACATTGCCAGCATATTCCATGTGCTAACCCGTTTTCGGGCTACAATGTTCATGTTGCAGACTTTTCAGACAACGAGTAAGGTGCCTTTTAGGTTGTGGTTCTATACTCAGTGATGCCGTTGGAGTTGATGGACTCACTTATCTTCCAAGCCTTCCACTGTTATCGTTATTAGATAACCTTAAGCCATATTTATTGTAATAAGTTCTCTTTTGAGACATTCGATGTAATAAGTGTGGGATTGCTACTCTGTTATAAATCCTTCAAGTACTGTGCGTGTCAGCATTACTGATCCAGGGATGACACTAAGGCACAGAGATTAGACTATTTGAGGTCTGGTCGCTACCAGATGGTATCAGAGCAAACGCTGACTGTAGGACACGACCACTAAGTTAAAGCCCTAAGATCACTACTCTCTCTTCTCATTTCTGACTCCTCATATTTTCTACTCTTTTAGGATGGCGGATGCAAGGAACAAGTTCACGCAACCGGATGAAGATACACCCTTTGGACGACACTTGAAGGAATTCACTAGATACCTGAGCATCAGAGTACCAAGCTTCACCAGGACCTACAACGCCACTTTACCTGAAGAGGAGCGCTAGATGATTCAAGTTCAAGTTCCAGGAAGGATGTTCATGCCCGTCACTGAGCCGATAGAGTTTTCCTTTGATGCCCCAACCTGGAGTCTAGGCAAGAGCATGGCAGCCCACATCACAATGGAACGCATTGGAGAAGTATACCACAAGGAGCTTAAGGATACAATCTACCAAATTTGTGGGTGCCGAGATGATCAGTGGGAGATGATCAGCACCAGGAAGGATAGATCAATTGTAGCGTATATCCAGGAGTTAAATCAGCACATTCGACGCTAGGAGAACCAGATGTGCACATGCATGATAGTTCTAAAGAAGGCCATGACCAAGATCATGGAACTGGAGGAAGAACTCAAGTCTACACGCGATGGATATAAGGAGGAAATAGCAACACTCGTGGAGAAGAACGAATCTGAAGAAGAAGCTAAAAGTGTTTATGGGATTTCCCGCGACTGGAGGAGAAGACGAAGATTGCACCTGTCTAGGGAACTACATGATCATCAACAACACCGACTTGGACCCAGACCATAGCGATGATGACTATGTTGATGAAGCTGGAGCAGATATCATGGAGTCTTCATCGGAGCAGTTTTTCTAGTCGACCACTATAATAGTAGTAGTATTTCCCCATGTATCAAAGATTAGTCCAAGCACTCTTTGTAACGATAGTTAGACCGTTGTATGCCCTTGTTTGATTGAATGAAGTGAGTTTGTTTGCATTTGACTCATGTGCATATGGGTAGTTGATGTCTACTACACAACCTTCTTCTTGTAGACGTTGTTGGGCCTGCAAGTGCACAAGTTTGTAGGACAGTAGCAAATTTCCCTCAAGTGGATGACCTAAGGTTTATCAATCCGTAGGAGGCGTAGGATGAAGATGGTCTCTCTCAAACAACCCTGCAACCAAATAACAAAGAGTCTCTTGTGTCCCCAACACACCCAATACAATGGTAAATTGTATAGGTGCACTAGTTCGGCGAAGAGATGGTCATACAAGTGCAAAATAGATAGTAGATATAGGTTTTTGTAATCTGAAAATATAAAAACAGCAAGGTAACAAGCGATTAAAGTGAGCGTAAATGGTATTGCAATGATAGGAAACAAGGCCTAGGGTTCATACTTTCACTAGTGCAAGTTCTCTCAACAATAATAACATAGGTAGAACATATGACAAGCCCTCAACATGCAACAAAGAGTCACTCCAAAGCCACTAATAGCGGAGAACAAACATAGAGATTATGGTAGGGTCCGAAACCACCTCAAAGTTATTCGTTCGGATCGATCTATAAAAGAGTTCGTACTAGAATAACACCTTAAGACACAAATCAACCAAAACACTAATGTCACCTAGATACTCCATTGTCACCTCAAGTATCCGTGGGCATGATTATACGATATGCATCACACAATCTCAGATTCATTCAACCAACATAAAAGTACTTCAAAGAGTGCCCCAAAGCTACTATCGGAGAGTCAAGAACGTGGGCCAACCCCTATGCATAGGTTCCCAATGTCATGAAACCCGCAAGTTGATCACCAAACATACATCAAGGAATCTCATAAAAGACTCAATCCGATAAGATAACTTCAAAGGGGAAACTCAATTCATCACAAGAGAGTAGAGGGGGAGAAACATCATAAGATCCAACTACAATAGCAAAGCTCGGGATACATCAAGATCGTGCCATAGAGGAACACGAGAGAGAACACGAAAGAGAGAGATCAAACACATAGCTACTGGTACATACCCTCAGCCCCGAGGGTGAACTACTCCCTCCTTGTCATGGATAGCGCCAGGATGATGAAGATGGCCTCAAGTGATGGGATCCCCCTCCGGCAGGGTGCCGGAACAGGGTCCCAATTGGTTTTTGGTGGCTACAGAGGCTTGCGGCGGCTGAACTCTCGATCTATCTTCTATTCTGGAAGTTTTAGGGTACATAGCTATATATGGGTGCAGGGGGTTGCTCACGAGGTAGGGGGGCGCACCCAGGGGGCGCCCCCCACCCTCGTGGGCAGCCCGGGACTCCCCTAGCGTGCACTCCAAGCCCATCAGGTTGGTTTCCTTCCAAAATTAACTTCTCCAGTTGATTTCATTCCATTTTGACTCCGTCTGACATTCCTTTTCCTCGAAACACTGAAATAGGCATAAAACAGCAAATCTGGGATGGGCCTCCGGTTAATAGGTTAGTCCCAAAAATAATATAAAAGTGGATAATAAAGCCCAATATTTCCTAAAATAGTAGATAAAAGTAGCATGGAGCAATAAAAAATTATAGATACATTGGAGACGTATCAAGCATCCCCAAGCTTAATTCCTGCTCGTCCTCGAGTAGGTAAATGATAAAAAAGAATTTTTGATGCGGAGTGCTACTTTGGCATAATTTCAATGTAAATCTTCTTAATTGTGGTATGAATATTCAGAGCCGAAAGATTCAAGACAAAAGTTCATATTGACATAAAAATAGTAATACTTCAAGCATACTAATCAAAGCAATCATGTCTTCTCAAAATATCATGGCAAAAGAAAGTTCATCCCTACAAAATCATATAGTTAGGCTATGCTTCATTTTCGTCACACAAAGATGTTGCCAACTTCTATACCCCCGATGACAAGCCAAGCAATTGTTTCATACTTAAATAATCTCAAACTTTTTCAACCTTCACGCAATACATGAGCATGGGCCATGTATATATCACTATGGGTGGAATATAATATGATGATGGGGATTGTGTGGAGAAGACAAAAAGGAGAAAGTCTCACATTGACGAGGATAATCAACGGGCTATGGAGATGCCCATCAATTGATGTCAACATGAGGAGTAGGGATTGCCATGCAATGGATGCACTAGAGCTATGAATGCTCAACAAAAGAAAACTAGCAGGTGTGTGTCCAACTTGCTTGCTCATGAAGACCTAGGGCATTTGAGGAAGCCCATCGTAGGAATATACAAGCCAAGTTCTATAAAAAATTCCCACTAGTATATGAAAGTGATAACACATGAGACTCTCTACATGAAAAGCATGGCGCTACTTTGAAGCACAATATATGAGACTCACTACATGAAGAACAAGGTGCTACTTTGAAGCAGAAGTGTGGAAAAAGAAATAGTAGCATTGCCCTTTTTTTTGGGCCTTTCTTTTTTTATATATTTTGGCCTTTCTCTCTTTTTTTATTTTGGCAATGCTCTAATAATGATGATCATCACACTTCTATTGATTACAACATAAGGATTACAACTCGAAACTTAGAACAAGATATGACTCTATATGAATGCCTCCAGCGGTGTACCGGGATGGTGCAATGAATCAAGAGTGACATGTATGAAAAATAATGCATGGTGGCTTTGCCACAAATACGATGTCAACTACATGATCATGCAATGGCAATATGACAAAAGTAATGTATGTCATGATGATGATGAACGGAACGGTGGAAAGTTGCATGGCAATATATCTCGGAATGGCTATGGAAATGCCATAATAGGTAGGTATGGTGGCTGTTTTGAGGAAGATATAAGGAGGTTTATGTGTGATAGAGCGTATCGTATCACGGGGTTTGGATGCACCGGCGAAGTTTGCACCAACTCTCAAGGTGAGAAAGGGCAATGCACGGTACCGAAGAGGCTAGCAATGGTGGAAAGGTAAAAGTGCGTATAATCCATGGACTCAACATTAGTCGAAAGAACTCATATACTAATTGCAAAAATTTAGAAGTCGTCAAAAACCAAGTACTATGTGCATGCTCCTAGAGGGATAGATTGGCAGGAAAAGACCATCGCTCGTCCCCGACCGCCACTCATAGGGATGCACAAGCCATGTACACTTCATGTTTCAAATTTGGTACACAACTTTAACCATACGTGCATGCTACGGGACTTGCTAACTTCGACACAAGCATTCTTTAAATTCATAATCACCCAACTAGCACGACTTTGATATTATCACCTCCATATCTCAAAACAATTATCAAGCATCAATCTTATCTTAGTATTCAACGCACTCAAAAGAAAGTTTCACATATCTTGAATACCAGGTATATTAACATTAAGCAAATTACCATTCTATTTAAGACTCTCAAAATAATATAAGTGAAGCATGATAGTTAATCTATTTATTCAAAATAAAACTACCACCATGCTCTAAAAGATATAAGTGAAGCACATAGAGTATTCTAGCAAATTCTAATTTGTGTATGGCTCTCTCTCATTAAAGGATTTCAGATCTTGATACTTCGTTCAAACAGAAAGCAAAGCTAAAGAAAACTATAATGCAAGCATAGCACAACTCATGTGAAGAAGCAAAAACTTAGGCTCAACCGATACTAAACGATAGTTGTTGAAGAAGAAAGGTGGGATGCCTACCGGGGCATCCCCAAGCTTAGATGCTTGAAACTTCTTGAAATATTATCTTGGGGTGCCTTGGGCATCCCCAATCTTGAACTTTTGTGTCTCCTTAATTCCTCTCATATCATGGTTTCTCTTTTTTTATCAAAAGCTTCATTCACAACAAACTCAACAAGAACTCGTGAGATAGGTTAGTATAAACCAATGCAAAACCTTATCATATTCTACTGTAACAAATCACTAACATTATTATTCAACATTGAATACTAAATGCCTCTTTATATTTAATACTCCTATCCTCAAATAGAATCATTAAACAAGCAAACATATCCAAACAAATCAACCATAACAGCAATCTGCCAAAACAGTACAGCCTGTCAAGAATGCAAGAGTAACAATACTTCCCTGAATCCAAAAATTATGAACTAAAATTCCCACTGTAATAAATTTATCAGAGCTCAATATGCAAAAAGATTCAACGTTATACCATGCTCTGAGTTTTCTAGGCAATTTTTGCAACAGCGGTAAACTTTCTGTTTTCAAACAAAAACATGTATACAAGAAAAATAAGCATGGCGAAGACTATCCTTGACTTTTTTATTGTAATTAAAGATGCAAAACACTAATCTAATTAACAGTAAGCAAAAACTAACAAAAGAAAATGATGCTCCAAGCAAAACACATATCATGTGGTGAATAAAAATATAGCTCCAAGTAAAGTTACCGATGAACGAAGACGAAAGAGGGGATGCCTTCCGGGGCATCCCCAAGCTTAGTTGCTTGGTTGTCCTTGAATATTACCTTGGGGTGCCTTGGGAATCCCCAAGCTTAGGCTCTTTCCACTCCTTATTGCATAGTCCATCGAATCTTTAGCCAAAACTTGAAAACTTCAACCACACAAAACTCAAAACAAAACTCGTAAGCTCCATTAGTATAAAAAAAATAATATCACCACTTAGGTACTGTAATGAACTCATTATAAATTCATATTGGTGTAATATATACTGTACTGCAACTTATCTATGGTTCATACCCTCCGATACTACTCATAGATTCATCAAAATAAGAAAACAACACAATGAAAACAGAATCTGTCAAAAACAGAACAGTCTGTAGTAATCTGTATAAAACGTATACTTCTGGAACCCCAAAAATTATGAAATAAACTGCTGGACCTGAGCAATTTGTCTATTAATCATCTGCAAAAAGAATCAACCTAAAAGCACTCTCCAGTAAAAAAATGGCAGCTAATCTCGTGAGCGCTAAAGTTTCTGTTTTTCACAGCAAGATCATATAAACTTCACCCAAGTCTTCCCAAAGGTTCTACTTGGCACTTTATTGAAAGAAAAGCTATAAAACATGATTACTACAGTATCATAATAATGTGGACACACAAAAACAGTAAGGATAAATATTGGGTTGTCTCCCAACAACCGCTTTTCTTTAATGCCTTTTTAGCTAGGCATGATGATGGCAATGATGCTCACATAAAAGATAAGAATTGAAACATAACGGGAGCATCATGAAGAATATGACTAGCACATTTAAGTCTAACCCACTTCCTATGCATAGGGAATTTGTGAGCAAACAACTTAGGGGAACAATAATCAACAAGCATAGGAAGGTAAAACAAGCATAGCTTCAAAACTTTAAGCACATAGAGAGGAAACTTGACATTATTGCAATTCCTACAAGCATATGTTCCTCTCTCATAATAATTTTCAGTAGCATCATGAATGAATTCAACAATATAACCAGCACCTAAAGCATTCTTTTCATGATCCACAAGCATAGAAAATTTTGTACTCTCCCCATAAGCAAACTTATTCTTTATAGCATACGTATCATCACAATAATTATCATAAATAGGAGGTATGCTTTCATCATAGTAAATTTGCTCATCAAAGCTTGGGGGACAACATATATCATATTCATCAAACATAGCTTCCCCAAGCGTGTGGCTTTGCATATCATTATCATCATGGATATTCAAGGAATTCATAATAACAACATTGCAATCATGCTCATAATTCAAAGATTTAGTGCGAAACATTTTAGAGATTTCTTCTTCTAGCACTTGAGCACAATTATCCTTTCCATCATACTCGCGAAAGATATTAAAAACGTGAAGCGTATGAGACAAACTCAACTCCATTTTTTTCTAATTTTCTTTTATAAACTAGACTAGTGCTAAAACACGAAACAAAAAGATTCGATTGCAAGATCTAAAGATATAAATTCAAGCGCTAACCTCCCCGGCAAAGGCGCCAGAAAAGAGCTTGATGTCTACTACACAACCTTCTTCTTGTAGACGTTGTTGGGCCGCAAGTGCACAGGTTTGTAGGACAGTAGCAAATTTCCCTCAAGTGGATGACCTAAGGTTTATCAATCCGTAGGAGGCGTAGGATGAAGATGGTCTCTCTCAAACAACCCTGCAACCAAATAACAAAGAGTCTCTTGTGTCCCCAACACACCCAATACAATGGTAAATTGTATAGGTGCACTAGTTCGGCAAAGAGATGGTGATACAAGTGCAAAATAGATAGTAGATATAGGTTTTTGTAATCTGAAAATATAAAAACAGCAAGGTAACAAGCGATAAAAGTGAGCGTAAATGGTATTGTAATGATAGGAAACAAGGCCTAGGGTTCATACTTTCACTAGTGCAAGTTCTCTCAACAATAATAACATAGATAGAACATATGACAAGCCCTCAACATGCAACAAATAGTCAGTCCAAAGCCACTAATAGCGGAGAACAAACGTAGAGATTATGGTAGGGTACAAAACCACCTCAAAGTTATTCGTTCGGATCGATCTATAAAAGAGTTCGTACTAGAATAACACGTTAAGACACAAATTAACCAAAACCCTAATGTCACCTAGATACTCCATTGTCACCTCAAGTATCTGTGGGCATGATTATACGATATGCATCACATAATCTCAGATTCATCCAACCAACATAAAAGTACTTCAAAGAGTGCCCCAAAGATACTACCGGGGAGTCAAGAACGTGTGCCAACCCCTATGCATAGGTTCCCAATGTCACAAAACCCGCAAGTTGATCACCAAAACATACATCAGGTGTTCTCATAAAAGACTCAATCCGATAAGATAACTTCAAAGGGGAAACTCAATTCATCACAAGAGAGTAGAGGGGGAGAAACATCATAAGATCCAACTACAATAGCAAAGCCCGGGATACATCAAGATCGTGCCATAGAGGAACACGAGAGAGAACACGAAAGAGAGAGATCAAACACATAGCTACTGGTACATACCCTCAGCCCCGAGGGTAAACTACTCCCTCCTCGTCATGGATAGCGTCGGGATGATGAAGATGGCCTCCGGTGATGGGATCCCCTCCGGCAGGGTGCCGGAACAGGGCCCCGATTGGTTTTTGGTGGCTACAGACGCTTGCGGCGGCGGAACTCCTGATCTATCTTAGTTTTAGGGTACATAGGTATATATGGGTGCAGGGGGTATGTCGGTGGACCTCCGGGTTGCTCACGAGGTAGGGGGGCGGGGCGCGCCCCCACCCTTGTGGGCAGTCGGGGCTCCCCTGGCGTGCACTCCAAGCCCATCAAGTTGGTTTCCTTCCAGAATTAACTTCTCCAGTTGATTTCGTTCCGTTTTGACTCCGTCTGATATTCCTTTTCCTTGAAACACTAAAATAGGCATAAAACAACAAATCTGGGCTGGGCCTCCGGTTAATAGGTTAGTCCCAAAAATAATATAAAAGTGGATAATAAAGCCCAATATTGCCTAAAACAGTGGATAAAAGTAGCATGGAGCAATTGAAAATTATAGATACGTTGGAGACGTATCAGTAGTGTTTTCCCCCTAGACCTCATTCTATTCTATATTCTCATATTTTCTTAAACCCTCAGATGCCTCCGAGACGTGACAATGGATTTGCTTTCCCACCGGAGATCACTCAGTAGATCCAGTAGCAAAATGCCTTGATCAAGTTGCTAGTCCAGAATCAGAATCAAGGGAACAACAACAACAACAATCCACCACACCACCACCTGTTGATCACTTAACCCGTTTCTTAGACTGAATCCGCCGGTGTTTTCCAGTAGCACCGAGCCGATAGTTGCACATGATTTGCTCCACAAGACAGCAAGGGAGTTGACCACTACAGGACGCACAGATGCGTAGAGGGTGCGTTTTGCCGCACATCAGCTTGAAGGACCCGCATCATCTTGGTAGGAGAATTTCATAGCCACTTATCCTATCGACATTGTCACATGGGATCAGTTTCAGCAGACTTTCTGTACTACCCATGTTTCAGTAGGAGCTATGGCCATGAAGAAGCGTGAGTTTCGCAACTTGCACCAAGGAGGACGGACAGTTGGCCAGTATGTTGATGACTTTAGCAAGCTAGCACGTTATGCCCCAGATGATGTTGCTACGGATGCAGCTAAGCAGGAGAAGTTTCTGGAAGGACTGAATGATGAGCTGAGCATGTAGTTGATGGTAGCAACTTTCAACAACTACCAGGAGTTGGTAGACTGTGCTCTTATGATTGAAGGGAAGCAGCTGCAGATTGAAAACCACAAGAGGAAGTATGGACAAGGGAAGTACAATTCTGGAGCTCAGCAGAAGCCCCGTTTACCACGAAATCGAGAGGACATTTCCAGCATACCCATGGAGGAGGTAGCTCACACAATCATAATGGCCCCAAGAATGGTAACGGGAATGGAGGAAACAATGGCCAGAACCGTACCAACCCGTCAATCCTAGCCAAGAGAGACCTGAGCCAAATCACTTGCTATAAGTGTCAGAAAACTGGACATTATGCCAATGAATGTCCTGAACCCCAGAATGGAAATGGCAATGGAAGCTTGGGGAAGAAGCCGAACCCTTTCAATAGGGGACAAGTGAACCACGTTAACATGAAGGAGGTTGAAGCTCAGCCAGATGCAGTAATAGGTAAGTTTTTGGTTAATTCATTTACTGCACTCGTTCTTTTTGATACTCGCGCATCGCATTCATACATATCAAGGGGATTTGTGGATAAGTATAAACTGCCAACCCAAGCCCTTAGGTCACCCATGTTAGTAACCTTGCCTGGAGCAGAGTATATGACTAGTTTATGGTGTGATCGGTTGCCATTAAGGATTGGTAACTACGTGTTTCCCTCAGACCTAATAGTATTGGAATCGCAAGGATTGGATGTGATATTAGGCATGGATTGGTTATCGAAGTATGGAGGGAACATTGAGTGCCCCAGCAAGAAGATTTTGCTTACGATGCCAGAAGGAAGAAGGATCAAGTATGTATCCCGGCATGTGCCAAAGAGGACACAAGTAAATGCCTTATCAGGAGTTGTGCAGGAGGAAGTACCAGTGGTGAAGGATTTTCTTGACGTATTTCCAGAGGAGTTGCCTGGCATTCCACAAGATAGAGACATTGAGTTTTTGATTGAGCTTTTGCCAGGCATAGGGCCAATATCTAAGAGACCATACAGGATGCCCGCAAAGGATTTGGAAGAGATTAAGAAGCAGATTAAGGAATTACTGGATAAAGGTTATATTCACCCAACTTCTTCACCTTGGGGATCGCCCGTACTTCTAGTGGAGAAGAAGGATGGATCATTAAGGATGGTTGTTGATTATCAAGGATTGAATGCAGTAACAATCAAGAACAAGTACCCACTATCGATGATCAATGATCTGTTTAACTGATTGCAAGGAGCTAAGGTACTTTCCAACATTAATTTGCAATCATGATACCATGAGTTGAAGATTCGAGAGCAGGATATACCTAAGACGGCTTTTACCACCAGGTATGGGTTGTAAGAGTATACTGTTATGCCTTTTGGTCTGACTAACGCACCTGCCTATTTCATGAACATGATGAACAAGGTGTTTATGGAGGTTTTGGATAAGTTCGTTGTGGTGTTCATAGATGATATTTTGGTCTACTCAAAGAATGAAGAGGAGCATAAGGAGCATTCGCGTTTGGTATTGGAGAAACTCAGAGAACATCAGTTGTATGCCAAGTTGAGCAAATGTGAGTTTTGGTTGAAGGAAGTTGGATTTCTCGGACATGTTATATCTGGCAAAGGAATAGCAGTAGATCCCACCAAGGTTGTCACTGTGACAAATTGGGAAGCCCCAACAACAGTTGAAGAGATCCAGAGTTTTCTTGGACTTGCAGGATACCATCGGAGATTCATTGAGAATTTCTCGAAGATTGCAAAGCCCATGATGGAGTTGTTGAAGAAGGATACCGAGTTCAAATGGACTGGGGAATGTGAGGCCATTTTCCAGGAGTTGAACAAATGCTTGGTTACATCACCAGTGTTGATTCTGCCAGATCAGATCAAGGATTATGAAGTATATTGCAACGCTTCTCGTTGAGGACTTGGAGCAATGCTTATGCAGGAGGGAAGAGTTGTTCGTATGCTTCATGACAGCTGAAACCTCATGAGTTAAATTATGCCACCCATGATTTGGATTTAGGAGCCGTAGTGCATGCATTGAAGACTTGGAGACATTTTCTCATTGGAAACCATTATTAAGTGTACATGGATCACAAGAGTTTGAAGTATATTTTCACGCAGAAGGAGCTGAATCTCAGGCAAAGGAGATGGTTGGAGCTCATCAAGGATTATGATATGAGATTGCATTATCATCCCAGAAAGGCTAACGTAGTAGCCGATGCGTTGAGCTGTAAGAGCCATGTCGACACACTAATGACCGGAGATTTACCAAACGAGTTAGTCGAGGACCTTCGTGAGCTCTGTTTGGAAATAGTTCCGAGAGGCTATGTAGCAACATTGGGGATTCAGTCTACTTTGATGGATAAGATCAGAGAAGCCTAGAAAACTGACAAGGAGATTGCCTCTATTAAGGAGAAGATGAACAAAGGAAAAGCTAAAGGATTTCATGAGGAAGAGCACGATACCCTATGGTTCGAAGACCGTGTTTATGTGACTAATGACTAGGAGATCAGGAAGTTGATTTTGAAAGAGGCCCGTGATTCACCATATTCGATTCACCCAGGAAATACCAAGATGTATTTAGATTTGAAGGATATTTTCTGGTGGACTGGAATGAAGAAGGATATTGCGGAGTATGTAGCAGTTTGTGATGTATGTCAGAGAGTGAAGGCAGAGCATCAGAAGCCAGTAGGATTGTTACAGCCATTGCCAATACCCGAATGGAAGTGGGATAAGCTAGGCATGGATTTTATCACGGGATTGCCCAGGATTCGTTAGGGCTATGACTCGATTTGGCTTATAGTCAATCGTTTGACGAAGGTAGCTCATTTCATACCAGTGAAGACCACTTACACCAGTGTTAAGTTGGCAAAGATATACATGACCAGGATCGTATGTCTGCATGGAGTTCCAAGGAGCATTGTATCAGATAGAGGAACCCAGTTTACCTCAAAGTTCTGGAATCAGTTGCACGAAACTTTGGGTACCAGACTAGAGTTCCGTACAACTTTTCACCCGCAGACAGATGGATAGACCGAGAGAGTCAATCAGATTTTGGAGGATATGCTGAGAGCTTGTGCGCTAGATTATGGATCTAGTTGGGACGAGAATTTTCCATATGCAGAGTTCTCTTACAACAACAGTTATCAATCCAGTTTGAAGATGGCCCCTTTCGAAGCCTTGTACGGTAGGAGGTGCAGGACCCCGTTGTCATGGGATGAAGTTGGAGACCGCCAGTTGTTTGGACCGGATTTGATTAAGGAGTCTGAACAGAAGGTGAAATTGATTCGCGATAGGCGCAAGGTAGCCTAGTCCAGGAAGAAGAGCTATGCAGATTCTAAACGCAAGGAGACAGTTTACGACGTCGGAGAAAGAGTTTATCTTCGAGTATCTCCACTTCGAGGAGTTAAGCGCTTTGGAGTTAAGGGAAAGTTAGCACCACGTTTCGTAGGTCCATACAAAGTTTTGGAGCGTATGGGAGAAGTTGCCTACAAGTTGGAATTGCCCGAAGGATTGTCATGAGTTCATGATGTATTCCACATTTCCCAGTTGAACAACTACCACGCAGAGATGGCTGATATACCGCTGAGAAATACAGTGCTACTGGAAGCAATTCAGTTGGACAGTGATTTGACCTATAAGGAGAAACCCGTCAAGATTCTTGAGTATGCCAACCGAGTCACCCGCAGCAAGGTTATCAAATATTGCAAGGTTCAGTGGAGCCACCACACAGAGGATGAAGCCACCTGGGAGCAAGAGGAAGATCTGCTGAAGGACCACCCTCACCTATTTTCTAGCCAACCCGAATCTCGAGGGTGAGATTCATCTTAAGGGGGGTAGGTTTGTAACATCCCAAATTTTCAATTTGGAATGTTATACACTAGATCATCAATGCATATCATGTTTTTTATTTGCTTTTGGTTTGATCCTAGAAATTCTAAGCAACTCAAGGACCCTCGGAGAGAGTTGGGGATTTCATTATTTTCATATTTGAGTTTTCTCGAATTTTGAAAATAGGATCATTTGATTTTATTTATTTTATCTTCAATTATTTCGATTATAAAAATATGAGAGAGGGAATAAAATGACTTTCCGAAAATAAATAAATATTGAGGATTTAATAAAAAATCAAATAAGTTTTATTTTGGAGTTTTGCTATTTTATTTGAATTTAGGAAAAAATGCACGTTTTCAAAACTGCATTTTAGGGCCAAGAAAATGTTCATCTCGTTCTAAATATTTTTATTTAGACAGTGAAAATTTGTTTTGGCATTTTTAGATTTTTATTTATTTTTCTAGGATTTTTCTTAATTCGGTAGAATTTTTTTAAAAAAAACTCCCACCCAGGATAGGCCGGCCCGCGCCGCCGCCGCCTTCCCCGCGCCGCGCCGCCGCCGAGTTCAAGCCGGACTCCACCTCCCGCCGCCTCCTTGCCCCCGCCCCCAAGCCAGCCGCTACCCCCCCTTTAAATACCTGCCGCCGCCACCCCTCCCACCCCGCCACCCGACCCGCAGCAGCAGCAGCAGCCGCAGCCGCCGCCGCCGCCTAGCACTGCCGCCAGGAGCCGCCTCTCGCTGCCGCCGCCGCAGCCCCGCCATTTAGTTTCAGTCAACGAACGTTCGTTCATTAATCTGTTCGTCAGTTTTTCTTTTTCTCGGATTTTCCGCGGTTATTTCTGATCGCGATTTCTGATGCGATTTTCGTTCTAGTATAACTTTTCGCTCGTTTATCGGAATCAGTCGATTCAAGCGCCTAGAGTTTCGTCTCGAAACCCTCTTTCCGTTTAATCCGCTCAAACAAGTTTTTGCTACTGTAAAATTTGACTTAGATACAGATTATTAAACGAAGTTTGTTTTTTTCGTCGTTTGTCTTTTGTTGCTTCGTTCGATTTGATTCTTTTTGCAAACCGGAGTTCTTAAGTTGAACTTTCTGGTTAGATCTCTTATTTGATTTTTACTCGTGCATTAGATGAGTACTTATTGTATGCTTGTTTGTTTGTGATAGAGTACCTGGAGTTACTCTACGTTTGCTTATTATGCCATGCTATGCTAGTAGACGTGGATGGGTGAGTGTATCCATGACAGATGTGAGATTGTTAAATTAATGGTTTATTTAAGGTGGCAACTTTAATACACATCTGGGTGGTTTGAGGCACCTGGGTATTCTAGTGATTGCCTGTTTTTCTTTATGGACCGCCACCCGGGCTCAAAGGGATCATGAGATTATTCATGCTAGAAACTTCCGTGTGCAGCCACAAGCTACTATGGGCTCTAGCATAGTTGATTAAGTCGTGTGAACTCTTATAGTGGTAGACTAGCAGATATAGGGGATATAGGTTGGTACTGTCTACCCGATCGTAAGGTGCAAACACTTCTGAAAGACTATGTCTCGATCATCCATTTCTCAAACACCATGTAGTGCGAGAAATCCAACGGAGGAGATCGAGTCTTGTGGGGAAAAGTGCGCAAACCTCTGCAGAGTGTATAAACTAATCATGGTTAGCCGTGTCCCCAGTTATGGACATCTTGAATATCTAGTACTTGGATTATCATGTGAATCTCATCATGTTACTTTAAATTAATATTGTTGGGTTTTAATGATGATGCTTAATTGGGATTGAGAATGCTGTCAACCATTCTCAATGTTTAACAACTACCATGATAGTTAAATAAAATTTATTCCTTTGCAGTAGGGAAAATTTGGCTTTATGCAAAACTATAACCATAGAGCTTTCCACTAGCCTTATATGCATGTAGTATAGCATAATTCTGTTCATTACTCTCTATGTGTTACATTGCCAGCATATTCCATGTGCTGACCCGTTTTCGGGCTGCAACGTTCATGTTGTAGACTTTTTAGACAACAAGTAAGGTGCCTTTTAGGTCGTGGTTCTATACTCAGTGATGTCGTTGGAGTTGATGGACTCACTTATCTTCCAAGCCTTCCGCTGCTATCGTTATTAGATGGCCTTAAGCCATATTTATTGTAATAAGTTCTCTTTTGAGACATTCGATGTAATAAGTGTGTGATTGCTACTCTGTTATAAATCCTTCAAGTATTGTGCGTGTCAGCATTACTGGTCTAGGGATGACACTAAGGCACAGAGATCAGACTGTTTGAGGTCTGGTCGCTACATGTATGTATAACCTGCCTCCTTGGTTGTGCATGAAGCGGAAGTTCATTCTGATGCCAGTGCTCATCCAAGTCCCTAAGCAACCCAGCAACAATATTGATGTGTACCTAAGGCCATTAGTTGAATAACTCTTATAGCTGTGGAACGGAAAAGGTGTACGTGCGTGGGATGAGCACAAACAGGAAGAATTTGACCTACATGTGTTGTTGTTTGTAACCATTAATGATTGGCCTGCTCTCAGTAACCTTTCAGGACAGACGAACAAGGGATACCACACATGCACGCACTTTTGGATGATACCGACATTATATATTTGGATAATTGTAACAAGAATGTGTATCTGCGACATCATCGATTTCTTCCGAGAAGGCATCCCATAAGAAAGATAGGCAAGCATTTCAAAGGTGAGGCAGATCACCGGACGAGAGGTGACGAATATTCCATCAAACCTTGACTGAGGAGTAGTACTCCCTCCGTCTAGGTGTTAAGTCATCTGACGAAAATCAGATATTCCCAAAATATTTAGGCGTCGTCCATTAACTTCGCATCTCAATCCCCTCCTCGCCTCGTTGCTAGAGAGCGTTGATACTTAGGGGAGCGTTTGGATCCTTAGCAAGAACATCTTATAGCATAGCCGGGCAAGGTTAGGCGTTTGGAACTGTTAAAATATGTTAGCTTTTGTGGGCCAACTAGCTTGGGTGGGCTAGAAAAACCTTGCTAGCTAAGGAGAGCCAGATCGGCTCGCTTCCAACGGCAAACTTTGTGTAGTAGTAACATAGACTAGTAACATATGCATGTTAATAGTCCAAGTTACTCACCACTATGACCAGCCTAAGCAATGTAACCAAACGCTCCTTACTCTGTCTTTTTATCTCCGCCGGAAACCCAATGCATGGAGCGCAACTACGTGTTGATCGGTCAAGAAATCAAAGTCGACTTGCATGCAAGTTAATACGAGGCCCTGCATGGTATCTAAAACGACATCTCTTAGTTGTTTGGATTAATAGTTGCGTTTAGAGACAGAAATCAGGGGCTTTGATTGGAGGAATGACCGGTCAAGTTTCTCCTTCTCCTCCAATCTGCTTGCACCTTGGTCCCGCTGCACCTTCTAACGTGACTTAGGACACCTAGACGGAGGTAGTAGTACGAGATATAGTGGCACACTGACTTAGGTCGAATACAAGTGCCCAAAATTGTGTGCATGTTATAATAAGGATTCACTTAAAATGGTACGTGAGCAAACAAAGGGATCAATTGGACAGTGTTCCCGAGCAGTAGCGAGATGTGTGAGGTAGGATATACCGCTGGCGCTTTTAATATTTCTTGTTAATTTGTTTGTTTCACCCTCTGACTGGTGGGACCCAACATACTACATGGAGAGAGGTAAGGTGACTAAGGCTGCATTATTTCTGCACCACTGTGGATAGTTTTACCAGCAAGGCCACATGACACGATTATGATTTAAATCCCAATGACTCCCACAAAGAAAACACGACATGCTTGTCACATGAATGCAGAAATGTATAAAAGGTTATTTTACTCATGTTGAACATAACGGGAGGGTTGTGTAGCTGGTTAGCCTGTTTGCTCATCAAATTTGAGGTCTCGGGTTCGATAACTACACTTGAGCATTGCTACGTCTTGAGCTAGCGTTGGTTTTTCCCGAAGAGGAGAGGGTGATGCAGCAAGTGTAGCGTAAGTATTTCCCTCAGTTTTGAGAACCAAGGTATCAATCAATAGGAGGCTCCTCAAAAGTCCCACGCACCTACACAAACAAAATGAGAACTTGCAACCAACACAATAAAGGGGTTGTCAATCCCTTCACGGCCACTTACGAAAGTGAGATCTGATAGAGAGATAGTAATATATTTTTGGTATTATGTAATATAGATGCAAAAAGTAAAGATGCAAATAAAAGTAGATCGAAAGCAAATATGATAAGAGATAGACCCGAGGGCCATAGGTTTCACTAGAGGCTTCTCTCGAGATAGCATAAGTATTACGGTGGGTGAACAAATTACTGTCGAGCAATTGATAGAAAAGCGCAAAGTTATGAGATTATCTAGGCATGATCATGTATATAGGCATCACGTCCATAACAAGTAGACCGACTCCTGCCTGCATCTACTACTATTACTCCACACATCGACCGACTCCTGCCTGCATCTAGAGTATTAAGTTCATAAGAACAGAGTAACGCATTAAGCAAGATGACATGATGTAGAGGGATAAACTCATGCAATATGATATAAACCCCATCTTGTTATCCTCGATGGCAACAATACAATATGTGTCTTGCAACCCTTTCTGTCACTGGGTAAGAACACCGCAAGATTGAACCCAAAACTAAGCACTTCTCCCATGGCAAGAAAGACCAATCTAGTAGGCCAAACCAAACTGATAATTCGAAGAGACTTGCAAAGATAACTCAATCATACATAAAAGAATTCAGAGAAGATTCAAATATTAATCATAGATAAACTTGATCATAAACCCACAATTCATCGGACCTCGACAAACACACCGCAAAAAGAGATTACATCGAATAGATCTCCACAAGAGAGGGGGAGAACATTGTATTGAGATCCAAAAAGAGAGAAGAAGCCATCTAGCCAATAACTATGGACCCGTAGGTCTGTGGTAAACTACTCACAACTCATCGGAGGGGCAAGGATGTTGATGTAGAAACCCTCCATGGTCGATTCCTCCTCCGGCAGAGTGCCGACGAAGGCTCCAAGATGGGATCTCGCGGATACAGGAGGTTACGGCGGTGGAAATTGTGTTTCGTGGTGCTCCTGGATGTTTTCGGGGTCCGTAGGTATATATAGGAGGAAGAAGTACGTCGGTGGCCGCCCGAGGGGCCCACGAGACAGGGGGCGCGCCCTACAGTGGGGGGGGGGGTGGCGCAGCCCCCTATCTCGTGGGGCCCTCGGAAGCTTCTTGACTTGCACTCCAAGCTCTATGGATCATGTTCGTTCCAAAAATCACGCTCCCAAAGGTTTCATTCCGTTTGGACTCCGTGTGATACTCCTTTTCTTCGAAATACTGAAATAGGCAAAAAAACAGCAATACGGGCTGGGCCTCCGGTTAGTAGGTTAGTCCCAAAAATGATATAAATGTGTAAAATAAAGCCCATAAACATCCAAAAGGGGTAATATAATAGCATGGAACAATCAAAACTTATAGATACGTTGGAGACGTATCAAGCATCCCCAAGCTTAATTCATGCTCGTCCTCGAGTAGGTAAATGATAAAAAAAGAATTTTTGATGTGGAATGCTACTTAGCATAATTCATAATGTAATTTTCTTTATTGTGGCATGAATGTTCAGATCCAAATGAATACAAAATAAAAGTTCATAATGATAAAAGAAATAGTAATACTTCAAGCATACTAATCAAAGTAATCATGTCTTCTCAAAATAACATGGCTAAAGAAAGTCATCCCTACAAAATCATATAGTCTGGCTGTTGCTCTATCTTCATCATACAAAGTATTTAATCATGCACAACGCCGATGACAAGCCAAGCAAATGTTTCATACTTTAATAATCTCAAACTCTTTCAACTTTCACGCAATACATGAGCGGGAGCCATGGACATAACACTATATGTGGAATAGAATGGTGGTTGTGGAGAAGACAAAAAGGAGAAGATAGTCTCACATTAACTAGGCGTATCAACAAGCTATGGAGATGCCCATTAATAGATATCAATGTGAGTGAGTAGGGATTGCCATGCAACGGATACACTAGAGCTACAAATATATGAAATCTCAAAAAAAGAAACTAAGTGGGTGTGCATCCAACTCGCTTGCTCACGAAGACCTAGGGCACTTTTGAGGAGGCCCATCATTGGAATACACAAGCCAAGTTCTATAATGAAAAATTCCCACTAGTATATGAAAGTGACAACATATGAGACTCTCTATCATGAAGATTATGGTGCTATTTTGAAGCACAAGTGTGGAAAAAGAGATAGTAGCATTGTCCCTTCTCTCTTTTTCTCTCCTTATATTTTTCCTTTTTCTTTTTCTTTTTCTCTTTTTTTCTTTTCTTTGGCCTTCTTCTTTTTTTGGCCTTTCTCTTTTTCTTTTCTTTTTTTTCCTTTTTTTGTAAAGTCCGAAGTCTCATCCCGACTTGTGGGGGAATCATAGCTTTCATCATCCTTTCCTCACTTGGACAATGCTCTAATAATGAATATCATCACACTTTTATGGATTTACAACTCAAGAATTACAACTCAAAGCTAGAACAAGATATGACTCTATATGAATGCCTCCGGCGGTGTACCGGGATATGCAATGAATCAAGAGCGACATGTATGAAAATTATGAAGGTGGCCATGCCACAAATAGGATTTCAACTACATGATCGTGCAAAGAGAAATATGAAAAAAGTAATGTATGTCATGATGATGATGAACGGAACGGTGGAAGGTTGCATGGCAATATATCTCGGAATGGCTATGGAAATGCCATAATAGGTAGGTATGGTGGCTGTTTTGAGTAAGGAGTATGGTGGGTGTATGGTACCGGCAAAAGTTGTGCGGCACAAGAGAGGCTAGCAATGGTGGAAGGGTGAAAGGGTGCGTATAATCCATGGACTCAACATTAATCAAGAGACTCATGTACTTATTGCAAAAATTTAGAAGTCATCAAAAACCAAAGCACCACGCGCATGCTCCTAGGGGGATAGATTGGTAGGAAAAGACCATCGCTCGTCCCCGACTGCCACTCATAAGGAGGACAATCAATAAATAAAATTGTGATCCAACTTCATCACAAAGCAGTGCACCATACGTGCATGCTACGGGAATCACAAACTTCAACACAAGCATTCTTTAAATTCATAATCACCCATCTAGCACAACTTTAATATTACTACCTCCATATCTCAAAACAATTATCAAGTATCAAATTGATCATAGCATCCAATTCACTTTCTATGATAGTTTTTATTATACCCAACTTGGATGCTCATCTTTCTAGGACCAACTTTATGATCATAGCAAAAACCATGCTGTTCTAAAAGATTCTAAAAATAATATAAGTGAAGCATGAGAGACTAGCAATTTCTTAAAAAATAAGATATCACCGTGCTCTAAAAGATATGTGTAGCACTAGAGCAAAAACTATCAAGCTCAAAAGATATAAGTGAAGCACATAGAGTATTCTAGCCAATTCTAATCAAATAGGCTTCTCCCAAAAGGTGTGTACAGCAAGGATGATTGTGGCAAACTAAAAAGCAAAGACTAATATAATACACGACGCTCCAAGAAAAACACATATCATGTAGCGAATAAAAATATAGCTCCAAGTAAAGTTACCAATGAACGAACATGGAAGAGGGGATGCCTTCCCGGGGCATCCCCAAGATTAGGCTTTTAGCTATCCTTGAATATCTTGGGGTGCCATGGGCATCCCCAAGCTTAGGCTCTTGCCACTCCTTATCCCCAAACCTTTACCCAAAACTTGAAAACTTCACAACACAAAACTCAACAGGAAATCTTATAAGCTCCGTTAGTGAAAGAAAACAAAACCATCACATAAGGTACTCCCATGAACTCATTCTTTATTTATTTTTGTCTTAAACCTACTGTATTCCAACTTCCTTATGGTTTATAAACCAATTTACTAGCCATAGATGCATTGAAATAAGCAAACAACACACGAAAAACTGAATCTTTCAAAAACAGAACAGTCTGTAGCAATCTGTAACTAACGCAAACTTATGGAAGTCTAAAACTCCTACCAAAATAGGACGTACTGGACAATTTGTCTATTGATCAGCAGCAAAAAGAATCAATTCAAAAGCACGTTTCTGTGATTTATTGATGTTTTTCTCGTGAGCGCAAAGTTTCTGTTTTTCAGCAGAATCAAATCAACTATCATCGTAGTTTATCCTATAGGTTCTACTTGGCACAAACACTAACTAAAAGATAAAAACACATCTAAATAGAGAGTAGAAGCAAGATTTATTAAATAACAGCAAGGAAAAATATTGGGTTGTCTCCCAACAAGCGCTTTTCTTTAAAGCCTTTTTAGCTAGGCATTGAGATTTCAATGATGCTCACATGAAGGACAGGAATTGAAGCACAAAGAGAGCATAATAAAACATGTGACAAACACACTTAAGTCTAACATACTTCCTATGCATAGGCATCTTGTAAGCAAACAGATTATCAAGGCAAGCAAAAACTAGCATATGCAAGGAAGAACAAAGAGATGATAGCAATCTTAACATGATGAGAGGTAATTTAATAAGATAAAAATTTCTACGACCATATTTTCCTCTCTCATAATAATTACATGTAGGATCATAGGCAAATTCAACAAAATAGCTATCACAAAACATATTATCAACATGATCCACATGCATGCAAAGTTGACACTCTTCCAAGATAGTGGGATTAACATTAACTAAAGTCATGACCTTTCCGAACCCACTTTTATCAAAAATATCATAAGATTGAACATACTCCAAATATGTGGGATCTAAAGTTGACACTCTTCCAAACCCACTTTCAATATTATTGAAAATACTATTATCAATCTCATATTCATCATGGGGCTTAAATAAATTTCCATGGTTATAAGAAGAATCACCCCAATCATGATCTTTGAAACAAGTAATAGACATAGCAAAACTAGCATCCCCAAGCTTAGGGTTTTGCATATTATTAGCACAATTGACATCAAGATAATTTATAGTAAGATCATTGCAATCAAGCTTTTCATTGAAGGAACTACCAAGTATGGGTGCAATAGCAATGATCTCCTGTTTAACATAAGGAACTATAGCAAATTCATCTTCATAAATATTGGCATCATGGCCACAAGAATAGCAAGTATCATGTTCATCAAGGGATATTTCAATCAAATCATCGGAATCATCATTATCTATAGATTCATGCATATAATTACTTTCTTCCAAAGCAACAGTCATTCTTTCAATAAATTCTTGGACATAGACATTATGAGCAAAGTTTTCAATGCAATATTTAAGTATGACGGAATTTTCGGACTTGTTGAGAGTAGAATCATACTTTTCAATCAAAGAAGCAACTTCATGAGCACCCTTAAAAATGACAAATTCTTCAATTTGTTCGATATCATAGTAACTATAAACACCCTTAGCATAAGAAGATAAGATTTTATTATCATTGAACTCACATAGGTAGGGAAGGTGCTTTTAGGGTTCTTAGAGCAACAAGTAAAATCACAACTTTCACAAAGATTCCAAGCATAGCATAGCAAACTATTTAAATGATACCATAAGACCTTCCCTTTTTTAGACAAACGATGAAGCACAAATTGAGCATGCTCATCTAAAGATTTCCCATCAACTAGGCTAGTTGGGGTTTCAGCACGAGCGCATAAGGATCGAAGATGATCCAAGTAGAACACTTTAAGTGGATCCATATCAATAGATTTTTAGCAAGCAAAGATGCAAGCACATAGAAGGCACATGGAGACACAAGCAAACAGAAAGGCAAGCAAAAGAGAGAGGAGAATGGGAAAGAGAGGGCGAATAAAATGGCAAGGGTGAAGTGGGGGAGAGGAAAACGAGAGGCAAATAATGTAAATGAGAGGTAGATGGGTTTGTGATGGATACTTGGTATGTCTTGACTTGAGCGAAGACCTCCCCGGCAACGGCGCCAGAAATCCTTCTTGCTACGTCTTGAGCTAGCGTTGGTTTTCCCCGAAGAGGAGAGGGTGATGCAGCAAGTGTAGCGTAAGTATTTCCCTCAGTTTTGAGAACCAAGGTATCAATCCAGTAGGAGGCTCCTCAAAGCTCCCACGCACCTACACAAACAAACTGAGAACTCACAACCAACAAAATAAAGGGGTTGTCAATCCCTTCACGGCCACTTACGAAAGAGAGATCTGATAGAGAGATAGTAATATATTTTTGGTATTTTTTTAATATAGATGCAAAAAGTAAAGATGCAAATAAAAGTAGATTGAAAGCAAATATGATAAGAGATAGACCCGAGGGCCATATGTTTCACTAGAGGCTTCTCTCGAGATAGCATAAGTATTACGGTGGGTGAACAAATTACTGTCGAGCAATTGATAGAAAAGCTCATAGTTATGAGATTATCTAGGCATGATCATGTATATAGGCATCACGTCCATAACAAGTAGACCGACTCCTTCCTGCATCTACTACTATTACTCCACACATCGACCGACTCCTGCCTGCATCTAGAGTATTAAGTTCATAAGAACAAAGTAACACATTAAGCAAGATGACATGATGTAGAGGGATAAACTCATGCAATATGATATAAACCCCATCTTGTTATCCTCGATGGCAACAATACAATACGTGTCTTGCAACCCTTTCTGTCACTGGGTAAGAATACCACAAGATTGAACCCAAAGCTAAGCACTACTCCCATGGCAAGAAAGACCAATCTAGTAGGCGAAACCAAGCTGATAATTCGAAGATACTTGCAAAGATAACTCAATCATACATAAAAGAATTCAGAGAAGATTCAAATATTAATCATAGATAAACTTGATCATAAACCCACAATTCATTGGATCTCGACAAACACACCGCAAAAAGAGATTACATCGAATAGATCTCCACAAGAGAGGGGGAGAACATTGTATTGAGATCCAAAAAGAGAGAAGAAGCCATCTAGCTAATAACTATGGACCCGTAGGTCTATGGTAAACTACTCACAACTCATCGGAGGGGCATGGATGTTGATGTAGAAGCCCTCCATGGTCGATTCCTCCTCCAGCAGAGTGCCGGCGAAGGCTCCAAGATGGAATCTCGCGGATACATGAGGTTAAAACGGTGGAAATTCTGTTCCGTGGTGCTCCTGGATGTTTTTGGGGTCCGTAGGTATATATAGGAGGAAGAAGTACGTCGGTGGCCGCCCGAGGGGCCCATGAGACAGGGGGCACGCCCTACAAGGGGGGCATGGCCCCCTATCTTGTAGGGCCCTCGTAAGCTTCTTGACTTGCACTCCAAGCTCTCCGGATCATGTTCGTTCCAAAGATCACGCTCCCAAATGTTTTATTCCTTTTCTTTGAAATACTGAAATAGGCAAAAAACAACAATACGGGCCGGGCTTCCGCTTAGTAGGTTAGTCCCAAAAATGATATAAATGTGTAAAATAAATCCCATAAACATCCAAAAGGGGTAATATAATAGCATGGAACAATCAAAAATTATAGATACGTTGGAGATGTATCAAGCATAATTTGTGCCAGGAGGATTCTTTGACTGGTCAAAATGGATGGATACGGAGCTATATGATCTCGTAGTGACCGTATAATCACCTCATAACGTATAAGCTGCAGCCTCAGCGCTTGTAGTTGTTCTCTTCACACTCTCTCACCCTCTCCAGAACTAAACAAGACTTCGTTGGCCTCTCTCTCTCAGCGCTTGTAGTTGCTCTCTTCACACTCTCTCACCCTCTCCAGATCTAAACAAGACTTCATTGGCCTATCTCTCTCCCCTCACTGCTAGTCAAAGAGCCGGCAGGATCCATCCGCCGGGAACGGAAGGAGGCTTAACGTTGTCGCCGTCGGCGAGGGAGGGAATCCACTACTGGTGCAGCTGTTCACTTTCACCCAACGACGGTGTGGGAGGGCGTCCAACCCCTTCTTCTTCTCCGACATACAAAGTGTAGGCCAAAGGGCCTCCGGTCGCCCACCGAACCACACCCGAAGAACCTTAAGGTATAATTTACTTATTCCACATGCATTGCTCTAGCTGCATGTGGGCTTTTTCTGCTTCTGCACTCGAATCTAGGTGTTGGATCAAACAGGAAAGTAGTGGGGAAAGTTGTATACCAGAAATCTAGGACTTGGTTCAAAGAGGAAAGAAGTGGGGGAAAGTAGTGGGAAAAGTTGTATAGCATGAATCTAGGACGTGGTTCAAAAAGGAACGGAATTAGGGGGAAAGTAGTGGGGAAAGTTGTATCGCATGAACCTAAGACGTGGTTCAAAGAGGAAAGGAATGGGGGAAAGTAGTGGGGAAAGTTGTATAGCTTAAATCTAGGACGTGGTTCAAAGAGGAAAGGAAGGGGCGAAAGTACTAGTACAGACTGGCAATCCAGCACCTACGTTGGTCGAAAAGGGAAAACAATGATAAACGCAGTACAGACATATGTAACTAACTGATCTTTTGTTTTGGGGGACAAGGTTGTAGAGTTTGAGTAGGACTAGATTTGTTGCACTCACATAGGTAAAGGTGTCTAAAGATAACAAAATTGGGACCAACACAAATATGCTCCTTGGTTGTTTGTTCTTTGTTGCAACAGACTGTGCATCACCACAGTACATCGGTAGATGCACATGGTGCTGGTGCGTCCACTGTCCCGTGCAACTCTTTAGCTATTGTTAATCTAAGGCCTTGTTTGGTTAAAAACTCCCTAGTCCCTACCTGCTTGGTTCTAGGGACTAAACATGGACTAGAGGTTATCAAATGACATGCTAAAAGACCATGTTACCCCTAGTAATGAACTAATAGAGACAAGGTGCGATGCGTGGCAGGGGAAACTGTTGGAAAAAGTCCCAAAAAGACTCTCCCTCGGGGTCTTCTTTCTTTAGTCCCGAATGCCCACTTTCAGTCCCTAATAGTCCCTCATGTTTGGTTTAGATGGGACTGACACGGATTTTTTTTAGTTCCTACACCAAAATGTCCCTGTAAACAAACACCGTCTAATAATGCCGCTGGAAAATTGATGCAATGCCACAGTTAAAAGCAACTTACATGTTTAATTTTATTGTTAATATAATCTCTATGCTAATATTAATCAATGCCACCATTTGAGAAATGATACTGTCTTGCTTTCTTTCCCATTAAGATAAGGTAGATACTTATTTTCGTTGGCTTCTGTGTCATCCACCGTTATTGACCACTAGTTGTTTCCTTTGCACCTCTGTGTAAACAGGGTTATCTACTTCACCCTGTTGCCATTGTGACTTTTGTTGCACTCCACAAAACACTTTTGTTTTAAGAGTGTTTTGTGTAGTTCAACCAAAATGTCACACCGACAATGTTGCTTGATTGCTTGAACTTAGTGGAACTGCACAAGAGTAGATCTTACCTCCTATCCGTGTTGGCAAATTTGGTTCAGATCTTCTTCTTGTGAGTTGTTTGAATTCTGCATCATGAAAGGTCAGTACTAGCCTTCTTTCACATGATTCTGAAGTGTGCTTTCATATGTTGTGCTACTTGTACGGTAATGTTGCTTGATTTTAGTGAACTGCACAAATGGAGACAAGACTTCCAATCTGTATGTGCACTGTAATATCCCATTGAGGTAAGATAAGGATATTTCACAACTGTTGGTCTATATTTTTCCACTTTCATCCGAAAAATAATGTCATTGTTTAGTGCTATACTTGTGCTCCCTAATTGACATGCCAAATCTTACACTGAAGGCGAAGCTTGTCTGTTATTGAACCAAGTGATGAAGGGGAAGAACAAGCGGAAGAAAAACAAAAATCAACTCCCGGTGCTGCAATGATGCACTGGAACTGTGACGACACAAGTAATGATATAGTTTTGCATCTTAGTTTATTGCTATGGCTGGAACGAGCAATTGTTTTGCCACTAATTTGATGCCACTCTTAATGAAATACGTAATTATCTTTACTTATGCAAATAGTGATCTTCTTTGAAGATACCATATATTTTAGTGGAATTGCACAAGAAGATGTTGGAAACATTAACCCGATCGAGGAGTATATAGTAAGCATGGCCACCACAGTAGATAGCAACAGATGGTTCCGGAGAAGTGCGTCATCTGTATGCTCTACACAATAAGCCTCCTAACAAAGGTTGGTACTCGCCCAGTGATTTCATCCATATGATTGAGCTTTGTCATCTCTATTGGTGTTGTGCTACTGTTTAGATACTTTCATGAAAAAGTGGTATTGTCCTTGAGAAGTGCTTCATCTGTGTTGTTTTATATATTTCCTTTCCTTTTTTTCGAGCAAACAGGGATGCTAGCATTTAGTTGTCCTCTTGTCTTTGCACAACAGGATCATCCTCCACTGAAGAAGAATATGGAGTACGTGAAGTGACTAGTTCCGATTATGCCAGGATGAAGAGGCCATGTCTATCTTCTCATCAGAAGGAGCAGTTGAAGGATGGTTACATTACTCCCCACAAGACCAAACTAACTTTAGCTCAGAAGGACTGACAAATCTCCATTTTCTTGTGTGATGCGCGAGTACAATGTTGTTCTAGGATTCTTTCTGGTGAGTTCCATTTTTCTAAAAGTGTTCTCTACATGGACCATGTAGGTGCCTATTTAAACTAGCCATTCATAGTACAATTTGCTTTATACTAATCACTTTTTTTGTATTTGTGCTAACAGGGGTGCTCAGCTTTATTTCAATGGGAACTGCACAAAATGTTCATGAATACATCGAATCATTCATTTCCACCACAAGAAAGGAGGTGCCGATAAGTTCAAGGCATTGCAACATATAAGGGCGAAATCATACAAGCTACACGCGAATTTGGTTGATTTTGGTGGAACTGCACAAAAAGAACAACTAGTTTATTTATCACGAGGTGCCCTGTCAATGTCCGAACTAATGGCAAACCCTGCCCATTCTACAATCGTAGGCATTTGATATTTTGGAATGGGACAACATTGTCAAATTTTGCTGATTGATTTTGGCAAGAAGATATGCCTTTGATATTTTCGAATGGGACGCCCTTTGCTGTCAGCAGCGTCAATCAATTTTTTCTTTATTATTTAGTTGTGAAGTAAATATTGGCTCTGACATGTGAATTACTGAGATGCATAATCATCGATTGTTTTGAATGTTCTCTGTGAATTGCCAGGCCCGTGTGTTTGATTGCAATGTACAGAAACGCTAAAAAGCTGCTCAAACTCTTTGTACTCCTTCTGTTCCTTTTTACTTTGCACATTGTGAAAGTGCATACTTTTTTCTATAAGATTGGTCAAAGTAGAGATACTTTGACTGCAAACAAAACTTGTATGCAGACTAGAAAGGACGGAAGGGAGTACATGTGAAACTGCTACAAATGAGGTGATCACCCTGGGAATAATGCTAGTACGTATTGTTTTGCATGTTCATCCATTGCCAGTGATACAAGAATTCAAACTAATCGAAATAAATTCATTCATACACGGTCGGATTTCATATAAACATGCCGGATTTCATTAAGTTTCATACATTCTTCAACTAAAAAGGGGTGCGCTGGAGGTACAATTAATTAACCGAAGCTACCCACCTATGTCCGGCTGAGCCGAACAGAAGCTTTAGTGACTTAACTACAGGTGCAGTTGCATAACTGGCATGTGGCCTGTTGGGCCCACGTGTCAGTCAGCCAACTGCACCAGCAGTAAAGTAGAAGCAGCATCCTTCTCCAACATTGCTCCCTGAATCCACATCGCCGCCAAGAAGCTAATCGGCCGTCAATGGTCAACCTACCTAGCTTGGCTTCAACCAGAGCGTAGCAGCGGTGGCCTTACTTGGACCCGAGCGGCGGCGACCTACCGTGTTCTACTCTTCCTTGTTTTCTATGTGGCACGGCCTCGTTGGCAGTGGGGCGGGGCCTCGACGGAGCCGGTGATGTCCTTTGTCTCATTGCCGGCCGGCGGCACCTCGGCGGAGCAGTGGAAATCCTCCCCCTCGTTGCCGGTAGGGTGGGGCCTCGGCTGAGCCGACGATGTCCTCTGCCTCGTTATTGGTGGGGCGGGGCCTCGGTGGAGCCGGCGGTGTCCTCTGCCTCATTGTTCGCACCGCGGGGCCTCGGTGGTGGAGGGCCTCATCGATGCCAGCGGAGCGGGGACTCATCGGAGCCGGCATTGTCCTCTGCCTCGTCCTAGGTCTCGCCAAACTGCACCTCACCCGCTTCATCGCCCTCTTGGTAGGCGGCCGCAGCCTCCGCCAGCCGCATGTGGTACCGCCAGCGCTCGAGGCGGCCCTCGCGGGCGGAGCGGTATGAGTCGAGCAGTGCCTCCTACTCCGCCCGCTCAGTGGCGATCTGCTCCTCCGCCTGCAGGTGCTCCTAGAGGAGATGGTGGTTGTAGGCGATGTCGGCCTATGCCTCCCGAAACTGCTCCTCACGCTTTTGCCTCACCGTGTCCATATATTGGGCATGGGCCTCGCCGAAGGTCATGGTGCAATGCACCGGCGAGGATGGCGTGGAGGAGGGGGTTGGCGCCAGATCGTCGACTACCATGTTCTCCATTGGGATGTCGTCGTCCTCCGGTTGCCTGCCGGCTAGCCAGTCAGCAGCAATGGCTGCCATCTCCTTGTGGTCCGTCGTCCGCCCGTCCCGAAGAGCGCTGGAGCGCGAGGAAGCCATGGTGGGCAGTAATGGTGTGGACAGGAGAAAGGGAACAGATGCGGATGACTGCGGCTATGGCCGACACAGCAGGTTATATAGCAATGGTGGGCGGCGGAGGGACGGAAGTGTGGCGCCAGAGTAGCCGCCTCGGCAACCGCGTATCATTAATGTGGGCGGCAGATGGATGGACGTATGGCATATATGTCCTATGAAGGCGGAGCAATCGCCTGCATCGGGAAGCGGGGTGGGCGCCGCCGACTGTTTTGGGCGGAAAGCGCGCGCGGGCAAGGAGATGACTTTACTTGGAGAGGATGACAATGGGGACCCACCAGCGCCACAACCTCATGTAGCAAGTTCCTCCTTATTATATAAAACTAAAATCTTCTTGGCTTCCTCCTGGTTTCTTGACATCACGGTCCCACACCATTGTCAACCTATGTAGTCAATAAACGAGAGAATTGCACAAGAAGCGGCCGACAACTGGGACCAAGCAGCTCGAGTAGTATTTTTGTTTTTGAGGTGTGAGCACTGTAGAGTTTTTCTTGAGTGATGCTTGGCCCAGATATTATTTTTTCTCCTCTGAACAACAACGAAAACATCGCTGCAGGTATTAACTGGGCGGGCTGTGGCCCGTCTAACCCACGCCAGATATCCAGCCTAGATATTAATTTTTTTCAAGCTAAAAATGGCTAGCCCAGCTATACTTTTTTAGGAATATCTAGGCAAGGTCAAGTTGTTATTCTCCGCCCTGCTGGGCTGCAAATCTTTCCTAGGAGGGATGCATTAAGCTTAACAAGAAAACGGGCTTTAAGAAATAATAAATGGGATGTAATTATAAAAACTGGGCAGTAACTATAAAAAAATGCACCAAACACGTAATTACTTTATAAAATATTATTTTTGGATATTGAAAATTTTAATTTCATTAACTGTTGCGAGCGCAATGTTTTGTTGGATTTTTACGTAATATAAATTTATATTGAAATTGTATTTAATCTGACTAGAAATTTTGGGATAAAAATATTTCAGATCCTATCAAAATGTGGGAAATTTTATTGAATTATGTTTTGAATGGTTGGTTTAAATGGGCTGTACTTTTAACAAACTGTAAATGGGATGTAGTAAATTTCATTAGAATTCTAAAATGTTTGCACATTCTTACAAATCCCAAATGGGCTATAAGTTCTCTACCGCACAATTGTGGCCTTACTAAGTTGACGCGTCCCCTAAAAAAAGAGAGTTGACGCGTATGCAAGGCTTTGTCAACTTATAGTCAACACATGGTTCTAGCAGCAGTGGCCGTTGGATGTCCATCCAACGGCTACCGTGCCTCTCTACAATCTTGGATATTCTAGCTTCACTCGCCCAAAAAGTGATTCCTCCCCCGGACATCTGGGGCGCACCGTTTCGGAAGCTGACCTGTGGGCCTACTAAGTTGACACGTACCATGGGCTTTGTCGATTTGTAAATATAAACGATTCTAGCTGCAGTGACCGTACGATGTCCATCCAACGGTTGTCGTGCTTCTTCAACCTCTGGTCTTCTTGCTCTAGCCACCCAAACCAGCACCAGTCGTGCCGCCTCCTCCTGCCTCTCGTGGCCGGTTGTGCTGCCGCGGAGGCCTCACCGCCCCCTACTACTCCCACCACTGGCCAGGCCATCCCTCCACTCACCCACACCCCTTGTTATTCTGCAGCGACGACAGCCTCACATCGCAGCCGAACCAATGAACCCTCATACTCCTCTCCGCTTGGACATCCACTGCCCCGTCTTCCCCGGCTTCGCGTCGTCCCCTTCCTAGGCCTCGCCGTCGTCCACCGCCGTGGTGCTCTCGGTGCGGCGTGGTCAACATGGTCAAGAAACGACTTCCATCGGACGTGGACTGTATGTGGAGAGGTTGACAGCTCGGTCCACGGGCACAGCAAGGAAGTGCCTCCTTATTACGCAAAATAATGATTCCTCCACCTGACAGCAGGGACCCACCGGATGGGCCACAATATTACGTGAAAAAAACATTTCCCCCCTGACTGCTGGGACCCACCAGCTACATCTTCACACGCAAGGAAGTGCGTCCAGGCAAAAAAGGCGCGCACGTGTCATTCTGGTCGCGAACGTGTACGTACATACTGGTCGATGTAGAGGCACGCACATGTAGTAGTAGAGGCGCACACGTGTCATAGTAGAGGCGCGCATGTAGCATGTACACGTACTTATAGCGGCCAGGGTGCAAGAAAGAAAATATGGCCATGTACATACATACGGGCGTGTTCTCAAACTACTCGTGAATACGTACGGCCAGCACTCGTGGTCATGGCTTGGTCGGAACGGAGAAACTGCGTCGTCGTCGTGTTCATGGGGAGGCAACGGAATGCCTCGTGTTCATGGATAGGCAACGGAACACATGGGAGCCAACCTGCTTGGATGGAACAGGCGATGGAAACGAGGCCTGGCATACCGCAAAACGGAGGAAACGGCCTTGTGTTCGACCGGCCACGTTCGAAACAGGATCCTATTCATTGGGAGGGGTCTGGCGTACCGCAAAATGGAGGAAACGGACTTGTGTTGGACCTCCTACGGTCGAAACGGGGTCCTGTTGATCCGGAGGGGTGTGGCGTACCGCAAAACGGAGGAAACAGACTTGTGTTGGAGCACTACGGTCGAAACTGGGGTCCTGTTCATTGGAAGGGGTGTGGCGTACCGCAAAACGGGACTCCGCATGATATTGTTCATCTCTACCGTCGACCTCCTCCAGCTTCCACGGGCTACTATTCATCCATCGTCAAACTCCTCCAGCCTCCACCTGCGACTGTTCATCCACGGGCTCCTGTTCATCCAGCCTCCACCGCGTGCTACTCCACCGGCTACTGTTCAACCACCCCTCTCCATGGGCTCCTGTTCAACCACCCCTCCACGGGCTACTATTCATCCACCCCTACACCATCTACAGTATATCTATCCATCCACGGGGTCGTCCTGTTCATCCAGCCATCCACGGGGTCCTGTTCATCCAGCCCCAAACGGCTCGATCGATCGGGGCCCTGTTCCTCCAGAGGCAACACCACGGGGTCCTATTCATCCACCCCCACCGCTCACTGTTCATCCACACCCCTCCCCGCAACACTCACTGTTCATCCAGAGGCAGCATCGATCTGCTTCAGTTAGCAGAAGTAGCGAAGGAATCGCTTGATCGGGTTCAGTTAACAGCCATCGATCAATCGCTCGGGTTCAGTAACGCGTAGCCTGCAGTGCAGTCGCTTGGGTTCAGTAGGTGAACGCCTCGCTTCGGTTCAGTTAGAGCCCAACGCCTCGCACGCACACGCGTGCGTGTACAAGAGATATTCGCAAACCTCCATGCATCGCTCGGCCGACCACCCACCATAACCGGGAACACCCTGATATTTTCCTCGCCCTCGCTTCTACCAGCATCATGGACGGCCCAAAGAATGTCATCCAGCTGCGCCTCTGGCCCGCTCAGGACGAAAAGCCCATTTTCTGTCGTGACTTTTTGTCATAGAATTTGGAGCCCACCATATCTATGATGATACCGGGTTTTGTCATAGTTATCATCATTGAAGTGTCATAAGTATGACATATATTTTTTCGTTCTGCCCAAAATGTCACGGATGTGTCTATTTTTGTAGTGAAGGTTATGAAACTGAAACTGTGGTGGCACATCTTACTAAGTTGAAGGACATAGCCTTGCTCATGATGAGAACATTCGCTATTACTATATTCTCAAGTTATTTCCATTCTCATTAAAGGGTGATTCTAAAGCTTGGTACAATACTCTTACTCCTGGTTGTGTGCGTAGTCCCCGGGATATGATTTATTACTTCTCTGAAAAATATCTCCATGCTCATAAGAAACAAGCTGCCTTGGAGGAAATATTTAACTTTGTGCAAATTGAAGAAGAGAGTCTACCACAAGCTTGGGGGAGGCTTCTCCAATTGCTTAATCCTTTGCCTGATCATCCTCTTAACAAAAATGATATCTTGACATCTTCTATAATGAACTAACTAATGTTTCTAGGGATTTCCTAGATAGTTGTGCTGATTGAGTTTTCAGGGAACGAACTATTGAGCAAGCTGAAGAATTATTGAGTAACATATTGAAAAATTATGATGATTGGACACCTCCTGAAACACCGCTTAAACCCACTCTGAAGAAGAGGGGTATCTTATATCTCAATCCTGAAGATATGCAAGAGGCAAAGAAATCGATGAAGGAAAAAGGTAATAAAACAGAGGATGTTAAAAAATTATCACCTATTGAAGAAATTCATGGGATTAAAGCACCACCACCACCTAGGGTGGTAGAGGTAAAATCTTTAATGAAATTCAGTGATAGTGATGATCCTCATAATAAGCATCCTAGCCAACGCCTTTATGAGTTTGATAATTACATTAGAAATCAAGATTACTTCAATGCAAATGTTATGAAAAAATTGAAATACAACTCTGACATGATTGCTCGCTTAAGTGACTTGTTATTTAGAATCTCAAATGATGTTAGAGGTGTAGGAAAGCATGCCTCTATGGTTCAAACTCAATTAGAAGAAGTTGCTAAATCTCAAAGAGAGTTGCTTGATGAAATGAACAATAATATAAGTGACTTTGCTGTTAGAGTAGCAACTAGAGGAGGTAGAATGATTCGGGAACCACTTTATCCTGAGGGACACCCAAAGAGAATTGAACAAGACTCTCAAAGAATTAACACTGATGCACTTCGTCCTTCTAAAAAGAAAAGGAAAAAAATGAAAGGACTTTGCATGCCTCTAGTGAACCTGAAGTAGAAAAACCTCCTGACAATGATAATGAAGTTTCTATCTATGATGCGGAAACTCAATCTAGTAGTGAACACTCACTGTCGGTGTCAAAACCGGCGGATCTCGGGTAGGGGGTCCCAAACTGTGCGTCTAGGCGGATGGTAACAGGAGACGAGGGACACGATGTTTTACCCAGGTTAGGGCCCTCTTGATGGAGGTAAAACCCTACGTCCTGCTTGATTAATATTGATGATGTGTGTTACAAGAGTGGATCTACCACGAGATCAAGGAGGCTAAACCCTAGAAGCTAGCCTATGGTATGATTGTTGTTCGTCCTATGGACTAAAGCCATCCGGTTTATATAGACACCGGAGAGGGCTAGGGTTACACAGAGTCGGTTACAATGGTAGGAGATCTACATATCCGTATCGCCAAGCTTGCCTTCCACGCCAAGGAAAGTCCCATCCGGACATGGGACGGAGTCTTCAATCTTCTATCTTCATAGTATTGGAGTCCAGCCGATGATGATAGTTCGGCTATCCGGACACCCCCTAGTACGGAACTCCTCAGTAGCCCCTAAACCAGGCTTCAATGACGACGAGTCCGGCGCTCATGTTGTCTTCGGCATTGCAAGGCGGGTTCTTCCTCCGAATAATTTATAGAAGATTGTGAACACCAGGATAGTGTCCGGCTCTGCAAAATAAATTCCACATACCACCGTAGAGAGAATAATATTACACAAGTTCAATCCGCTGACGTGTTTTGTGGCGTGATGTCACACCACTTCCAAGCCTTTACTCAAATTGTTTTTATTGTTCCACCTCAGCGCGTTCAGCGAAGCGGTTTCCTTGGCATGTCTTGTCGAAGCAGAGATCGAGTTCCCCTTATTCCGGGATTCTCATCAATACGGACGTGGGTAACCCAACCGCGCCATTGATTGTGATGCTTGGGAGATAAGCGAGTTTTACCAGGCCGGTGGGGACACATGTTTTTGTCCGCCCATGTAAGGGGATAAAGATCTAACCCTGTTTACCTGCGCCCTCTTCCTCCTTGGCTTATCCATCTCCGCGAACTCGAGCTCCAGCGCCCAAGTCCGCACTTCTCACCTCAACCTTCTCCAACTATGTCCGGAGCGGGAGGCAAGTGGATGGCCTCCTCCGTCACGGAGGGGCAGATCCAGAAGCTGCGCGGCGCCGGATACTTGTCCAACGACATCGCGCACCGGCTCCCCGACGAGGGAGAGCTCATCCCCACCCCCAGGCCCCATGGGAGGGTAGTATTTCTTCCCCATTTCCTCCGTGGACTGGGCTTCCCACCTCATCCGTTTGTCTAGGGGCTCATGTTCTACTACGGCCTAGATTTCCATGATCTGGCCCCAAATTTTATCCTCAACATCTCGGCGTTTATCGTCGTGTGCGAGCCCTTCCTCTGCATCCAGCGCCACTTCGGCTTGTGGCTCAAGAGCTTCAGTGTCAAGCCGAAGGTTGTGAAGGGCAGCCAAGCGGAGTGCGGAGGCGCCATTGTGGGCAGGATGTCCCACATTACGTGGCTGGAGGGCACTTTCATGGAAACCATCAAGGGGTGGCAATCGGGGTGGTTCTACATCACTGAGCCGCGTGACCCTGATTGGGCAGCGGCCCCTGAATTCAGACCCGGCATCCCTACATGGCTCACCTCCTGGAAAGAGAGTGGCCGGATCTGGGGGGATTCGGAGGAGCTGACCGGACTCGAAGCCTGTATCTAGAAGCTGGTGGACAAGAAGCTCAAGCTTGTCAACATAGTCCAGGTCATGCTCATCCGCCGGATTCTCCCGTGCCAACGACGGGGCTTCAACATGTGGGAGTTCGATCCGGCGCAGCACCAGACCCTGAGCGAGCTCTTCGACACTACGTACAAAAATGTCTGGAAGGTGCTGTTCAAGGGCGCCGAGGCTCCCGCATCCGCTACCGAAGATCGTGGATTCTGCTCGCTAGCGTCCAGCTGACGAGGTAAGTGATTTTGCCACTTGTTTTCCATAGTTTGACTCTATGCGGGATCTAAACTCCCTTTACTTTGACAGGACTGGCTGCGAAGGCCGATACGGACTATCTGTCCGGCCCCATTGCCAGAGGACCCAGCGGACGCTCGCCTAACGGGGCTGCTGCTCCGGCACCCTACGTGGTGCCGGAGAAGAAGGCCAAGAAGATAGGCCACGGGGACTCGGAAGAGTTCCCGTTTTCAGTGCTATCGGATGATGAATCCGAGGCCGACTCCTCCCACCAAGGCGAGGAGAGAAGAAGAAAGCCTCTCCCCCAGCGGGGGGAGGGAAGAAAAGGAAGGCCTCCCCAACAAGGAAGGCCGAAGGGTCCAAGAAGGAAAACTTCTTCCCCGGACTGCTTTGCCAACGCCAGTGACGACGACAAGGACTGGCCTCCAAGGGCCAAGCCCCTGGCGAGATCGTAAGTATCCGGGAATAACTTCAAGGTTTTTTTCTTTTCGCCACATAATGTCTTTCTAATGCCGCATACAACCCTGCAGTCTGCCCATGGATGATCTTCCCGCTTCGTCGAGCGGGTCCTTAGGTGCGTCAGATATGGATTCTCTTCCGACTGCCTCCACCCCCCATGATGCGGACGATGCCGAGGTGGGATCCCAGGAGAGGACCCACCAGGAGGGGGAGGCCCCGGAGGTGTCGCAGGACAACCTCCCGGACTTTGCACCGGACTCGGCCCCGGAACCCACAGTGGCTCCAGAGTCCGGCGGGCGACCCCTTCGCAAGAAGGGCAAGACCGTGATGCCGGCTGCCTCCATCCAACCGGAGGCGCCGGATAATGTGCTGGAGGCGCTCAACGGCGCCTCCATCAAAGAGGAACACTGCACTGTTATGAGTGCGGTGATTCAGAAGGTGCAGCCCGCCAAGAGCGGGCTGACCGAAGCCTGCAGAAGCCTTCTAACAGGCTTTGAGGTAAGAATTTCAATATGTATAAAATGGTACCGCATAGACGGTAGCCCCTGATGCTCGGTTCGGCGTTCGGAAAGAAAAGACGGACTGAGGATCTAAAAAGATATACGCAGGAGTCCTAAAAATATGTCAGTATGGGATTGCAGGCTGCGCTGCTGACCTCTGCCGCACTGACTGCAGAGGTCAATACTTCGAAGGAAAACCTCGAGCGGTCCGAGAATGAGCTCGGCCATGCCAAGAAGCAGCTCGAGGACAAGGAAGGTGAGGGACACCTTATTAAAATTGTACCTTACAGAAAAGGATTTTCGTTGCAAAAAGAATGACAAGGATAACGTTGGTATTGCAGGGGCCACTAACGAGGTGGCGACCCTGAAAGAGGAGGTGGCCGCGGCCGAATGCAATGCGGCCGCGGAGCGCACCGAGCGAGAGAAGCAGGAGGCGCGGGTGGTGGAGGTACAGCAAGAGCTCTAGGATCTCGTGAAAAAATATGAGAGCCTGGAGCGTGACTCGAAGACTCGAGAGTCTGAGCTTGCAACGGCTCTTGAGGGTGCCAAAGCCGCTAAGGCCGAAGCCTACAAGGCCCTCTAGGAGATTAAGGCGGTGAAGAAAATAGCAGCGGGTAAGGCAATTTACATGCAAAGTAAGCATGTGAGTGTTAATTACCTGTTGCTTAGCCGAATTCGGAGCTCTCCAGGAACGTTTGCAGATCTTCCTCGCAGCGTGTCCGATGCTGCCGCATTCTACCGGGCCGAGGAGGGGAGCTCGACGGAGAAGGTCTTCTGGTCTCAGTATGCTGAGGCCGGACATCCGGTGCCCCTTAGCGACCACCTGAAGCAGCTGGTCGAGCTCCACAAGGCGGTCGAACAGGCCATGAAGGGCCTCATAGTTCGGCTGTGGCCTAAGGAGGCCATGCCTGGGAGCTACTTCGGCCTGGTGCGGCGGCTGGTGGATGCGTGCCCGTGGGTCGAACTCATCAAGCACTCCACCTGTATTGAGGGTGCCCATCGGGCCCTTGGCCGTGCAAAGGTGCACTGGGGCAAGATGGATGCCCAGAAGCTTGTGACGGACCCGCCACCAGAGGGCAAGGAGCATCGCACGCCCGAGATGTATTATAAGAGTGTGCTGAAGGGTGCCCGCACTATTGCGGGGGAGTGCTCCAAAGATGTAATTTTTGAGTAGACTCGCATTTTGTTATCCTGTGCGCTGAAAACTTAGTTCATATGCGCTAAGCAACGCTTGTTAATTTAAAATATTACCTTCTGTTCGGCTGTTTATCAAATCTGAGAGATGGCAAGTCGTCGGCTTCAGCCCCCATGCCACGAGTGCTGGGGTGTTCGGGATAAACTTGAGCACTCTTCTTCCCATTTTTGGGTCCATCTAGGGAGGCGCTCAACACAGCGAACAAGGCAACTGAACTTATAGTGCTTGAACACTCTCACTTAGCCATAGAATTCTATAATTTTAAATTTCGGCGAAGCCCCTAGTCTTTGGAAGGCCGAATTTGGGGCGCGATCCACGCCTGGGCCGGACAGGATCCGGCTCCTCGCCCTAAGCGGCATAAGTCTTTAAGGACTCGCAAAAAACCTCTCGAACAGCGACCGGCTCTCGCCTCATCATGACGGTCAGTTTTAGCTTTCTCCATTGAGGCGTTAACCCAGCTCAACTGGGGCACAATCGCAGTGGTTCTCCCAGTGCTACCTTAGCCGATATAACGGAACATAAGGTACCAAAACATGGGAGCCGGGCAAACCCAACTATTGACCCAAGACATGATTCGGAGTCGATGCATATAGTGCTATAAGTTCGGGGTGCCGCACTTGTGAAAGTGTTCGGACTTATCACACCGTGGTGCGGGAAACATAAGCCCCTGCTGTATTTTGAGCCGTACCAAAGTGTACGGAGGCAACATGCGTAAATTAACATATGTAGAAAAAGGAAATGCAATTATAAGCAAGAAGGTGCTGCATTGGTTATTCAAGAAAGACTGCTGTAAGTGCAGAACGATAGAAATGGTGCGATAAGCAAGGAATGGGACTGTTAAACATGTCCCCCTCTAGGGGTAGGCTGCCGAATGGTGCGTAAAATAGATTTAATGCTTGTAATGGAGACCAACTGGATATTCGTTGTAGCCTTTATCGTTCCCAAGCTGTTGCATCGTGAGTTCGGCAGTTCTGCTGCTGGACAGGGCCTCTGACGAACGGAGTCCTGTGGGTAAAAAAAGGAAAAAGGAAAAGAAAAAGAACGACACAGTTGAGAGCCCTTGGTGTGGTTGAGCCGCAGTCCGGGCCTATCGTGGTTGTGCCCCTCTCCCCATGCCCATGGTATCTTCAGAGCGTAATGGTGTACGCGAGGGACCTGTCTTGTAGTTTTACAGGGGCTGGGGTTGGGGCCGCACTTCCACTCGTGCTCGGAACGTGCCAGATGGTCTTGTTGAATGTTACACCGGGCGCGCTTAGCCGTGTCCGGCCGCTTAACGGCCGGACTCGAGAATTGCCTTAAGAGGCTGCATTGCGCTTCTGCCGCGAGAGCCGCTGTATGTTCCTTCATGCGGAGAGAACATTTAGTGTTTCCATTGACCGCGATGACTCCTCGTAGTGCGGCACCGCGTTGAATTTTGCAAACGCGGTACGTCCGAGCAAGGCATGATAGCCGCTGCGGAACGGGACTATGTCGAAGATTAACTCCTCGCTTCGGAAGTTATCCGGGGATCCAAAGACCACTTCCAGTGTAACTAAGCCTGTACAATTGGCTTCTACACCTGGTATGACGCCTTTAAAGGTCGTCTTGGTAGGTTTAATCCTTGAGGGGTCTATGCCCATTTTGTGCACTGTATCCTGATAAAGCAGGTTCAGGCTACTGCCGCCGTCCATTAGGACTCTGGTGAGGTGAAATCCATCGACGATTGGGTCTAAGACCAATGTGGCGAATCCGCCATGGCGGATGCTAGTGGGGTGGTCCCTTCGGTCAAAAGTGATCGGGCAGGAGGACCATGGATTGAACTTTGGGGCGACTGGCTCCATCGCGTATACATCCCTGAGTGCACGCTTCCGGTCCCTTTTGGGTATGTCCGTTGCGTATATCATGTTCACCATTCGCACCTGTGGGGGGAAACCCTTCTGTCCTCTATTGTTCGGCGGTCGGCTCTCTTCCTCGTCATCGCTATGCAGCCCTTGTCGTTGTTTTCGGCAATTAACTTCCCTGCCTGCTTGAATACCCAATAGTCCCAATTGGTGTGGTTGGCTGGCTTTTCGGGGGTGCCGTGTATCTGGCACAAGCGGTCGAGTATTCGGTCCAAATTGGACGGACCCAGAGCAGTTCTTTTGAATGGCTTTTTACGCTGACCGGCTTTGGAGCCTCTGAATCCGGCATTGACTGCCGTATCTTCACTATTGTCGCCGTTGATGTGGCGTTTGCTTTTGTTACGACGCGACCTGCCATTCCGGTCCTTGAAATCCGGACTGCCAGAATTTGTGCTGAGGTTGTTGCTGCGTGCTAGCCAGCTATCCTCACCCGCGCAAAAGCGGGTCATGAGTGATGTAAGGGCTGCCATGGATTTCGGCTTTTCCTGTCCTAGGTGCCGGGCAAGCCACTCGTCACGGATGTTATGCTTGAAGGCTGCGAGGGCCTACGCATCCGGACCGTCGACGATTTGGTTTTTCTTGGTTAAGAACCGTGTCCAGAATCGTCTGGCCGATTCGTCTGGCTGCTGAATTATGTGGCTTAGGTCATTAGTGTCTGATGGTCGCACATACGTGCCCTGGAAGTTATTGAGGAATGCAGCTTCCAGGTCTTCCCAACTCCCAATTGACTCTGCTGGCAAGCTGTTAAGCCAATGCCGGGCTGGTCCTTTAAGCTTGAGGGGGAGATATTTGATGGCGTGAAGATCGTCGCCGCGGGCCATGTGGATGTGAAGAAGATAGTCTTCAATCCAAACCGCGGGGTCTCTTGTGCCATCGTAAGATTCGATATTCACGGGTTTAAACCCTTCGTGGATTTGATGATCCATTACTTCATCTGTGAAGCATAGTGGGTGTGCGGCGCCTCTATACTGGGCGATATCACGACGGATCTCAAAAGAGCTTTATCTATTTTGTTCGGCCCGGCCGGACTTACTGTGTCCGGCGCGACGGTTGTCATCACATACCGTGGGGCGCCCACGCGATCCATAGATCGATCTTGATTGTCTTGCCTTATCCTCCAATATATCTCGCAAGTCCGGAGCGTGCCCCTGTGGTCTTGTGCTCTTCGAGCGGTGACAGGGTACGGGTCTAGTGAAGGGCCTAGAGGCCTCTCTGTCGCGACCACGGGGTGGTCGGCCAGCCGTATTGTCTCCTGGTGATGCGGGTTCATACGCTTCCTCCTCTAATCGGGGGAGCAGCTTGCGTTTAGGGTAGCTTTTGGAGGGGCATTCGAGCTCATGCTCTTCGGCCGCGAGGACTTCAGTCCATCTGTCGGCTAGCAGATCTTGATCAGCTCTAAGCTGTTGCTGTTTTTTCTTGAGGCTGTTCGCCGTGGCCATAAGCCTGCGTTTAAAACGCTCTTGTTCGACGGGATCCTCAGCCACGACGAATTCATCATCATCGAGGCATGCTTCGTCTCCGGAGGGAGGCATATAATCCTCTACCTCTTCTTCTGCCGCTCTCTCATGAGGGCTGGCGTCTCCATCCTCCTGCGCTGGATCTTGCTGGAGTGGGTTTTCTTTGGCACTGTCCGGTGTATTGTTATCTCCATTGCCGGAATCTTCATTCTTGCTGTGGCGGGATTTAGAGCGGCGCCGCTGACGCCGGCGCTTGTGCTGTTTCTTGGAGGGGTCATCCTCCTCTGTTCCTTCGCCATTCCCATCCTTTGGGATATCCACCATGTATATGTCATATGTTGAGGTGGCTTTCCAGTGCCCGGTAGGCGCTGGTTCTTGTTCGTCTCCGGCATCGTCGTCCATACCATCGATGTCTTTGGAGTCATAGTCTAGCATGTCGGTTAGATCGTCGACAGCGGCTACCAAGTGGGTGGTGGGTGGGATTTGAATTTCTTCGTCGTCCGTATCCCAACCGTCCTGGCCGCAGTCCGGCCAGGGCTCTCCTGATAACGAGAGATACTTTAGCGAACTCAGGATGTCGCTGAAAGGTGAGTGTTGAAAGATGTCCGCTGCGGTGAACTCCATGATCGGCGCCCAATCGATTTGATCGGGGGGGGGCGCGGGAGGTTCGGAGTCCGGCAGGGAGTCTGGCACCTCGGAGTCACGAGCTTTATAAGGGACAAGGTCAGTGTTCGGCTCTATCACCGTAGAGGTTGCAGACCCCGAGGCGGTGTCTAGCCACCCGTCCTCGATCTGCGCAGCCGGCTCCGAATTGAAGATCGGACCGAGTTCGAGTGCGGCCTCCAGGGTACTGTCTGGCTACAGAGCTAAATCATGCTCGCCGTGACAGTGCGGCACGCTCAGCTGCGGCTCGAATCCATCGAGGATCGAGTCCCCGCGGATGTCAGCCGTGAAGTTCAAACTTCCAAACCTGACCTGACGGCCAGGGGCGTAGCTTTCGATCTGCTCCAGATGGCCAAGCGAATTGGCCCGCAGTGCGAAGCCGCCGAATATGAAGATCTGTCCGGGGAGAAAGGTCTCACCCTGGACTGTGTCACTGATGATGGTCGAAGAAGACATCGAGCCTATCGGTGACGACACAGAGGAACTCTCAATGAAAGCACCAATGTCGGTGTCAAAACCGGCGGATCTCGGGTAGGGGGTCCCGAACTGTGCGTCTAGGCGGATGGTAACAGGAGACGAGGGACACGATGTTTTACCCAGGTTCGGGCCCTCTTGATGGAGGTAAAACCCTACGTCCTGCTTGATTAATATTGATGATGTGTGTTACAAGAGTGGATCTACCACGAGATCAAGGAGGCTAAACCCTAGAAGCTAGCCTATGGTATGATTGTTGTTCGTCCTATGGACTAAAGCCATCCGGTTTATATAGACACCGGAGAGGGCCAGGGTTACATAGAGTCGGTTACAATGGTAGGAGATCTACATATCCGTATCGCCAAGCTTGCCTTCCACGCCAAGGAAAATCCCATCCGGACACGGGACGAAGTCTTCAATCTTCTATCTTCATAGTCTTGGAGTCCGGCCGATGATGATAGTTCGGCTATCCGGACACCCCCTAGTCCGGAACTCCCTCACTCACCTACTGACAACGAAAAAGATAATGATGAGGTTCATGAAGATTCTCAAACTAATGATAAAGAACTAGACAATGATGTTGAGATAGAACCAGTTGTTGATTTTGATAACCCACAACCCAAGAATAAAAGATATGATAAAAAAGACTTTGTTGCTAGAAAACACGGTAAGGAAAGGGAATCATGGGTTCAAAAACCTATGCCCTTTCCAACTAAATGAACTAAAAAGAAAGATGATAAAGAATTTGAACTCTTTGCTGAAATGCTGATGCCAGACCTTTTGCATACTCGCGTGACTGATATCTTAAAAATGTCTCCTTATGCAAAGTATATGAAGGACATCATCACCAATAAGATAAATATATCGGAAACTGAAATCTCCACTATGCTTGCTAAATATACTTTGAAGGATGGAGTACCTAAAAAACTCGGAGATCCGGGAATACCAACTATACCTTGCTCCATTAAAAGAAACTATGTGAAAACTGCTTTATGTGATTTGGGAGCTGGTGTTAGTTTATGCCTTTCTCTTTATATAAAAGACTTGATTTGGATAAACTCACACCTACTAAAATATCTTTGAAAATGGCTGACAAATCGATTGCCATACCTATCGGTATTTGTGAGGATGTGCCTGTTGTTGTTTCTAATGTTACTATTTTGATTGACTTTGTTATACTTGAGATGCCCGAGGATGACAACATGTCGATTATCCTTGGTAGACCCTTCTTGAATACTGCAGGGGCTGTTATCGATTGCAATAAAAGCAAGGTCACTTTTCATATCAATGGTAATAAGCATACGATCCACATTCCGAAGAAACAATTCCAAGTGAATGGTATTAATGTTATTGAAAAATCTCCGACAATCACTATTGGAAGTTTTCAGCTACCTGTACCTACTGTTAAAAAGAAATATGAAATGCTTATTGCTGGGTACATTCATATCCCCGGCAAGGTAACTTAGTGATTTACGAAAGTTCTTCGGATTCATGCTAATCGAAAATGGTTGTTAATAAGACTTGATCAACCTAATTAATGGATCATTTTTTAGAGGTATGAAGTTGATGAATTTAGTGAGCACTACCTTCTGTCTCTACCTTTTGTTTTCTGTTTTTAGTTAAATACAATAAAATGCCATGCCTTGTGTGTTTTTTGAGATTCCCGTCCAATAAAAAATGACCCAAAATAAAAGTTCTCATAATGCTCTGAAAATTTAATACGATTTTTTTTGAATATTTAAGGATTTCTGGTGCAAATAATATCAAAGGGAGGTGCACCAGGTGGGCACAACCCACCTGGCCACGCCAGGACCCCTAGGCGCACCCTGGTGGGTTGTGGTCCCCACGTGGCCCCCCCTAACTTATGTCTTCTTCCCACACCACCATATTCCTCTAGAAAAAATACACAATTGCTATCTCTCTCGTGTTCTTGCTCCGAAACTGCCGATTTTGATCTCTTTGCTCGAAGCTCCATTTTCGTAACTTTTTCGGGGGATTGTTGCTTGGTATGTGACTCCTCCATGTGTCCAATTAGTTTTGCTTTAGTAGTTTATATTGTGAATAATTATCTATTCCTGGTGCTGCTGTAGATGAGCTTGCATGTTGAATTCTTAGAGTTCTAAGTAGTTTGAATGCTTGTTATGGCCTTTATACATCCCTATGAGTAGTTTCTACCAATCATGTGAAGTTTTGTTAACAAATTTTTGTGACCCGGAAATTTTCAGAAAATTGTACGCAAACATTATGAACTTCTTTGGAAGGAGTTCTTCGAGGAGGAGATCTTGAGAGGCATCTTCTAGTACCAGCTCCGTTCGACGGTCTTATGTTGAACCAAGTGGAAGTTTCATTCAAGATGCCGCCACCAAAACATGCTTATGGCCATGCAATGGTTATATGGTGAGTGTGGGAATCAAGGAGGAATTTGAGCAATATGTTCACAATGCCGACCTTGGTCCCTACATTTCAGATAAGTGCAACCAACACCTCACTCTCACTGAATCATTTGCCAAAGGATTTAGATTCAATCCTCGTGAGTCTAGGGTTTCATTTAAATTGTATGAAAATCCATTTACCATATCTTTAGAGAGATTCGCTCACGACTGCAACATTCCATTCTGGATTTCGCTCGATTAACCGCCAAGGTCTGAATTTGAGATATTCTTGACTAGTCTTTGCTATGGTGAGTCTAGGGGAGTGACGCAAGGCAGAATAAAGAGCATTCATTTTCCCATAATCCAGTACTTCGCATAATTTAATGGGAAATGTATTGTAGGCAAACAAGACTGTAGTACACTTTGTGCTCCTGACTTGAGCCTCATACACACCGCGCTCACTAGTGACAGAAGATATAATCTTGGAGCAATTGTTGCACGTAGGTTGCAACAAAGTTGTGGTAGTGGATATTTTTATGGTGGAATTTATTTCACATATTTAGCAAGGGATTTGGGTGTTTCACCTTTGCCCTATGATCCTATTTTGCCCACGCAGTACCTAGACTTTGATGCTACGAAACATCATAAGATCCTTAGGGGTGAATGAGGGAGTCTTGGATTAGGGGGTCCTCGGACAGCCGGACTATGTGCTTTTACCAGACTGTTGGACTATGAAGATACAAGATTGAAAACTTCATCCTGTGTCTGGGTGGGACTCTCCTTTGCATGGAAGGCAAGCTTGGCAATTTGGATATGTAGATTTCCTTCTCTGTAACCGACACTATCTAACCCTAGCCCCCTTCTATGTCTATATAAAGCGAAGGGTTTAGTCCGCAGGACAACAACAACCATAATCATAGGCTAGCTTCTAGGGTTTAGCCTCTGCGATCTCGTGGTAGATCAGCTCTTGTAATACTCATATCATCAAGATCAATCAAGCATGAAGTAGGGTATTACCTCCATCGAGAGGGCCCAAACCTGGGTAAACATTGTGTCCCCCGCCTCCTGTTACCATTAGCCTTCGACCCACAGTTCGGGACCCCCTACCGAGATCCGCCAGTTTTGACACTGATATTGGTGCTTTCATTGAGAGTTCCACTGTGTCCTCACGATAAGGCTTGATGGCTCCTTCAATCATCCACAATGATGCGATCCAGGGTGAGGTTTTCCTCCCCGGACAGATGTTCATATTCGGCGGCTTCACACTGCCGGCCAACTCGCTTGGCCATATGGGGCAGATCGATAGCTACGCCACTGGACATCAAGTCAGGTTTGGAAACCTGAATTACACTGCCAACGTCCGTGGAGACTTGATCTTAGACGGATTCGAGCCGATGACAGGTCGTTGTACTGTCATGATGAGCATGATTTAGATCTGCCATCGGGCGGTGTTCAGGAGAACGCACCTGCCGCTGCCCCAGCCTTAGATCCGGAGCATATCGTGCCATCCAAGGACGGGTGGATAGACCCCGCCACGGAAGCTGCACACTCATCGGCAATAAAGCCGAACGCGGACTTCTCCTCCAATGATGTCTGCGTTATCGGACCCTCGGACTCGTCTCCGGTCGTATGCTCCAGACCGCGCGCATCCATGCATATCAAATCTGATTGGGCACCGACCATGGAGTTTACCTCCGCGGATATCTTCCAGCACTAGCCCTTGGGCGACGTGCTAAATTCATGTAAATCTCTATCCCTGTCTGGAGACTCTTGACTGAGCTATGTCTGGCCTAAGTGGGAAGCGGACGACGAAGAAATCAGTTGCCCACCCACCACCCACTTAATAGCCACTGTCGACGACTCAACCGACATGCTTGATTCCGACTCCGAAGACATCGACAGTATGGACTTCGATGCCTGAGAAGAACAGGAACCACCGCCCATAGGGCGCTGGACAGCCACCTCATCATATGATATATACATGGTGGACACACCCAAAGTAAACAATGGCGACGAACAGAAGGATGCAACGGAGGATAATCCTCTTGAGAAGCAACCAAAGCACCGACGACGCCGCTCTAAATCCCGCCACAACAAAAACAACAATAAGGACACAAGAAAGAATAATACCCCGGACGACTCTAAAGGCAAAGATGACCCCATAGGCCCGGCGACGGAGCAGGATGAGCCAGGGGACGGCGAACATAGTCCGAGGCCGCTGTCTGATCACAGCGATGACGAGGGTAAAACTCATCAACCTATCTTTGTCGAGGAGAATAGTCCGGACGACGATGCATTCATCATCCAGGAAAAGCACTTGGCAAAAGAGAACCTCTGCAATAGACTTAAGGCCGCGCAGGATACGCTCAACCACAGATGGAACAAAGTGCTCGACACTGACGAAAAATACGGCGGTGATCGCCACACAAAGAGCTACCCAAAGCGCAAGCTGCTGCCCGAATTCGATGGCGAGGCCATAGAGCCGGTCCCGCCGAAAAACAATACGGCCGATCTGCCGGACCGACCACCACATGGCCGCGAAAAGACGGCTAATGACGCCACACACAAGTCAGCACATGATTTACGTGAGCACCTGGACAAAAGAGTCAGTAGGGTCAGGTCCATCTATGGATCTAGGAGGCGTGCTCTGGCGCAGGATCATGGCCACCAAAACGACTATACTGATCGAATACCAGCTCGGAATCAACACCGAACACTACAACCGTTGGAAGCATGCCATGACACATCTAAATACCGGGGTGCTGTGCACCCCCCGTGCTTCACCGATGAGGTGCTAGATGATGAATTTTTAGAGGGATTTAAACCCGTAAACATAGAGGCATATGACGGAACGATAGACCCTGCGGTCTAGATTGAGGACTTTATTCTTCACATCCACATGGCTCGCGGAGATGATCTCCACGCCATCAAATACCTTCCCCTCAAGTTGAAAGGACCAACTCAACATTGGTTGAAAAGACTCCCAGAAAACTCAATTGTAAGTAAGGAGGAACTTGAGGACGCTTTCAGGGCTAACTTTCAAGGGACCTATGTCCGACCTCCAGATGCAGACGATTTAAGTCACATAATACAACAACCCATAGAGTTAGCCCGTAAGCTTTGGAACAAAAATCTCACCAAGAAGAATCAAATCGTCGACTGCCCGAATGCCTAAGCCTTAGCAGCTTTCAAACACAGTATCCGGGACGAATGGCTCGCGAGACACCTCGGCCAGGAAAAATCAAGGACAATGGCAACCCTAACAAGCCACATGACCCGCTTCTGTGCGGGCGAGGAAAGTTGGTTGGCCCGTAGCGGCACCAGCGACCCAGGCACATCCGAAGTCAGGGATGGCAATGGGAAGCCGTGACGCAATAAAAACAAGTGTCAAAATAATGAAGACAACCCAGATAACATGGCTGTGAACGCTGGATTCAGGGGCTCTCGACCCGGTTAACGGAAAAAGCCATCTAAAGGCAGCAGAAATGGATCGTCTAGCCTAAACAAAATTCTAGACAAATCATGTCAGATTCACGGCACCCCCGAAAAACCTGCAAATCACACCAACAGAGAAAGTTGGGTCTTCAAGCAAGCCGGCAAGCTAAACGCCGAACACAAGGGGTGGGAGATGCCAAGTGAAGACGAGGACGAGCACTGCCAGCCAAACACTGGGGGACAGAAAAAATTTCCACCAGAGCTCAAAACAGTGAACATGATTTACGCCACACACATACCAAAGAGGACGCACAAACGCGCACTCCGAGACATATACACTGTAGAACCCATCGCCCCCAAATTCAATCCATGGTCGGCCTGCCCGATCACTTTCGATCGCATGGATCATCCGACTAGTATCCCACATGGAGGTTTGCCTCCCTTCAGGCTTGACCCAATAATCGACGGATACCATCTCAGTCGAGTCCTCATGGACGGCGACAGCAGTCTTAATCATATATATCAGGACACTGTCCGCAAGATGGGGATAGACCCGTCAAGAATCAGCCTAAGTAATACCACCTTTAAAGGAGTAATACCAGGCGTAGAGGCCCGTAGCACGGCCTCTCTAACACTAGAGGTTGTATTTGCTTCCCCCGACAACTTCCGAAGCGAAGAACTAATCTTCGATATCCCTCCATTCTGAAGTGGCTACCATGAACTACTCGGAAGAGCAGCCTTCGCTTGTTTTAATGCAGTTCCGCATTATTCTTATCTTAAGCTTAAGATGCCCGGTCGACGTGGCATCATCACAATTAGCGGAAATACAGAGCGCTCCCTGCGTGCGGAAGAATACGTGGCGGCTCGAGCAGCCGAACCACTGACCAGCCTCTCCAACCCAAGTATCTAATCGGTCATCAAGACCACAGACACGACTAGACGTGTTTGTCGCACCACTATATGTAGCAGTCTAGATAAACCTGAGCTTGACTAAATGGTTATACCCCCATATGCGGTGCTACGGGCTGCCCGCACGAAAAGAATCCATAGTTCGGCTGTATCCTATTTATACTCAATAAATAGAATTCTAATGGTTCATTAAGAGTAACAAACTTTTTGCACGGTCACACCAGACTCTTTCACCTGGGCTTTTTCTTTTTTTCAGATGACATTGGTGCTACACCCTTCCAGGATACGACACAACAGAGACAAAGGCGCAGACGTGCAGCAGGGCCCCGTTCAAAGGTTTGTTTTTAGATTAAGACCCTGTGTAAACCTTTTTTTTAATCTCTTGTTGGTCCAAACCCTCTTGGTCAGTGTTATTGGCAAGTTTATTATTCGCCAATCTAAAATAGAAGTTTCAAGGGCAGCAACCAATGTGTTTTTGAGAACTATGCTCTCATCACAGCCGCTCTCCTATCACGCCAGACCAATGCGCGTATCCGGAAATTGAGGGATCAATATCGAGGGCGATACTCAGCCCAGTATATGATTTAAAAGTCCGAATACCTTCGGGAGTGTTCGGTGTCGCGAGTTTGACCTTATATGCATCAGCTCCGAATCATGCCTTTGGTCAATAGTTGGGTTTGCCCGGCTCCCGTATTTTGCTACCTTACGTTCTGCTCTATCGGCTAAGGTGGCACCGGGAGAACTACTGCGATTGTGCCCTGGTTCATCTGGATGAGCACCTCAGTAGAGAAAGCCGAAAACTGACTGTCATGATAAAGCGAGAGACTGGTCAACCACTCCATGACCCAGCGGAATCCTCGTGATTCCTCCGCATTAATGAAGGACCGGTTTCCCCGGTCACGTATGTACGCGCACCGTATTCGGATGAACACAGAAGTACCAGGGGCTATATAGTAGCCCCACCATCAAACTCCTATGGCTAAGCGAAAGTGTTAAAGCTATACAGTTCGATTGCCTTGTTCGCCGCGCTATCACCTCTTTAAACGGACCAAGATGTTGGATCAAGTGTGACCACTGATGGGGTTATGTACCTAGGGTAGGGCCACAGACCTGATCTAAGTACCCTGCCCAAGGACACCCTTAGAAGAGGTCACCTTCCAGTCGACCAACGAGAGACACACTCGACTGCCTTGAAGGACTCGACCGCGAAGACTCACTCGACCACCAGAAGGTGAAGAGGCACTCTGCGCTGCAACGGCCTGTAATTAAGTAGACTTTATGATAGTAAAGACACTTTATGTGGGGTGTTACCAGTAGCGCCCCGGACATAACTCATCTTAAACCCTCTCCTACGTGGGCTGGCTGGGGTCCTGGCGCACTCTATATAAGCCACCCCCCTCCACAGGCAGAAGGGTTCGGCATCTTGTAACTCATATACATCTAATCCACTCGACCGCCTCCGGGCTCCGAGACGTAGGGCATTTACTTCCTCCGAGAAGGGCCTGAACTCGTACATCTCTTGTGTTTACAACCTCTCCATAGCTAGGACCTTGCCTCTCCATACCTACCCCCCACTCTACTGTCAGGCTTAGAACCACGACAGTTGGCGCCCACCATGGGGCAGGTGTTTTAGCAATTTTGTGGAGAAGTTGCGATTCTTCCGAGTACTTTCATCATGGTGACTGCTGCATTTTTGGTCGAGGGTCGAGAGATCCGTCTCAGCGCTCTCACCTTCATCGCCGACGACTCCGCCTGGCTCCAGGAGGCTCCACTCGACATTGATGCGCTCCCCGTCCGCGCTGCGACACATTTTCGCGCATGTGTCCGCGGCGTTCTGCTGCGGCAACCGTCGACCCCGTATCGGTCGACATCCCCATCGACCACCCTCCCGGTCTACCGTCAGCGCAAGCGCTCGGGCCGGTCGAGGATTCAACGGTGGGTGAGGCACGCGGTGGCTCGCCAGATGGCCACCACCCAAGTTGCGGCAATCGAGCCCGACGAATCTCTCTATGGCCTGTTCGATATGTCGACTGGTTCCGTAGAGACCGCATCCGAGTGCGATAGCAGTGATCCAGCGGCAGAAATTCTGATGGTCGACGGGCCCCGCAGTCCCCCTGGCTTCGCCCATGATTGTGGAGCAGGCGACGGAGGCGACCCCGCACGAGACCACGAAGAGTACCAGCCCGAGCCACTCGACTCTCTGCAAAGAGAGGAACTTCGCCGCAGGAACGTGGATGTCCTGCGTACTCCCATCGCAGGAGAAACCCCCGAGGCTCGCGCCTTGGAGGAGGTACGTTTGGCCAATTTGGCCGAACGCACTCGACTGGAGAACCTTCAGCGAGCACTCGACGAGCGCGCGCGGCAACGAATTCCCGACACCAGTCGACGTCAACTCTTCCCGCCAACTCAGGTATATCGAACCCCAATCCAGAATTTAGCAGCTGCGACCCATATAGCAGAGTCCATCCAACCCTCTTAGTCGGAAGCTGGCAGAGGCTTGATGTAGATCAGGGATCTGCTCCGGGCAGCAGGAGACCAGAATTCAGCAGTGTCGCAGTCGCGCAACAGAATTCACAGTCGATCCGTCGCTGTGAATACGGTTCAGTCGGCTCACAGTCCCAGATCGCCTCCGCAGCGTGAAGGGCGCGAGAATCAGCGAGACCAATATGGTGACCGACTCGACCGAGATGATAGGCGTCGAGTGCCCAATTCCCCTCCGAGGGGTGGGTCTTACGCTCCTCGGCAGCAAGATGACAGGCGTCAGTTCAGTACAGGGCGAAGGGTTCCAGTCGACCCCAGAGAACCAGGTTTCGATGCGCGATCCATTATCGTGCAAGGTTTGGTCGACCGGAACAGAGCCCATCGAGGCGGACTCGACAGAGATGCGCCCACAAGCAGTCGAGTGCATGTTTCTGGTCCTGAATGTTTCAGCAGAGCTATCAGAGCCGCAGTTATCCCTCCCAATTTCAGGTTGGCAACAGGAGTCAGCAAGTTCACTGGTGAGTCTAAGCCTGAAACTTGGCTTGAGGACTACCGAGTGGTAGTTCAGATTGTTGGTCGGAACGACGAGGTGGCCATGAAGCATTTGCCCCTCATGCTGGAAGGTTCTGCCAGGGCGTGGTTGACTCAATTACCTCCTAGCAGCATTTACACTTGGGAAGATCTGTCCCGAGTGTTCATCAGAACGTTTGAAGGAACTTGCAAGCGACCGGCTGGACTCACGGAGTTGCAAGTCTGCATGCAGAATACCAATGAGACCCTCAGTGCTTTGGGGACTACGGACCACACCTAATCGGTCGAGCGGAAGAACCCCATTCTTCTTGGTCTACAGAGCTGAAGCAGTCTTGCCGAGTGATCTTCTCCACAATGCTCCTCGAGTTGAAATCTACAACGAATCAGAAGCTGAACAAGCGCGGCAGGACGCAGTCGACCTTTTAGAGGAAGAAAGGGAGATGGCTCTGATCCGGTCGACCATCTACCAACAAGATTTGCGTCGTTTCCACGCCAGAAATGTGAGAGGTCGAGCCTTCCAGGAAGGAGATTTGGTTCTCCGAGTGGATCAGCACAAACCACACAAGCTTGCTCCTTCTTGGGAAGGTCCCTTCATCGTCACCAAGGTTCTCCACAACGGGGCGTACCGTCTTTACAACGTCGAGCATAATATCGACGAGCCCCGAGCTTGGAACACGGAACTACTCCGCCCATTTTACACTTAAGTTTTATCACTCGGATGAGTTGCAATAAAGTACTTTTGTAGTTCATGGACCTCAAAATAATAGTGTCATAGTTCCTCCATAATTTTTGTCACTTTTCATTTTGTCTAATAAAATTTCCCCTCAGTGGGTGACTTAGCCGCGAATCCGTTCCGCCTAAGTTTGTAAAAATCCTACCGAGTGGTGAGCCAGACTCCCACTCGGAGGCTTAGCTATGAATCCGTTTCTCCTAAGTAATCAAAAATCCTACCAAGTGAAGAGCAAACCTCTCACTCGGGGGCTTAGCTGCAGTCCAAGTACTCGCCTAAGAAATCAAAAATCCTACCGAGTGAAGAGCAAACCTCTCACTCGGGGGCTTACCTGCAGTCCAAGTACTCGCCTAAGTAATCAAAAATCCTACCGAGTGAAGAGCAAACCTCTCACTCGGAGGCTTAGCTGCAGTCCAAGTACTCGCCTAAGTAATCAAAAATCCTACCGAGTGAAGAGCAAACCTCTCACTCGGAGGCTTAGCTGCAGTCCAAGTACTCGCCTAAGTTATAAAAATCCTGCCGAGTGGTAAGCCAGACTTCCACTCGGGAGCTTAGCTGCAGCCCAGTGCTCGCCTAAGTAATCAAAAATCCTACCGAGTGAAGAGCAAACCTCTCACTCGGGGGCTTAGCTGTAGTCCAAGTACTCACCTAAGTTACAAAAATCCTACCGAGTGGTAAGCCAGACTTCCACTCGGGAGCTTAGCTGCAGCCCAGTGCTCGCCTAAGTAATCAAAAATCCTACCGAGTGAAGAGCAAACCTCTCACTCGAGGGCTTAGCTGCAGTCCAAGTACTCGCCTAAGTTACAAAAATCCTACCGAGTGAAGAGCAAACCTCTCACTCGGAGGCTTAGATGCAGTCCAAGTACTCGCCTAAGTTATCGAAAATCCTACCGAGTGAAGAGCAAACCTCTTACTCGGAGGCTTAGCTGCAGCCCAGTGCTAGCCTAAGTTATCGAAAATCCAACCGAGTGAAGAGCAAACCTCTTACCCGGAGGCTTAGCTGCAGCCCAGTGCTAGCCTAAGTTATCAAAATCCTTCCGAGTGAAGAGCAAACCTCTCACTCGGGGGCTTAGCCGCAGCCCAGTGCTAGCCTAAGTTATCAAAATCCTTCCGAGTGAAGAGCAAACCTCTCACTCGGGGGCTTAGCTGCAGCCCAGTGCTAGCCTAAGTTATCAAAATCCTTCCGAGTGAAGAGCAAACCTCTCACTCGGGGGCTTAGCTACAGCCCAGTGCTCGCCTAAGTTATCAAAATCCTACCGAGTGAAGAGCAAACTTCTCACTCGGGGGCTTAGCTGCAGTCCAAGTACTCGCCTAAGTTATAAAAATCCTACCGAGTGGTAAGCCAGACTTCCACTCGGAGGCTTAGCCGCAACCCAGTGCTCGCCTAAGTGGACTAAGGAATAAGTCGATTGCAATAAAGGCGCCCTGCTTTGAACCTGCAAAAGACATTTCGAGCCAAAAGCAATCATATTCAAGCACCAAATTCAAATTCGAATCGATATCTAAAGGAACCGAAAGTGCTCAGGCGCTAAGCCCGTTAAGGTTTATCGGTTACAATTCCACTCGGCATACCGAGGCAAATTTAAAGCGTCGAGCTTAGAAGAAGTTTTTTACCCCTCCTGCGGAGGGCTGGAAGGTGCAACAAACTCATCAAGATCAATTCCGTCTGCGATCCGAGTGGCAGCCGCAAGGAAAGTTTCCATAAAGGACCTGAAGTCATGTTTCTTGGTGTTGGCCACCCGGAGGGCCGCCAGCTTCTCTTCTCGTGCATCTTTGCAGTGGACTCGGGCCAGACACAGAGCAACATCTGCACCGCACCGAGCCGAGGACTTCTTCCACTCCTGCACTCGACCAGGGATCGTGTTCAAGCGAGCCATCAGCGACTCAAGGTCATTCTGAAGTGTCTCCCCGGGCCAGAGCGTCGAGTCGATGCGAGATGTGGCGACCTTCAGCCTTGCAAGATAGTCCACGGCAGCTGCAACACGGGACTCTAGTCGGAAAACATTCATGGCAACTTCGTCGTTCACCGGAGAATTGACGGGGTCGAGGTTTGGTTCCAGCCGGCTAGTTTCTTCTTCAAAGTTTTGACAAAATTCTGCAAGGACGATCACCGAGTCAAGGTGATGGTCGAATGGAAAAACCACGATTGGAAATAATTGCCTAGCATAGAGGTTTACCTTCAAGCATAAGAAACAGCTTCTTGGCAAGACCACTCAGGAAGGCCTCCAGATCATTTTTCTTCCCAGTCAACTTACTGACTTGGTCGGTCAGGGCAGCTTTATCAGTTTTCAGTCGACTGACCTCCTTGTTGGCGATCCCAAGAGCAGCTTTCAGATTGGTATTGTCTTGTTCAAGCTTGGTGACTGAAGCTAACTTCTCGTCAGCAAGCTTGATCTTCTCAGCTAGTTCAAGGTCTTTCTTCTGTTGGGCCTCCCTTACCTTACCTGCAAGTTACAGCAAGATCAGATTTTGAAACAAACAAAGGGAAAAGCAGTCGTCAAGGTCTCACCAAACATACCTTCGGTCTCCTACTTTGCCTTCGTCAGTTTCTCCTGAACCAGCTTTAAGTTCAGCTCGAGCTGAACGTGCTTGTTTTCCAGCTCAGAGTAGCGAGTCACAAGATCACAGGAGTTCTGCGAAGAACCAATCGACTAAATGTCAAATATAATTCACTTCCGAGTGAAAAAGGAAAAATCACACGTTTCTAAGACTACAGCCGAATACAAGCATTCGACTGTAGTCTCGGGGACTACACCCAGTGGGTGCACTCAGCGTGCCCCCACTAATCCTATCGAAGATAGAGTCGACCAGTCGACCTCAAAAAAAAAGAGAGAGAGATGTATTCTTTAAGACTGTAATCGACTGCAAGCAGTCGACCACAGTCTCGGGGACTACACCCAGTGGGTGCACTCAGCGTGCCCCCACCGGTTTGCGAAATCCATTTGACATAGTCGAATGACGCAAAGACTGAAATTATAAAACCTAAAGCCGACTGCCAGCAGTCGACCTTAGCCTTGGAGACTACACCCAGTGGGTGCACTCAGCGTGCCCCCACTAATCCTATTGAAGACAGAGTCGACCAGTCGACCAGTTTGCGAAATCCATTCGACATAGTCGAATGACGGAAAGCCTGAAATTATAAAGTCTAAGGCCGACTGCCAGCAGTCGACCTTAGCCTTGGGGACTACACCCAGCGGGTGCACTCAGCGTGCTCCCGCTAACACGGAGTCTGAATCGACACACCCAGTGGGTGACTACTATAAATTCTAGAAAGAAAAGTTTTTGATAGCATATCCTAACAGAACAGGCGGTGGTCGACTGACCTGAACATTGCTTTGAAGGGCGGAACTGGCGTCGTAAGCTGCCTGGCTCGCATCCCGGATGGTCCTTAACTGCTCCATCATGATCCCTGCCTGGCGTAACGCCTCCTTCGCGGCGCCAGCTTGGTCCTCTGGGACGTGGTGCATCGTGAAGAGGGAGGGCTGCTGAGCACTCGTTAGTGGATCTGCGAAGGACACAGTGTGTCGAGTGGTATTCTCTTCCTCCGCAATCAGAGTCTCAGGCGCCGTCACATCCTGGGGCACCCTGCTGGCAGACGCTTTCCTACTCTTTCTGCGCTTCAGCGGTTCCTCATCCTCATCATCATCAGGGAGAGTGATAACAACATTGGGTGGAGCTACAGAGAACCCTCACACATGGACACGAACAAGCCCCAGTGCGGTCGACAGCCCAGAAAACCCTCACACATGGACACGAACGCGGCAAGATAGGCGATAGAATTTGGAGTAAAGTGATGGAGTTGCGCTCCAAAGAAGTTCAAGAAACCACGAAAGAAAATACTCGGCGGCAAAGAAAATCCACGGTCGACATGGCTAGCCAGGAGCACGCACTCACCCTCTTCTGTCTGGGGCTGCCACTCCTTCCCCGGAAGCCTCGCAGCTCCATGAGGGATCAGGCCCTCGTTGGCCATGTCGAGGAGATCTTTCTCCATGATGGTCGACTGGATCCAATCTCCTTGGACCCAGCCCTTCGGCAGGCGGGATCTAGACGAAGACCCGCCGCGGCTGGTGGATCTCCCCTTCGCCTTCTCCATCGCCGACGACTTCTTCGCACGTTCCAGCGCCGCCGTCTTCTCCTTGGCCATGGTCGCCGGTGAGACGCGTGAGGAGAAGTTGTGCGGAGGCGAGAGCGAGCGCGCTGGACGGAGACGAAGGGAGCAGAGAAAGAGAATGCTGAGGCACTGTACAAAAAACCCTCGCTGGGCGTATTTATAAGGTCCCTTCCGAGTGGATGACAGGTGGGCCCGGTCGATCTAATCATATCCAGAAACAGTTATGCAGGCGGGATACGTGGCGAAGAAAGCGGCGCGGGGATCGAGGCGTCTATGTCCCGTCCCATCCGAACGCCGCGGCCTGCTCCGCTTCGCGCGGTTCCCCAAAATTTCGCATCCCGCGGAATCCGCGAACGGCAGATCGGTCTGTCAGACGCGGGATTTCCTGCGATCCGTCGCTCGGAAATCGTCGAAGCCCGAAAGATCACTCGACGAAAGAAGAGAATGGATCAAGTCGACTAAAGACAAGTTGCTCACTACCAACGAAGAGATTCTTTGGTCCAGAACAACGCACGACCAGTGTGCAAAAGTTAATCGGAAACAACATCAACTCCTTCCTCACTCGAAGCCTCAATCCATTCGGGGGCTAATGATGGGGTTATGTACCTAGGGTAGGGCCACAGACCTGATCTAAGTACCCTGCCCAAGGACACCCTTAGAAGAGGTCACCTTCTAGTCGACCAACGAGAGACACACTCGACTGCCTTGAAGGACTCGACCGCGAAGACTCACTCGACCACCAGAAGGTCAAGAGGCACTCTGCGCTGCAACGGCCTGTAATTAAGTAGACTTTATGATAGTAAAGACACTTTACGTGGGGCGTTACCAGTAGCGCCCCGGACTTAACTCATCTTAAACCCTCTCCTACGTGGGCTGGCTGGGGTCCTGGCGCACTCTATATAAGCCACCCCCCTCCACAGGCAGAAGGGTCCGGCATCTTGTAACTCATATACATCTAATCCACTCGACCGCCTCCGGGCTCCGAGACGTAGGGCTTTTACTTCCTCCGAGAAGGGCCTGAACTCGTACATCTCTTGTGTTTACAACCTCTCCATAGCTAGGACCTTGCCTCTCCATACCTACCCCCCACTCTACTGTCAGGCTTAGAACCACGACAACCACGCGCTTTACCAAGCACCCCGGCATTATATGCGTGGGGGTGAAGCCGATGACTGCAAACCTTCAGGTTATATACATACATACATAAACGGCCGCACAGGAGGCACTATAATACTTTACAGGCAAAAGTATAAATACAACCTTTATCATCAAAATAGCATTGTTCTTACAATCAAGATACATGTCACTGGAACATGATACTCTTTGAGCACTGGGCCTCTATTAAACAGGCACCTTCCAGGACTTCTTCAAAATAGTGCTTGGGCGAGTCCTGGCCTCCGGGCAGACCCCTGGTTGCAATATTGGTGGCCTCCATCTTTGCCCAATATGTCTTAACACAGGCAAGAGCCATCCACGCACCCTCTATGCACGCCGACCTCTTAGCAGCGTTGATATGTGGCACAACACGAAGAAATCGTTGCACCAAACTAAAATAACTCTCCGGACTTGGTTCCTTCGGCCACAGATGATCCACGACAGCCTTCATGGCAATCCCGAACAACCTACGGAGCTCATCCCACTCGGCCATTTGCTCATTCAACAGTAGCGGACGCCTTGGATTACTGAACTGCGACCAGAACAATCTTTGCACCTCATGATCTTTCTGATCTTTGAAATACTCGGTTGCATTAGCATCACTCTTTGCTAAATCCAAGTATGCATCTGTAGAACTCCATAGTTGATCAAGAGGGGCATACTTTGGATCGCCGAACTTCATCCGCAACAAAAAGGGCTTCCTAGCCACGATATCTCCGGCTTGATGAAGCTCCTCCCATGCTGCTCTGATTTCAGAGCGAGTTTCCTTGGCTGCTTCCAAGGCCTTCTTTAGGTCAGCCGTCTTTGCTTGCCTTTCCCTTTCGAGGAGCTCATATCGGCTGGCGGCATTTTGCAGCTCAAGAGCCATGTTGGCTATCTTCTCTTCGCTCTGGCGATGACCAGCCTATTCGGATTTTAACTCTTTGACCGCCTTCAGGGCGGCCACATAACTTCTCCTGGCTTGTTCCTTGGCTCCGGCAAGTTCTGCCCGAAGGGTCTCCACAGCGGCAACTCCATCTGCAGTCAAAGCATATTATAGATACTAGCATCATGCTCCTCTTAATATTTGCTTACCACCCGAATATACACACCCTGTGCCTCGTCAAGCTGCTTGTTCATAAGTGTGATGTCCCCATCAGCCACGTCAAGCTGCCGCTTCAATTCAGCAAAATCAGCAGTCCGGTCAGCCGCCGGACCCTCATCCGCCTGCGCATGAAAGTAGCGCTATCATTACCTGAGACTATGATCCTCTTCTTGCCGCCTCTGGACGGCAACCAGAGTCTCAAGGGCTACTATCTATACAGAGCACACCTAACGTGTGTGGTACAGTCAAATATATATATATATATATATATATATTACTTTGCATACCTCCAAGCCTCTTAGCAGGCTCGTAAAAGCTTCATTCAACCCGCTTTGGTGGGTGAGATCCTCTCAACCACCATACCCATTAAGGTACGATGTGCTTCTGAGATAGACGCTTGCTCCAAAAGATCCATCAATGTGTCTGGTTGTACACCGGATAGTCCCGGGCTTTTTCTGCTACTCTCCTTAGGAGCCAAGAACCCCGGACTTCAGGCAGCCAAAGAGTTACCTTCTGGCCTTTGCGGATCAGGGGAAATTCTCCGTGACGACACCTCAGGGTTGTCTGTCTCACGAGTCGGGGAAGCAGGGGGAGGCGTTTCGCTCTCCAATATTTCCGGAAGAAAATCCCTCAAAGACGATCTTTGTGGAGAAGGGCTACTAGTCGTACTGCAAACCATATGTCTCGGTTGTTATTCTCAAAGAAAAAGCAGGATATATTTACCAAAGTGCCTTCGTTCACTTACGGCTCGGTTGATGGCTGGCCCCCTTGTGGGTGCTGTGCGGTAAGGACGCCCTCCGGGGCAGGGCCCCCTGGTGAAGGTTTCTTCCCTTGTTTCGAAACCTCCATTTCCAAGTCTTCAGGGCCTGTCCTTTTCATCCCGTGGGGAGGGGGGATTTTAGATTCACCTCCCCGATCACCCTCCTTCACGGAGGCACCAATTTCCCCGGTTTGGATGTGTAACTTATGAAGCCCTCTCTCGACTTCTCTATTCCTCCCCTCATCTTCTCCTGATGGCACTTGATACGATGCGCAAGCCAGCATCCTGGTTAGTATGGGATCCCGCGAGCCTTTGGGAAGAAGGGCCGAACACATGATCCTCTCCGCCTTTCTTATCTAGTCCTCACCGAGGGTGATTTTTCAGAATGATGTTGTGACAAATATAATAAACAACATGTTCGGTCGTGGAGTTACTTACTTGGGTATCTGGACGGTTGTAGTTCAGACCCGCATCCTCAGTGCTGTCTGGACACTTTATTCGTGATCCAAAGAATAATCGATACATCCCTTCGAGCATCATGCCGAAGAAGTGTTGAATAGTTCACGGTCCTTTCGGGTTGAACTCCCACATACGCAGAGATCGACGTTGGCATGGCAGGACCTGATGAACTAGCATTACTTGAATTACTTTGACAAGACTGACATCCCTCTCAAGGAGATCTCATATGCGGCTTTGCAATGTCGGCACGTCATTAACTGGCCCCGAGTACAGCCCTTTGTTGACCCATGATGCTAGTTGGGGCGGAGGGGCAGAGCGGAAGGCTGCGGCAGCAACCCGCTTTGTACCCCTGGGTGCCATGACGTAAAACCACTCCCATTGCCATAGGTCGGGCACCTCCGGGAAGGAACACTTCGGCCATAGGGCGTCGGCACCTTTGCTTGTTATAGTGCCTCTGCACTCCGTGTGTCGCCCGTCAATCATCTTTGGCTTCACATTGAAGGTCTTGAGCCATAAGCCGAAGTGTGGGGCAATGTGGAGAAATGCCTCACACACGACGATAAACGACGAGATGTGAAGGATGGAAATTGGAGCTAGATCATGGAAATCTAGCCCGTATTAGAACATGAGCCCTCTAAAAAAGGGATCAACACTAAAGCCTAGCCCTTGGAGGAACTGGGAAACAAATACAACACTCTCGTTGGGTTCAGGAGTGGGGATGACCTGCCCCTGAGCGGGTAGCATGTGCGGGATTTCGGCAGTTAGATACCTAGCCTCCCTAAGCTTCTTGATGTCCTCCTCTGTGATGGAAGAGGCCATCCACCATCCTTGAAGGTTGGATCCAGACATGGTTGAAGGTCCGGAGCGCTTAGACCGAACCTTGGGTGCTGGAACTCGAGGTAGGAGAAGGGAAGGATCGAGCGTGGGAATTAAAGGACAGGTCTTGGCCTCTTTATAAAGAGGATGAATACCAAGCGTCCTCCGCGTGGCCGTTTGGAACTTGCCTAAAACCTAGGAGTCATACTAACGACACGGTTTGGTTACCCATGCCCGTATTGATGAGAATCCCGTGATAAGGGGGACACGATATCTGCTTCGACAAGACGTGCCAATAAAACCACCTTGCAATATGTGCGGTAGCAGGCTGGGATAAATGGTTCGTGTAATGACTGGGCCACGGTGTGATGCCACGCTATGAAAAGTTGTCAACTGGTTAGATTTATAGAATATTGTGCTCTCTACGGTGGTACGTGGAATTTGTTTTGCAGAGCTGGACACGATTCATGTGTTCAAAAACTACCTTGGAGTATTCTGAGAAGGAACCCGCCTTGCAATGCCGAAGATAATCTGCGCGCCGGACTCATCATCATTGAAGCCTGGTTCAGGGCTATTGAGGGAGTCCTGGATTAGAGTGTCCCTGCATAGCCGGACTATGTGCTTTTGCCGGACTGTTGGACTATGAAGATACAAGATTGAAGACTTCATCCCATGTCTGGGTGGGAATCTCCTTTGCATGGAAGGCAAGCTTGGCAATTCGGATATGTAGATTTCCTTCTCTATAACCGACTCTGCGTAACCCTAGCCTCCTCCAGTGTCTACATAAACCGGAGGATTTAGTCCGTCGGACAACAACAATCATAATCATAGGCTAGCTTCTAGGGTTTATCCTCTACGATCTCGTGGTAGATCAACTCTTGTAATACTCATATCATCAAGATCAATCAAGTAGGAAGTAGGGTATTACCTCCATCGAGAGAGCCCGAACCTGGGTAAACATTGTGTCCCCCACCTCCTTCTACCATTAGCCTTAGACGCATAGTTCGGGACCCCTACCCGAGATCCGCCGGTTTTGACACCGATAGTGAACCCCATAATTTCACTTAGAAATTGATGTTTACTAAGGAATCCATGGTGGACAGATATTTGCCTGCACCTGCTCTCTTTAATGTGCAAAACAGGGGAAGATATTATGTTCTTGAGAGCGAGGTCCAAGCACATAATGCAGTGGTTGTGGCTGCATGGCGGGCTGAGGCATCCATGTCGAGAGCCTCCATGAATTACCACTCCCACCATTACACAGGTTACTGACCAATTACTAAGTTAGGCCAAAAGCCTAAGCTTGGGGGAGTATGTATTCCCACGGACATTACATTCGTGTTCACACATTTTATTCCAGTTGTCGGTGTGCACACTTTTTCATTGTATTATCCATGTAAAATTTATTTTCTCACTTTCTTCTTGTGTGTTTGAAAAACCTTTAGAAAATCCAAAAATATGTTTCGTGCCTCTTTTGATTTTTCTTCCCAGTTTAAATTGTTGTAGCACTAAAAAGAAAACCGAAAAAGATTTCCTTGTTCTTCTTTTGCTTGTTGCGAGCTTTCCCGTGTAAATAGTTTTCCTTGTTTTTGCTTTCCTTTTTTTATTTGCTTGTTTACGAAAAACAAAAAACTCCAAAAATATTTTAGTGTTTTTCTCTGAATTTATTTTCTTTTTATTGAGTCATACCAAGGAGAAGACCACGATGAAAATGTTGAGGGGCTCTCATATGCATTATTGTTGATCTGACAAAGAGTCCATATTATCTTGTCTTCTCCTTTTTGAATAAAATGTTTTGCATATTCCAGCTTAGTCCATGGCACTCTTGCACTATTATTGTTTTCAAATCGTTCGGTCATGCAACTGAAAGGCAATAATGGCGATATTCAGTGAACTTGTTGTGGCAGAGAGAAACGGGTATGACCTCGACTTGTTCTGTTTTTGTAAATATGTTTAACCTAGTATCCATGATTCAGCCTATTATGATCAAACATGTTTGCGATGAAAATTAGAGATAATAGTTTCTCATGCCATGCATAAGTATCTAGGAGTGGATAATGATTTATCTTTGATGTCAACATTGCATTAAAGTGATTGTGATGTAGTATGATGATATGGTATCCTCCTCTAAATATTCGAGTGGCTTGACTTGGCACATGTTCATGCATGTAGTTGAATCAAAACCAGCATAGCCTCTATTATATTTACGTTCATGGTGTCCATATCCTACTCATGCTAGTATCCAATGTTACTTATGCATAATGCATGTTCATGACCGTTATTGCTCTCTAGCTGACCGCTTCTGAACCTATATACTAGCCTTCGCCTGTACTAAGTGGGAATTCTACTTGTACATCAAAAACCTAAAAGCCAAGTTGTTCTAGATGAGTCCACCATACCTACCTATATGCGGCATTACCCTGCCGTCGTAAGTAAATTTGCATGTGCCACCTCTAAAAACATGATATAAATATCCTTTTTGTGTGCCTGGATAGTTCATAGAGTGACAGGGGGTAGTTGGTATCTTCCATGCTAAGCGGGTTATTCTCAGGATGGATGTTTATTCACTCACCATTGCACAAGAAAAAGGGCGGTAATAGGGATTCCCAGTTGTCGGGGATATACCCCACTGTATAACCCGGCAGGATATATGACCCGAATGGGACATGGCACTTCACCGGTAACCTGCCCGAAGACTAGCAACTCACTGGTCTGGCGACTCACATGCCTGGTGACTCACTGATGATCCTGACGACGGGTGAGATTAATGACAAGGCCCATGGCCCAGAAGGCCGACTCATATTATGGTGGGCCGGCTTAAGAAGAAAGGCAGGAGGAATATTTCCCTTACAAGGAAGTAAGACCCGGACTTGTATCGGGCTTGTGATAGAAGAAAGACTAGTCCTAATCCTACTAGGACTCCACATGTAACCCGCCCCTCCAATTTATATAAGGAGGGGCAGGGCACCCCAAGAGGGAGAGGTTTTCACAAGTTTAGATAGACAAATCAATAGCTCTCGAGATAGAGGTAGCGAAAGAGCACCCTTGTAATCGTGAGCATCATCATCATCAATATCAATGAAGCATGATGTAGGCTTTTACCACCACAATGAGGGTCTGGACTGGGTAAAATCTCGCGTCTCTCGTTGTTCTCAACCCCTCTCAAGCTACCACATAGATGCGTTGGTCTCACGACTAAGTCCTCACACTAAGGACATCTGCTGTGACAAATACTCAACAGCTGGCGCCCACCATGGGCCCCGCGCATGATAGTGTTGAGGTCTTGGAGGAATCTCTTCTAGGTTTCAAGAATCTCGCAATATTCCGGATGAAAAAGAGCCAACATAGAAGAATCTACATTATCTCTATGACAAACAGTCAGAACATCAGAAGCGGCGAGAGGTATTCCGATCAGAAGCGCAAGTCGCCGACCAAAATTAACATGGATTCGATCTGCTTGGTCATTGCTAGCTGCCAAAGACATAAGTTCCGCCGAACACAGCCGCTCGTGTCTGATATGCTGAGTTCTGACTGTTGTTTTTTGCTTGTACAAGATCAAGTCTGGAGGCAGCAACCAGTACTACTCATATCAAGGATCAGATCAGAGTACAAGTACTACCTTTTTCTCATCACTTCAATGCATGAAGTTTCGCAAAATAATGAGGGAGGCCACGACCTGGAAGACACGGACTTGGATAGCTAAACTGACAACGACCGGGAGGAGGAGGAGGAAGTGGTTTGGACTCAGATTCCTCAATGGTCATGCCTGCAATTTACTCTGCCGCTCCGGGCAGCTGCCATCGAGCCTGCCTTCACTGCCATCTTGGCTCACCTCACCCGCTTGGGTTGACCTACCTCGCCTCTACCGTTGTGGTCGCCGGTGCGGCCTCAGTCCGTCAGCCGCCTCTGAGTCTTCCTGCCGCTACTGCAATACGCCTCAACAAGCCACCACGGCCCTTGCTGAGTCGCTGGGTGTCGGTGTCAAAACCGGCGGATCTCGGGTAGGGGGTCCCGAACTATGCGTCTAGGCGGATGGTAACAGGAGACAAGGGACACGATGTTTTTACCCAGGTTCGGGCCCTCTCGATGGAGGTAAAACACTACTCCAGCTTGATTAATATTGATGATATGGGTAGTACAAGAGTAGATCTACCACGAGATCAAAGAGGCTAAACCTAGAAGCTAGCCTATGGTATGATTGTTGTTCGTCCTATGGACTAAAACCCTCCCGTTTATATAGACAACGGAGAGGGCTAGGGTTACATATTCGTATCGCCAAGCTTGCCTTCCACGCCAAGGAATGTCCCATCCGGACACGGGACGAAGTCTTCAATCTTGTATCTTCATAGTCCAGGAGTCCGGCTAAAGGTCATAGTCCGGTCATCCGGACACCCCCTAATCCGGGACTCCCTTAGTAGCCCCTGAACCAGGCTTCAATGATGATGAGTCCTGCGCGCCAATTGTCTTCGGCATTGCAAGGCGGGTTCCTCCTCCGAATACTTCATAGAAGATGTTGAACACAAGGACAATGTACGGCTCTGCAAAATAAGTTCCACATACCACCTTAGAGAGAATAACATTTGACCAAATCTAATCTGCTGACGTATTCCGCAGCGTGAAATCATGCCACGGCCAAGCCCTCGTTAGATTCGTTTTATTGTCCCACCTCAGCGCGTTTAGCGAGGCGGTTTCCTTGGCACATCTTATCAAAGCAGAGATCGTGTCCCCTTATTTCGGGATTCTCATCGATATGGGTGTGGGTAAGCCAACCGCGCCATTACTCACCGTGCTTGGGAGATAAGCGAGTTTTACTAGGCTGGTGGGGGTACATATCTTCGCCCGCCCATATAAGGGGATAAGGATCCACTGTTTCCATTTACACCTTCTTCCTCCTTTTCTTATCCACGTCCGCGCACTCGAGCTCCAACGCCCAAGCCCACACTTCCCACCTCAACCCTCTCCAGTCATGTCCAGAGCGGGAGGCAGGTGGATGGCCTCCTCCGTCATGGAGGGGCACATCAAAAAGCTGAGGAAGGCCGGATACTTGTCCAACAACATCGTGCACCGGCTCCCAGATGAGGGGCAGCTCATCCCCACCCCTAGGCCCCATGAGAGGGTGGTGTTCCTCCCCCATTTCCTCCACGGACTGGGCTTCCCAGTCCACCCATTTGTCCGAGGTCTCATGTTCTACTATGGCCTGGACTTCCACAATCAGGCCCCGAACTTCATCCTCAACATCTTGGCGTTTATCGTCGTGTGTGAGGGCTTCCTCCGCATTAAGCCCCACTTCGGCTTATGGCTAAAGACCTTCAATCTCAAGCCGAAGGTGGTGGGCGGCCGACAAGCGGAGTGCGGAGGCGCCATGGTGGGCAAAATGCCCAATGTCACATGGCTCGAGGGCTCCTTTGTGGAAACCATCAACGGGTGGCAATCGGGGTGGTTCTACATCACCGAGTCGCGCGACCCTGAATGGGCAGCGGCCCCCGAATTCCGATCTGGCATCCCCACACGGCTCACCTCTTGGAAAGAGACGGGCCTGTCGTGGGGTAATTCAGAAGAGGTGACCAGACTCCAAACCTGCGTCCAAAACCTGATGGACAAGAAGGTTAAACTTGTCACCGTTGTCCAGGTCAGGCTCTTCCGCCGCATCCTCCCGTGTCAACGACGGGCTTTTAACTTGTGGGAGTTCAACCCGGCCCAGCACCATACTTTGTCGAGGCTTTTTGACACAATGCACGAAGATGCCTTGAAGGTGCTATTCAAGGGCTCCGAGGTTCACCCTCCCACTACCGAGGATCGCGGATTCTGCGTGAAGCGCCAAGCCAGCGCGGTAAGTTTATTTTGCCCATCACAGGATATTCGTTTTTCATAGTTTGACTCTATGCAGGATCTAAGCTCCCGTTCCTTTGGCAGAACTGGCAGAAGAAGTCCGGAGATCGACTGTCCGGCTCCTTCGCCCGAAGGTCCGGCAGATGCCCGCTTGGCAAAGGTGCTGGTCCCGGCACCTCACGTGGTGCCGGAGAAGAAGGCCGATAAGAAGGCCACGGGAACTCGGAAGAGTTCCCGGCACCAAGTAGTGTCGGATTCCTCGTGCGAGGACTCCGAAGTGCGCTCCTCCCACGAAGGCGGGGAGGAGGAAGAAGAGGCCTCTACCCCTCCAACAGGGGGGGGGAGGAAAGAAAGGAAGGCCACCCCGACTAGGGGGACCGGAGGGTCCAAGAAGGGAAAAACCCTTTCTCCCGGACTACTCCACCAACACCGACGACGGCGTAGAGGAGTGGCCATCCAGGGACAAGCCCTTGGCGAAATCGTAAGTATCCGGGTATTAGAATAACTCACGGTGTTCCTTTACGGCACAGTATCTTCTAACGCCGAACATAATCATGCAGTCCGCCCAAGGCCCAGCTCGATGCTTCATCGAGCGGATCCCTGGATTCGTCGGATGTGAACAGTCTTTCACTTCCGACTGCTACCTCCCGTCGCCCTATGGATGACGCCGAAGTGGAGTCCCAAAAGGGGACGAGCCAGGAGGAGGTTGCCCCGGAGGTGCCGCAAGGCGACCTTCCGGATTCTAGGCGCCAAGGGAATAAAACCCCAAAGGGCACTAAGTCCGGCCCAGGACCGGACGCCGCGCCGGAACCTTCAGCGGTTCTGGAGTCCGGCAGACGGCCCCCTCGTAAGAAGGGCCAGCCTATGACGCCGGTGACCCCTGTCCAACCGGAGGCACCGGACAATTTGCTGGAGGTGCTTAAAGGCGCCTCCATCAACGAGGAGCACCGCACTATTATGAGTGCGGTCGTCAAGAAGTTTCAGTCCGCCAAGAGCGGGCTGACAGAAGCCTGTGCCAGCCTTCTAACAGGCTTCGAGGTATGTATTTAAGATATGTAAAAAATATTACCGCATAGACAGTAGCCCCTAATGCTCCGTTTGGTGTTCGGGAAGAAAAGCCGGACTGAGGATCTAGAAAGATATACGCAGGAGTCTAACATAAATATGTCAATATGGGAATGCAGGCTGCACTGCTGACCTCTGCTGCACTGACTGCGGAGGTCGATGCATTGAAGCAGAGCCTCGAGTGGTCCGAGAACGAGCTCTCCCTTGCCAAGAAGCAGCTCGAGGACAAGGAAGGTAAGTAGTACCTGATGTTAGTATATAAAAAATACCTGGTTGCAAAAAATGATAGGACCAACGTGAGTGTTACAGGGGCCACAACCGAGGTGGCGACCCTGAAGGAAGCACTGTCCAAGGCCGAAGACAATGCGGCCGTGGAGCGCGCCGAGCGAGAAAAGCAGGAGGCACGGGTGGCCGAGGTGCGGCAAGAGCTCCATACTCTTGTGAGGAAACACGAGAGATTGGAGCTTGACTCAAAGGCTCGAGAGTCCGAGCTTGCCTCGGCTCTTGAGAGAGCCAAATCCGCCAAGGCCGAAGCCCAAAAAGCCCTCCAGGAAATTGAGGCAATGAAAAAGATAGCGGCGGGTAAGGCATTCTTTATGCAAAGCAAGCACGTGAAAGTAAGTTACTTGTTACTTACCCGAATCCGGAGCTCTCCAGGAGCATTCAAAGATCTGCCGCGCAGTGTGTCCAATGCTGCCGCATTCTACCAGGCCGAGGAAGGGAGCTCGACGGAGAAGGTGTTCTGATCCCAGTATGCTGAGGCTGGACACCCGGTGCCCTTGAGAGACCAGCTGAAGTAGCTGGTCGAGCTCCATAAGGTAGCCGAACAGGCCATGAGGGGCCTTATAGTCCGGCTATGGCCTAGCGAGGTCGTGGACGGGAGCTACTTTGGGCTGGTGAGGCGGCTGGTGGATGCCTGTCCACGGCTTGAAGTCATCAAGCGCTCTGTATGCATCGAAGGCGCCCATAGGGCCCTAGTTCGTGCCAAGGTACACTGGGGCAAGATGGATGCTGAGAAGCTGGTGACAGATGGGACGCCGGAGGGGAAGGAGCAACGCAGGCCCGAGATGTATTATGAGGGCATCTTGAAGAGTGCCCGCCTTGTGGGGAATGAATGTTCCAAGGATTTAATTTTTGAGTAAACTTGTTCGTGTTTATCCTGTGCGCTAAAAACTTGTTCATGTGCGCTAAGCAAACGCTTTGTGAATTTAAAATATTACCTTCTATGCGTCCGTTTATTAAATCTAAGAGATGCGAGTCGTCGGCTTCTACCCCCATGCCACGAGTGCTGGGGTGTTCAGGATAAACCTGAGCTCTCTTGTTCCCATTCTTGGGTCCTTCGAGGGAGGCGCTCAGCACAACGAACAAGGCAATCGGACTATAATGCTTTAGCACTCTCACTTAGCTATAGAATTCTATAATTTAAATTTCAGTGAAGCCCCTAGTATTTGGAAGACCGAGTTCGGGGCGCTATCCACGCCTAGGCCGGACAAAGCCAGCTCCTCGCTCTAAGCGGCATAAGTCTTTAGGGACTCGAAAACCTGTCGAACACTGACCGGCTCTCGCCCTATCATGACAGTCAGTTTTAGCTTTCACTACTGAGGTGCTTAACCCAGCTAAACTGGGGCACAATCGCATTAGTTCTCCCAGCGCTACGTTAGCCGATATAACGGAACATAAGGTACCAAAACATGGGAGCTGGGCAAACCCAACTATTGACCCAAGACATGATTCGGAGCCGATGCATATAATGCTATAAGTTCGGGGTGTCGCACTCGTGAGAGTGTTCAGACTTCTCACACCATATTATGGGGTACTTAAGCCCCTGGTGTATTAGCCGTAACAAAGTGTGCGGTTGCGTAATGTCATAACTGAACATATTGAAAGAAAAAATGAATGCAATAATAGACAAGAGCTATGTATTGTTTATTAAAAGGCTGCTGTAAAAGCAGAACGATAGAAATAGTGTGATAAGCAAGAGATGGGATTGTTTAACATGTCCCCCTCCAGGGCAAGCTGCGAGACTTTATGTAAGACAGGTATTTAGCTCGTTATAGAGACCACCTGAACGTTCGACATAGCTTGCTGCTTCCCTGGCTGTTGCATCATGTGTTCAGCGATTGTACTGCCGGACAGGCCTTCCGGATAGTGGAGTCCTGAAAGTAAGAAAAAGAAATGACAAAACTTGGAGCCCCTAGTGCGGTTAAGCCGCATATTGGGCGTGCCGTGGTTGTGCCCCTACCGTTATGCCCATGGTACTTCCAGAGCATAATTATGTACACGTAACACTGGTTTCACAATTTCCAAGGGCTGGGGTTGGGGCCGCACTACTACGCTTGCTTAGAACGTGCCGGGCGGTCTTTTTGTAGGTTATTCCGGGCGCACTTGACGGTGTCCGGACGTTTAATAGCCGGAGTGGAGAACTGCCTTGAGAGGCTACTTTGTACTTCCGCCGCTAGGGCCGCCGTATGCTCCTCCATTTGGAAAGAGCGTTCGGTGTTTCCGTTGACCGTAATGACTCCTCGAGGGCCTGACATCTTGAGCTTGAGGTATGCGTAGTGCGGCAGCGCATTGAACTTTGCAAATGCGGTTTGTCCGAGCAAGGCGTGATAGCCACTTCAGAACGGGACTATGTCGAAGATTAACTCCTCGCTTCGGAAATTATCCGGGGATCCGAAGACCAATTCCAGTGTAACTGAGCCTGTACAGTTGGCCTCTACACCTGGTATGACGCCTTTGAAGGTCGTCTTTGTGGGTTTAATCCTTGAGGGATCTATGCCCATTTTTCGCACTGTATCCTGATAAAGCAGGTTCAGGCAGCTGCCGCCGTCCATAAGGACTCTAGTGAGGTGAAATCCGTCAATGATTGGGTCTAGAACCAATGCGGCGAATCCACCGTGGCGGATGCTAGTGGGGTGGTCCCTTCGATCGAAAGTGATCGGGCAGGAGGACCATGGGTTGAACTTTGGGGCGACTGGCTCCAACTCATATACATCCCTGAGTGCATGCTTCCGTTCCCTTTTAGGGACGTGGGTTGCGTAGATCATCTTCAACGTCCGCACTTGTGGGGGAAATCCCTTCTGTCCCCTATTGTTCGGTGGCCGGGGCTCCTCCTCATCCTCACTATGCAGCCCCTTATCTCTGTTTGCGGCGCTTAACTTGCCTGCCTGCTTGAACACCCAACAATCCCTGGTGGTGTGATTGGCTGGTTTTTCGGGGGTGTCGTGTATCTGGCATCAGCGATCGAGTATTCGGTCCAAATTCGATGGGCCCGGAGTACTTCTTTTGAATGCCTTTTTCTGCTGACCGGGTTTAGGGCCTCGGAATCCGGTATTAACTGCCGTATCCTCTGCATTGTCGCTGTTAACGCGGTGTTTGTGTTTGTTGCGACGCGACCTGACAGTGTTGTCCTTGGTATCCATATTACCAGGGCTCTTTGTCATGTTATTACTATGCGCTAGCCCAGCTGTCTTCTCCCGCGCAAAAGCGGGTCATGAGTGTTGTGAGGGCTGCCATGGATTTCGGCTTTTCCTGTCCTAGGTGTCGGGCAAGCCATTCGTCACGGAACCGTGTCCAGTATTGTCTGGCCGATTCATCTGGCTGCTGAATGATGTGGCTTAGGTCATCGGCGTTTGGTGGTCGCACATAGGTGCCCTGGAAATTATCGAGGAATGCGGCTTCCAGGTCCTCCCAGCAACCAATTGACTCTGCTGGCAGGGTGTTAAGCCAATGCCGAGCTGGTCCTTTAAGCTTGAGTGGGAGGTATTTGATAGCGTGTAGATCATCGCCGCGTGCCATGTGGATATGAAGAAGATAGTCCTCTATCCATACCGCAGGATCTGTTGTGCCGTCGTATGATTCGATGTTTACGGGTTTAAAACCCTCGCGGATTTGATGATCCATTACTTCATCTGTGAAGCATAGTGGATGTGCGGCGCCTCTGTACTGGGCTATATCACGACGTAGCTCAAATGAGCTTTGTCTGTTGTGTTCGGCATGGCCGTATTTGCCATATCTAGCATGACGGTTATCATTACGTGCCGTGGGGCACCCACGCGATCTGTAGATCAATCTTGTTTGTCTTTCCTTGTCCTCCAATATGTCTCACAGGTCCGGCGCATTTCCCCGTGCCTTGGTATAGCGGCGCCGGGGTGCGGCTTGAATTGATGGCCGAGAGGCGTCTCTGTCGCGGCCACAAGGTGGCCGGTCTGCCGCGTCATGCGCTGGTGATGTAGGTTTAGGTGCTTCCTCCTCTAATTTGTGTAGCAGCTTGAGGTTTGGGTAGCCCTTGGAGGGGCGTTCGAGTTTGTATTCCTCGGCCGCCAGGATTTCAGTCCATTTGTCGGCTAGCAAGTCTTGGTCAGCTCTAAGCTGCTGCTGTTTTTTCTTAAGGCTGCTTGCCGTGGCCATAAGCCTGTGTTTGAAACGGTCTTGTTCGACGGGATCCTCAGGCACGACAAATTTGTCGTCGTCGAGGCTTGCCTCGTCTTCGAAGGGAGGCATGTAATTATCGTCCTCTACCTCTCTGTATGTCGCTTTCTCATGAGGGCTGGTCTCTCCATCATCCTTTGTTGAATCCAGCTGGAGGGGGTTGTCTTCGGCACTTTCTGGGGGTGTTATTATTTCCCGTGCCGGAATCGCCGTTTTTGCTTTGGCGGGATTTAGAGTGGCGCTGCTGACGCCGGCACTTAGGCTGCTTCTTGGAGGGTCATCCTCCGTTGTTCCGTCGCCATCCCCTTCTTTTGGGGTGTCCACCATGTATATGTCGTATGACGAGGTGGCCTTCCAGTGCTCTAGAGGTGCTGGGTCTTGGTCGTCTCCTGCATCGGTGTCCATACTGTCGATGTCTTCGGAGTCGAAGTTGAGCATGTCAGTTAAATCATCGACAGTGGCTACAAAGTGGGTGGTGGGTGGGGTTTGAGTTTCTTCGTCGTCCGCATCCCAACCTTGCTAGCCATAGTCCGTCTAGGGCTCTCCTGATAAAGAGACAGACTTTAGTGAATTTAAAATGTCGCCAAAGGGCGAGTGCTGAAAGATGTCCGCGGCGGCGAACTCCATGATCGGCACCCCATCGGGCTCGATCGGCAGGGGCGCGGAAGGTTCGGAGTCCGGAAAGGACTCCGGCATCTTGGAGTCACGAGCTTTGCAAAGGACAAGGCTGGTGTTCGGCTCGATCGCCGTGGAGATTATAGCCCCCGAGGCAGTGTCCAGCCACCCATCCTCGATTGGCGCAGTCGGCTCCGAACTAAGGGTCGGAGCAGACACTGGGGCGGCCTCCTGGGCACTATTCGGTGGCAGAGCTAGATCATGCCCACCGTGACAGTGCGGCGCGCTTGGCCGTGGCTCGAATTCGTCGAAGGTCAAGTCTCCACGGATGTCAGCCATGTAGTTCAAACTTCCAAATCTGACCTGATGGCCAGGGGCGTAGCTTTCGATCTGCTCCAGATGGCCAAGCGAATTGGCCCGCAGTGCAAAGCCGCCGAATACGAAGATCTGTCCGGGGAGAAAGTCTCACCCTGGACCATGTCGTTGTTGATGATCGGAGGAGCCATCGGGCCTAAAGATGACGACACAGAGGAACTCTTAATGAAAGCACCAATGTCAGTGTCAAAACTGGCGGATCTCGGGTAAGGGGTCCCGAACTGTGCGTCTAGGTGGATGGTAACAGGAGACAAGGGACATGATGTTTTTACCCAGGTTCGGGCCCTCTCGATGGAGGTAAAACCTGAAAGTGCTACTATTGACTAGAGGGGGGGTGAATAGGCGATTTTTATGAAAGTCTTCAAAACTTGGAATTTTCGAAGACAAACAACAGAAATGAGCTAATTGTAATGCAGTGGAAGATAAACTACCCAAAGCAAGCCATAGTCAAGTATACAAAGATATGAAAGTACGGGACTAATAGCAGCTAGGTAAGTAAGGATCAGAATGGAAGATAGTGTGAAGCCAATCAACAGTAGTAGTCAAGAAATGAAGTCAAACAGATACACATATAGGCAATGACTTCACGAAGACAAACTAAAGTAAGGTTGGGAAGGGATAGAACCAGTTGCTTGTTGAAGACACATGATTTGTTGGACCAGTTCTAGTTGCTGTGACAACTGTACGTCTTGTTAGGGAGGCTGAGATTTATCTCAAAAGACCGTGTCTTCACCTTATTCACCTTGAGCTAAGGACACCCAGTCGTTGCCCAATCACTCTGGTAAGTCTTCAAGGGAGACTTCCAAACCTTCACAGACTTCGTTCACCGGCAATCCACAATGACTCTTGGATGCTCAGAACGCGACGCCTAACCGGCTGGAGGATTCATAGTCCTCAAGTGTAATAAGTCTTCAGGTCACACAGACAGAAAGACTTCAGTGATGCCTAACACTCTTTGGCTCTGGGTGTTTAGGCTTTGTCCTCGCAAGGATTTTTCTCTCTCTCAAATGCTTCGAGGTGGGTTGCTCTCAAACGACAAAAGTCGTGTACAAACTCTGGGCAGCCACCAATTTATGGTGTAGGGGGTGGGCTATTTATAGCCACTAGGCAACCCGACCTGATTTGTCCGAAATGACCCTGGGTCACTAAGGAACTGACACGTGTTCCAACAGTCAGATTTCAAACACACGCGACAACTTTACTTGGGCTACAAGAAAAGCTGACTCATCCAGCTCTGGATAAGGTTTGCTCTCATTGTCTTCGCTCGAGGACATAGGATTTGAGTTGAGCATCACTTCAGTCACTCTGACTTAGTTCACTTGGACCTCACTTAACAGTACGGTGGTTCCTATGACTCAACAAAGAAGAAAAGGAAGCAATGAATCCGCACAGTCTTCGCGCTCCATAGTCTTCACGCAATGTCTTCTCATGTTATAGTCTTCAATATGAATATCTTCTCATACCACCATTGTATTCAATGTCTTCATACATTTTTAGGGGTCATCTCCGGTAGGTAAACCGAATCAATGAGGGACACTACCTGCGTTATCCTGCATTTCTCACGAACGCATTAGTCCCTCAACCAACTTTGTTGTCAATACTCGAAAACCAACTAGGGGTGGCACTAGATGCACTTACAATCTCCACCTTTTTGGTGATTGATGACAAACTAGTTGAAGTTTTCAACGGGGATAAATATGTGAAATTGTAAGGATAGGAAATAGTCTTCATAAGTTGCAAGGGCTCCCCCTGAAGATGTGCAAGTAAGTAATTTGCTTTTGGAATGCAAATGCACATGGCAGGTTGTACTTGTGGAGATCCACTTCAACTTATGAAGATAATTCATCATGCATGAGCTGATATAGCAAGTAGAATGACATGCATAATGAAAAATGGACATCTGCAGAATGATCTAAGTGCGGAAGTTATCATCGCACATGCGGAATTTATCATCGCATCACAGTGAAGCAAATAAGTAGTAGACGACCATCAAGTTTAGGTGTTACAACTCAGAGAACCAAATGTTTCAAAAGGCAAGAGTTGTAAGCACACAGCAAAATATAATGCAACCGCCCATATGAACCCGCTTGAAGACTATCAACTCATACGCTTCTCCCCCTTTTGTCAGTAAGGACCAAAAAGGTTTGAAGACATAGAGCATCTACTCGTCAACATGAGTAGGTGAAGCAGCAGGGTTGTCGTCGTTGGGTGGCGGTGAGGATGAACCTGGTGCAGTGTCGATGCGCGCAGTAGTAGGAGGTGGTGAAGTAGCATCATCTTCATCATCGATCACTCTCGCATTTACCATTGCCGCGGAGGAAGAATATTCAGAGTCTTCAAGCGATGGAGTACGACGTTGGACATCAGTCCGTGGAGGAGTGGAGTCAAACTGGAATCTTTCATTGAAGCCATCGTCTTGAAGATCAGCTTCAGCACTGAGCAGGGTCAAACTCTTCCATGATCGCCGGCAAGTTTCATGAGCAACAAAGGCATTCTTGGTGGCAGGGTTGTGAATGCGATTGACATCCACCAAGACGCTTTGCATCTGTCTCTTGAGCCAGAAATGATGCTTATCCTGTTTCTGATGAAGGGCCACAAGAAGTTCTCGGTCAGTGGCATCCGATGCCTTTGTGCAATGGTGCTTTCAGTGGCATCAGTGGGTGCTCGATGAGGCAGACGAGTGTTTCCAACCAATGGATAGATTCGTGTTGCTGCTTGAACACCTTCAATAGGCTGAGTGAAGCTTTGGTGCTCATCATTCTGAAGACAAAGAGGCCTCTTGGCAGGGTCAGAGTATATAGCTTCAACTGACATATCAACCTCTGGCAGAAAGATCAGATGATTGCGGGTAGAGGGCTGATAGTTGACAGATGAGTGTCTCTTGATGAGGCGCATGACCCATGGAGCATAAAACTTCAGACCAAATAGGTCAGAGCCGGAAGCAGCAAGGTGCCTGATGAAGAACTCTTGAGTGTTGAAGCTGATGCCATTGAGAATATAGAAGACCAAAGTCTTCATAGCTGCTTCAAGCTTGGCCGCTGATGAATGTCCTTTGACAGGCCATAGAGTTCGCCCGATGATATGATATATGGTACGAGGCAGATACTCAAGGTCTTCAACAAAGAAATATGTTGGATATTCAGCGTGAGATGGCAAGGGCTTCATCATGCTCAACATCTGGCTCATATTGGGTTCTGGCTTATGGAAGATACTCTCTACTTCATTGCGGTGTAGCTGACAGTCAGGTTCATATAGTTCTCCAGGAGTGGCTAGCCCTGTAAGCTCGATGATATCCATACCTTTGGCTTCATGATGAACATTTCCAGTCATCCGCTCGAGAACCCATGTCTTGATGTCTCTGTAGTAGCCGCGAATGTGTAGAGTAGCATAGAATTGAAGCAATAGATCTTCATTCCAATGTTCTTTGTCTGTCACAAAGTGGAGCAGACCAGCATCACGAAAGCAATCAAGTTCTTCTTCTAAGCACGGCATTCCAGCAATGGCTTCTGTATCAAGGCGCATATGAGGGAAAATGCGCCCTTGATCATATAGTACGCATGAGTAATAGCTTCTCTGCTGATAGCTCCAGAACCGATCTGATGATATCCTTGGCTTGGAGTAGGGGTTCCTAGTGCTGTCAAAGAAGGTATTGTGGCTTTTGAAGCCATTGGCATTGAAGGACCCTGGTGAGTTTGCAGTACCTGGAAACCTTGGCATCCTAGGCTTTGGCTTCTGGACCTGAGGCCTATGCTCAATATGATAGTCAAATTGAGGTCCTGAGGCAGTAGGCGGAGGCTCCAAAATGGGCCAATGGACAGTGATAAGCTGACCATGACTGTATGCTTGCTCAATTGTGTGAGGCCTTGGTGGCGGAACTGGAGCAGGGGCAACAGTTGAGGCGTCAGGCTGCACAACAGGTGCTTCAGGAGTGATTGTCTCATTGGCTTCAGGTGCAGCAACCTTAGTTGTTTCAGGTTCAGTGGGCACACTTGCTTCAGGCACACTAGTTGGTGCAGGCTCCACATTAGCGTCAGCCATGACTACGTCATTGGCTTCATTGGCGTTGGCGGTGGTAGCCTCAACATTGTCAACCTCCTCTTGACGAACAGAAGGGTCGGGCACAGGCACGTTCACATCAGGAACTGCTTCTTCTTCAATTGCTGGGGGAGTAGGTACACGTACTTCTTCTTGATTTTCTTCTGCTGATGCAGCCGGAATGTCTTCAGCAGTATGTGCTTCAGACTCGGAGACATTCACAGTTGGAGCAGGTTCAGAAAATACTTGACGTGCAACAGGTGAACGTTGCACTTCTCCTTCTGGAACGCTCAACAGAGGGACTTGAGGCCTTTGTCCTTTGCGAAGCCTGCGAAATGCTGGCAACGCCTTGGGAGATGGAGTTGGCTGGGCCTGAAAGTGTTCATCCTCTTCTTGCACGGGGGGTGTAGCTTGTTGTTGTTGTTGGGGAGTACTGGCGGAGTCTTGTAGTTGTGGGTGATTAGCCCACGATGCATCCTGAGCAATTGGCGTCAGTGGACGACCAATGCTGATGAGTTCGCTGTTCGTATGAACAGGCGATGATACCATGTCATGTTCGATCTGAGGAAGAACTTCATCATCGGCTACATTGTCATCATGACCAATGTCTTCAGTAGCGGTGGGTTCAGCTGCTGGAATATCTTCAGCTTCATGAGCCTCTATGGAAGCAGGCTCATGGACTATCATTCTTCGTTCTTGATGTTCTGACGCTGGGAGAACCACTGAAATGGGTTCAACAACTAAGGGCTCTGTGGAAGCAGCCCTAGTCTTCTTCGTCTTGCGCTTCTTCTTGGACGGAGCGGCATCAGAGGCTTCAGTGTTCTTTCTCTTTCTGGCTTCCGCCTCGGCAGCCCTCGTCTTCTTCTGTTCTGAAGCGATTGTGGTGACCTTTGGCTTCGAGCCAGTCATGCTGCTTGGGAAGATAATGCGAGGGGCTTCTTGGCTTGAAGGTTCAGGCTGTTCAGCAGAAAGCAACTTCTTCTTCTTTGCAGCCATCCTGGGGTCAATGCCAGGACAGCCAAGTGACTTGTGCTTCTCAGCCTCATTGTAGGCGAGCACACACTTATCAGCCAAAATCTTCATGCACTCTCGAGAACCCTGAGCTTCTTCGCGCTTCTTCATAAAAGCTTCTTTAAGCTCATGTAGCATGACTTTGATGTTTCTGACGTCTTGAACACTTAGCTTGGCCACATGCTTCTTAAATTGAGCCTTCTCATAATCAATCTTGTTCTTGAGCTCAATGATTAGCTGAGCGAGAGCCAGCTCAGAAGCAATGGCGCCATTGAAGGTGACACTGAGGCCAATGGGAAGCTGTAAATCTTCAAAGCTGCCATTGGGGGTGTCAAACCACTCATCAATGAAATTGTGGATGATGGCCACATCAAAGAGAGGCAAGTTGTTGAAGATTTCTGCTTCTTCCTTGCTCTATATCAGCTGCTCAAGAGCATCATCAGCAAGATCTTCATCACTTGACAGATCAATGCGTTCTTCATGCAGAATGGCGGCAGGAGTCAAGGCTCTTTGATCAGATGGTCTGACAAGTTGCTTTTTCTTCTCCGTTCTCTTGGAAACACGGGATTGATCTTCAGACTGCACACTGGCTTTAGGAGCTGCAGTGGCCAGTGGCTTCGCACGAGAAGTCTTCGGAGGTGCAGCTGATGTTGAAGCCTTTGGCTTCTTTTGCTTCTGCGGCTTTGGAGGAGGAGCAGGGCCTTCATCGGAGTCAGCATCATTGTCAGAATGATCTACTCTAGCACCTTGGACCATGATGTAGGTGATGAGGCCGTCAAGGTTGGAAAAGGGGCCGATCACATTGGGATCAGCATCACGGGAGCCGTCAACACAGGGAGCAGAGGGACCTGGGTTGAAGTCCAAACACAAGGATTTCTTGTTCTTCTTGGCCCAAGCCACAGCAAACTGGTAGTTGCGCTTGAAGAGAGAGTCGTCACGACACCAGAGTAGTGAGGTGGGATCTGCGTTCTCAGGCTATGGTCCACGGACCATGCAAGGATAGAAGCCTTGGTCAATGGCTTCAGCTCTGGTCTTGGGTTGAAGGCCTCGATAGAGGATATCACCCCAAGGTCTCTTGATGGCATTGCTCTCTGCATATTCCTTCGTCACAAACTTGTACTTGAACCATTCCTTAGCCCAATAGCGTCGAATCCATTGGATTCGCGTCTTTCTCTGATGATAATTCTCTTTGGGATCTGTCTTGTATAATTCTGCTAAGTCATCAGGCAGATCTTTGGATGTTCCTTCTATGCGCTGTCTGCCACCCTTCCTTGTCGATTTTTCTGCAGCCATGAACTTCATGCTGAATGGCTTCAATACGTTCAGAGGCTTCAGAGATTTACGCTTGCTGGTCAAGCAGGAACTGGCTTCAGGAGAATTGATATGATGCTGTAAGTATTCTGCAAACGAATGCAGACTATGAGAACCAAGGGATTCTCCCACGGACATGTACCTGTGACAGCATTAGAGATGCGAGGGAAGGGGAAGAGGTCATATGCATTCTCAGAATATTTTGAAGATAAATCAGTTTGAAGATATTGACCTCATGATGCGAAGACATTCTCTTATATAGGTGAGTTGGTTCCAGATTTGTACCAATTCGTGAATGAGTACAAGTGAGGAATCAAACTAGACAGGAAATCTAAGTGAATTGACTCGGCAGTATGAGATGCAGACAGAATAGATCTAACATTGAATAGGCAGAAACTACTTTGGGTAAACAGGATGAATCTTGAAGATCAAAAAGGTGGTAAAAATAGAGTTATAATTACCGCACGAAGAACCGCTAGATGGAAAGAATAGGAGACCGAGCAGTTCAGCCCACCGTGCCCTAACTTGGTGACAGAGGACACCTACGGCGATGGCGGAGAGGACGATGTCCGCGGCCAGTGTGAGCACGTCATCGGAGAAGTTGCGGCAGCTAAGCGCTTCGTCGCCGGCGTCGTCGCGAGCTAGCAGTGGCGCTAGGGTTTTGACGGAGGTGGAGAGGTGGAAGAAGGATTTCTTTACTGCAGGGGACAAGTATTTATAAGTAGGTGAGAGACACAGCGCAATTACGCTAGTGCCCCTGGCGGTTCACATCTGAGGGGTACGTGGCAAGCATGCAACATACTTAGAATTGTCCCACGTTCCCATGCCCGCCAGGCATGTTGGAGAGTTGTTCCGGCTTCTCCGGATTTCAACAATATAATATTTAAAACAGATTTAATGTTTGTCTCTTTGCCTTCTGCTGACTAGGACGCAGAGAAGACATTCGACAGTTTCAATAGAATGCATATGATTTGGACAGATAGAGTTTGAGATAGGAAGCATAGAGAGGTTAGGGTCCGATCACATTCACTTAGTTCAAAAGATCCAATCTTGAAGACATAGCTATAAGTGAATGCTGTAGAGGACAGAACACTAGTATATATATATATATATATATATATATATATATATATATATATATCAGAAAGCAATCAAATCATCATAGTGTAGAAGTTCATGAAGACAAATTGAAACTGAAAACAAACCAAATGCGAAGTTATTGCAATATAACACCATGAGTGAAACACTTCAAACAGAGAAAGTTGGTGGTGGCGTTACCCACCGTATAGGAAGTATTAGACCCAGACACGGCGCACAATTATCGTGGCGCTCCGAAGTCAAATTCCATGTTAATGTATTCACACTCAGAGTGTAAATCTTCATTGATTGAAGATATACACTACTTTGTGTGTTGCACATCGAAGTCATCAACATGCATAAGTGTTAGGATGTGTGCCTGATCACAGGACATTCGAGGATTCCAAGATATTTAGCTCACACCGTAACTTGCAAAACCTTTTCTCATCCAAGGGCTTTGTGAAGATATCTGCCAGTTGCTCTTCAGTGTTGACGTGCATGATATCTATATCTTTCTTCATAACATGATCTCTGAGAAAGTGATGACGTATTTCAATGTGCTTTGTCTTCGAGTGCTGGACTGGATTGTTGGCTATCTTGATGGCACTTTCGTTGTCGCAGAAGAGAGGTACTTGTTTCAGGTTGATGCCATAATCCTTGAGAGTTTGCTTCATCCATAGAAGCTGAGCACAACAGGATCCAGCAGCAATGTATTCAGATTCAGCAGTTGAGAGTGATACACAGTTCTGCTTCTTTGAAGACCAACAGACAAGTGATCGACCAAGAAAATGACATGTGCCTGATGTAGACTTGCGATCCACCTTGTCACCAGCATAATCAGCATCCGAGAATCCAACCAAATCAAATTTTGAGCCCTTGGGATACCATAATCCGAGTGTTGGGGTGTAAGCCAAATATCGAAGAATTCGCTTCACAGCTAAGTGATGCGATTCCTTTGGTGCCGCTTGGAATCGAGCACACATGCAAACACTAAGCATAATATCTGGCCTAGATGCACATAAATAAAGCAAAGAACCAATCATGGAGCGGTATACCTTTTGATCGAACTCTTTACCATTGTCGTCGGGACCAAGATGGTGTTTGGCTGGCATTGGCGTCGTGTAGCCTTTGCAGTCTTCCATTCCAAACTTCTTCAGACAATCTTTGAGGTATTTTTCTTGAGATATGAAGATGCCATTTCGTTGCTGACGAATTTGAAGACCAAGGAAGAACTTCAGCTCACCCATCATGGACATTTGATATTGCTCTTGCATCATGTACCCAAACTCATCACTGTACTTCTGGTTGGTGCAGCCGAAGATTATGTCATCCACATATATTTGGCACACAAACAGTTCACCATCATATGTCTTCGTGAAGAGTGTGGGATCGAGGGATCCAGGTTTGAAGCCTTTGCTCTTCAGGAAGTCTTTGATTGTATCATACCAGGCACGAGGAGCTTGTTTGAGGCCATACAGTGCTTTGTTTAGCTTGTACACCATATCAGGATGTTTTGGATCTTCAAAGCCAGGTGGTTGTGCGACATATACTTCTTCTTCAATCTTGCCATTGAGAAATGCACTCTTTACATCCATTTGATATAGCAAGATGTTGTGATGATTAGCGTAGGCTAGCAGTATGCGAATAGCTTCAAGTCTAGCAACAGGAGCAAATGTTTCATCGAAGTCAATTCCTTCAACTTGAGTATATCCTTGAGCCACAAGACGTGCTTTGTTTCTGACGACTTGACCATGCTCATCTTGCTTGTTTCGATATATCCACTTTGTTCCAATAATGTTATGCTTGCGAGGGTCAGGTCGCTTGACGAGTTCCCAGACATTATTCAGTTTGAACTGTTGAAGTTCTTCTTGCATGGCTTGAATCCATTCAGGTTCCATAAAAGCTTCAGCAACTTTCTTGGGTTCTGATATTGACACAAATGAAAAGTGCCCACAGAAGTTTGCTAGCTGTGTTGCTCTTGATCGAGTGAGCGGACCAGGTGCATTGATGCTGTCAATTATCTTCTCTATTTGAACTTCATTTGCAACACGAGGATGAACAGGACGAAGATTTTGCTCTGGCTGATCATTGTCATCATTGGGAGGATTGTCTTCGGTCTGAGCATTGTCTTCAGGTTGATTTGGTGCAGAGATGATAAGTTCCTCTTCAGGCTGTGCTTCAGAGGGCATGATTTCACCAGTTCCCATCAGCTTGATGGACTCGTTTGAAGGAGCTTCATCTAGTGTACTTGGCAGAATCTCTCTCTGTGAACCATTGGTTTCATCAAATTTCACATCCACAGTTTCAACGATTTTGTAGAGATAAAGGTTGAAGACTCTGTAGGAGTGTGAATCCTTTCCATAGCCAAGCATGAAGCCTTCGTGGGCCTTAGGTGCAAATTTTGACTTGTGATGGGGATCCTTGATCCAGCATCTAGCTCCAAATACTCTGAAGTAACTGACGTTTGGCTTCTTGCCAGTAAGGAGCTCATAAGATGTTTTGTTCAGAAGCTTATGGATGTACACACGGTTGATGATGTGACATGCTGTATCAATAGCTTCAGGCCAGAACTTTCTTGGTGTCTTGTACTCATCTAGCATTGTTCGAGCCATCTCAATGAGGGTTCTGTTTTTGCGCTCAACGATGCCATTTTGCTGAGGTGTGTATGGAGCAGAGAACTCATGAGTGATTCCCATTGTATCCAGATACAGATCAAGTCCAGTGTTCTTGAATTCAGTGCCATTGTCACTTCTGATGTGCTTGATCTTCACGCCATAATTGTTCATTGCTCGATTTGCGAAGCGCCTGAAGACATCTTGCACTTCAGTCTTGTAAAGAATTATATGAACCCATGTGTATCTTGAGTAGTCATCAACAATGACGAAGCCATAGAGACAGGCAGTTGTTGTGAGGGTGGAGTAGTGAGTAGGTCCAAATAAGTCCATGTGTAACAGCTCGAAGGGTTGAGATGTTGTCATGATTGTCTTCGAGGGGTGCTTTGCCCTTGTCATCTTTCCAGCTTCACAGGCACCACACAGATGATCCTTCTTGAACTTGACATCTTCGATGCCAATGACATGCTTCTTCTTGACGAGTGAGTGTAAGTTCCTCATGCCAGCATGCCCTAGCCTTTGATGCCAGAGCCAGCATTCTGAAGCTTTTGTGAGAAGACATACGGCAAGCTGTGGACCTGCTGAGAAATCTACCATGTATAGATCATCTTTTCGATACCCTTCAAAGACTAGAGATTTGTCAGATTCCATTAGTACAAGGCAACGATATTTTCCAAATATCACAATCATGTTCAAGTCACAAAGCATTGAGACAGACATTAAGTTGAAACCAAGGGATTCAACAAGCATCACTTTATCCATGTGTTGATCCTTTGAGATTGCAACTCTACCTAGACCCAATACCTTGCTTTTACCAGTGTCAGCAAATGTAATGTGACTCTTGTCGGATGGACGTAAGGTTGAGTCCATGAGAAGACTTCGATCACCAGTCATATGATTTGTGCATCCACTGTCCATAATCCATTCTGAAGCTTTTGGTGATGTACCCTACAGTGCAGTTAGGAGGATAGGCTTCACAAGAGTGCTGTGAAGCATAAGCATTTGACACATATAGGGACAGTCACAGCTTATATCAAAGTTAGGACATAGTATGACTGATAAGAGATTCAGATTTGAAGTATATAGAATGACACTTTAGCGTGCGTCCTAAATGAGTTTTAGGTCCCCAGCAATAGTATCGGACGCCATTGATTGCTGGCTGGAGACCGTTTTCTGCAAAAGAGAGTTAGTTCTTCTTTGCCACCCACATCTTCAGTGGTGGCTTAGAAGCAATGAGTCTAAGTGCAGCATCTGAGAATTTTGGCTTTGAAGCCCTAGCAAATAGCCTTGCAGGAGATGAATGATACTCATATGAATAGGCAGAAAAGTTCTTAGTCCTATGAACATAGCGGTTCGAAGATACACGCTCATATTCATAAGTCTGAGCATGATTTCCCTGCAAAACATTGGCGTTAGGGTGACTCATGTGAGTCCTGTATCTGTATGAAGCCTTTGGGCCACATGAAGCTATAGGTCTGGGGTTTGTCTTCTTCCTTGGTGGTGTCATGACGACATTCACAGGAAGATTCTCAATGTACTGCTTAGGTACCCAGATCTTCTTCATAGGTGGTCCATTCCTGCAGTTAGTACCAATGTACCTGGCAAACACTTCACCATTTTGACTTTTGAACAGCTTATAGTTTGCATCAAAGGATTCATCAATGATAATAGGATTAGCACAGGTAAAGCCAGATAAGGTGGATGGATCTACTGAAGGTTCCTTTGCAGCAACCCATGTGGTTTTGGGGTACTGCTCAGGCTTCCAGTACGAGCCATCAACATTCATTTTCCTTTCGAACCCAACACCCTCTTCCTAGGGTTTCGGTTCAGAATCTGCTTTTTGAGGACATCGCAGAGAGTCTGATGTCCCTTCAAACTTTTGTACATCCCTGTTTCAAGCAATGTCTTCAACATAGCATTTTCATCAGCAACAACAGTGGTATCCTCCGCAGAGGGGTTAGTAACCACATCAGTAGGTGAAGACAATGAAACAGTAGCAGCAGTGGAACATTCAGCAACAGATGTAGCGTTATCACGCTCAATGCATTTTAGACATGGTGGTTCAAATCCATCCTGAGCGGAACTGATCTGTTGAGCGCGAAGTGACTCATTCACTTTTGAAGATCTTCATGAGCCGCTCTCAATTTCTCAAGCTCTTGTTTCCTTTGAAGATAATCATAGGAGAGTCTTTCATAAGTACTTGAGAGCGATTCATGACGACCTTCAAGTTCTTGGTTCTTAGCATGAAGATTTTTTATGTCATCAACTAAGGACTATGAACGTGTCATTTCAGCGTCCAACAGGTCATCGCTTTTGTCTAACAGTTTTTGAGTATGTTCCATAGCCTTTTGTTGTTCAGTTGCAATTTTATCAAGTGTTTTGTAGCTGGGTTTGGATTCACAATCAGAGTCATCTTCACTTGAAGTTTGAAATTAAGCATCACGGGATTTTACCTTGGCACCACGTGCCATGAAGCACAAGGTGGGAGAAGGATCGTCTTCGTCATTAGCTTCAGCGTTGGTGTGGAAGTCATTGTCTTCAGTGTTGAAGATGGACTTGGCGACATAGGCTGTGGCTAGAGCCAGACTTGCAACGCCAGGGTCAGACTCCTCACCAGACTCCACCTCCGCCACCTCCAAAGCAGACTCCTCCTCTGAATCCATTTCCTTGCCAACAAAAGCACGAGCCTTGCCAGATGAGCTCTTCTTGTATGATGAAGACTTGGAAGAAGACTTAGAAGACTTTGAGGATTTCTTCTTCTTCTTGTCATCAGAATCATATTCCTTGGTTTTCTTCTTCTTCTTCTCATTGTCCCACTGTGGACACTCAGATATGTAGTGACCGGGTTTCTTGCACTTGTGGCAGGTTCTCTTCTTGTGATCATGGGTGGAAGCTTCATCATTCCTTGAGCTGGATCGTGAAGACTTTGTGAAGACTTTCTTCTTTGTGAATTTCTGGAACTTCTTCACAAGCATAGCAAGTTCCCTTTCAATGTCTTCAGGATCTTCAGAACTGCAGTCAGATTCTTCTTCAGATGAGGAAACAACTTTTGCCTTCAAAGCACGAGTTCGGCCATAGTTTGGGCCATAGATATCTCTTTTCTCAGATAGCTGGAACTCATGTGTGTTGAGCCTCTCAAGTATATCAGACGGATCGAGTGTCTTGAAGTCAGGACATTCTTGTACCATGAGTGCAAGGGTGTCAAAGGAGCTGTCAAGTGATCTCAGCAGTGTCTTAACGATTTCATGCTTGGTAATTTCAGTTGCGCCAAGAGCTTGAAGTTCATTTGTGATATCAGTGAGGCGATCAAACATGAGCTGGACATTTTCATTGTCGTTTCTCTTGAAGCGGTTGAAGAGGTTGCGAAGAACACTGATTCTTTGATCTCTCTGGGTTGAGACGCCTTCGTTGACCTTAGATAGCCAGTCCCAGACTAGCGTCGACGTTTCCAGAGCACTCACTTGGCCATACTGTCCTTTGGTCAGATGACCACAGATGATGTTCTTTGCAGTAGAGTCCAGTTGAATGAACTTCTTGACATCGGTGGGGGTGACACCTTCACCACTTTTGGGAACGCCATTCTTGATGACATACCAGAGGTCGACATCAATGGCTTCAAGATGGATACGCATCTTATTCTTCCAGTAGGGATATTCAGTTCCATCGAACACGGGGCAAGCAGCGGAGACCTTGATTATCCCTGCAGTCGACATAGCTGAAAATCCAGGTGGTTAAACCGAATCACACAGAACAAGGGAGTACCTTGCTCTGATACCAATTGAAAGTGCTACTATCAACTAGAGGGGGGTGAATAGGCGATTTTTATGAAAGTCTTCAAAACTTGGAATTTTCGAAGACAAACAACAAAAATGACCTAACTCCGCCTATGTTGTCTCAACATAGCCGGTCCCAAGCCCGGGTAAAGGAGGAGGGTTGTGATAGGCTTGGCGAGCCAACGTAAAAACTCAGCCACTCTTATGGAGATGAAACCCAAAAGATTTTCGTTGGGGCGTAACCCTCTCAGCGACGCGCCACATCGAAACCTGGGTGTGGTGGAAAATGGGCAAGGGCCGGGCCGTCACCCCCCAAGTGGCGTGCCGTATCTTGATCCGGATACGGTGGCAAGTGAGCGAGGATCGGGTCGTCGCATCCTTAGTGGCGCGCTACATCGGCGCCCGGATGTAGTGGAAAATGAGCAAGGGTCTTCGCATTTGACTCGACGACTGCGAAGGGTAAGGAAGCTAGCCGAGCCTAGGAGGATTCGCTTAGGTAGCTGGAACATAGGGTCTCTGACAGGGAAGCTTTAGGAGCTAGTTGATGCAGCAGTGACGAGAGGTGTTGATATCCTTTGCGTCCAAGAAACCAAATGGAAAGGACAGAAGGCGAAGGAGGTGGAGGATACCGGCTTCAAGCTGTGGTACACGGGGACGGCTGCAAACAGAAATGGCGTAGGCATCTTGATCAACAAGAGCCTCAAGTATGGAGTGGTAGACGTCAGGAGACGTGGGGACCGGATTATCCTGGTCAAGCTGGTAGCTGAGGACTTGGTTCTCAATGTTATCAGCGCATATGCCCCGCAAGTAGGCCACAATGAGAACACCAAGAGGGAGTTCTGGGAAGGCTTGGAAGACATGGTTAGGAGTGTACCGATTGGTGAGAAGCTCTTCATAGGAGGAGACCTCAATGGCCACGTGGGTACATCTAACACAGGTTTTGAAGGGGCGCATGGGGGCTTTGGCTATGGCATCAGGAATCAAGAAGGAGAAGATGTCTTAAGCTTTGCTCTAGCCTACAACATGATTGTAGCTAACACCCTCGTTAGAAAGAGAAAATCACATCTGGTGACTTTTAGTAGTGGCCAACACTCTAGCCAGATTTATTTCATCCTCTCGAGAAGATAAGATAGGCGTGCGCGCCTAGACTGTAAGGTGATACCTGGGGAGAGTGTTGTACCCCAGCATAAGCTGGTGGTTGCTGACTTCCTCTTTTGGATTCGTGTCCAGCGGGATAAGCGTGCCAAGGTCGCTAGAACGAAGTGGTGGAAGCTCAAGGGGGAGGTAGCTCAGGTGTTCAAGGAGAGGGTATTTAAGGAGGGCCCTTGGGAGGAAGGAGGGGATGCGGACAATGTGTGGATGAAGATGGCGACTTGCATTCGTAAGGTGGCCTCGGAGGAGTTTGGAGTGTCCAGGGGAAGGAGAAGCAAAGATAAGGATACCTGGTGGTGGAATGATGATGTCCAGAAGGCGCTGAAAGAGAAGAAAGATTGCTTCAGACGCCTATACCTAGATAGGAGTGCAGACAACATAGAGAAGTGCAAGATGGCGAAGAAGGCCGCAAAGCGAGCTGTTGGTGAAGCAAGGGGTCGAGCATATGAGGACCTCTACCAACGGTTAGGCACGAAGGAAGGTGAAAGGGACATCTATAAGATGGCTAAGATCCGGGAGAGGAAGACGAGGGATATTGGCCAAGTCAAATGCATCAAGGACGGAGCAGGCCAACTCTTGGTGAAGGACGAAGAGATTAAGCATAGATGGCGGGAGTACTTCGACAAGCTGTTCAATGGGGAGAATGAGAGTTCTACCATTGAACTGAATGACTCCTTTGATGAGATCAGCATGCGTTTTGTGCGGCGCATCCAGGAGTCTGAGGTGAAGGAGGCTTTAAAAAGGATGAAAGGAGGCAAGGCAATGGGCCCTGATTGTATCCCCATTGAGGTGTGGAAAGGCCTCGGGGACATAGCGATAGTATGGCTAACCAAGCTTTTCAACCTCATTTTTCGGGCAAACAAGATGCCAGAAGAATGGAGACGGAGTATATTAGTACCAATCTTCAAGAACAAGGGAGATGTTCAAAATTGTACTAATTACCATGGAATTAAGCTGATGAGCCATACAATGAAGCTATGGGAGAGAGTCATTGAGCACCGCTTAAGAAGAATGACAAGCGTGACCAAAAATCAGTTTGGTTTCATGCCTGGGAGGTCGACCATGGAAGCCATTTTCTTGGTACAACAACTAATAGTGAGATATAGGGAGCATAAGAAGGACTTGCATATGGTGTTCATTGACTTGGAGAAGGCCCATGATAAGATACCGCGGAATGTCATGTGGTGGGCCTTGGAGAAACACAAAGTCCCAGCAATGTACATTACCCTCATCAAGGACATGTACAATAATGTTGTGACAAGTGTTCGAACAAGTGATGTCGACACCGATGACTTCCCGATTAAGATAGGACTGCATCAGGGGTCAGCTTTGAGCCCTTATCTTTTTGCATTGGTGATGGATGAGGTCACAAGGGGTATACAAGGAGATATCCCATGGTGTATGCTCTTTGCGGATGATGTGGTGCTAGTTGACGATAGTCGGATGGGGGTAAATAGGAAGTTAGAGTTATGGAGACAAACCTTGGAATCGAAAGGGTTTAGGCTTAGTAGAACTAAAACCGAGTACATGATGTGCGGTTTCCGTACTACTAGCTGTGAGGAGGAGGAGGTTAGCCTTGATGGCCAGGTGGTACCTCGGAAGGACACCTTTCGGTATTTGGGGTCAATGTTGTAGGAGGATGGGGGTATTGATGAAGATGTGAACCATCGAATCAAAGCTGGATGGATGAAGTGGTGCCAAGCTTCTGGCATTCTGTGTGACAAGAGAGTACCACAAAAGCTAAAAGGCAAGTTCTACAGGACGGCGGTTCGACCCGCAATGTTGTATGGCGCAGAGTGTTGGCCGACTAAAAGGCGACATGTTCAACAGTTAGGTGTGGCGGAGATGCGTATGTTGAGATGGATGTGTGGCCACACGAGGAAGGATCGAGTCCGGAATGATGATATACGAGATAGAGTTGGGGTAGCACCAATTGAGGAGAAGCTTGTCCAACATCGTTTGAGATGGTTTGGGCATATTCAGCACAGGCCTCCAGAAGCTCCAGTGCATAGCGGACGGCTAAAGCGTGCGGAGAATGTCAAGAGAGGGCGGGGTCGAGCGATTTTGACATGGGAGGAGTCTGTTAAGAGAGACCTGAAGGATTGGAGTATCGACAAAGAGCTAGCTATGGACAGGGGTGCGTGGAAGCTTGCTATCCATGTGCCAGAGCCATGAGTTGGTTGCGAGATCTTATGGGTTTCACCTCTAGCCTACCCCAACTTGCTTGGGACTAAAGGCTTTGTTGTTGTTGTTATTGTTGTAAACAACAGAAATGACCTAATTGTAATGCAGCGGAAGATAAACTACCCAAAGCAAGCCATAGTCAAGTATACAAAGATATGAAAGTACGGGACTAATAGCAGCTAGGTAAGTAAGGATCAGAATGGAAGATAGTGTGAAGCCAAACAACAATAGTAGTCAAGCAATGAAGTCAAACATATACACAGATAGGCAATGACTTCACGAAGACAAACTAAAGTAAGGTTGGGAAGGGATAGAACCAGTTGCTTGTTGAAGACACAGGATTTGTTGGACCAGTTCCAGTTGCTGTGACAACTGTACGTCTGGTTAGGGAGGCTAATATTTAACTCAGAAGACTATGTCTTCACCTTATTCCCCTTGAGCTAAGGACACCCAGTCCTCGCCCAATCACTCTGGCAAGTATTCAAGGGAGACTTCCAAACCTTCACAGACTTCGTTCACCGGCAATCCACAATGACTCTTGGATGCTCAGAACGCGACGCCTAACCGGCTGGAGGATTCACAGTCCTCAAGTGTAATAAGTCTTTAGGTCACACAGACAGAAAGACTTCAGTGATTCCTAACACTCTTTGGCTCTGGGTGTTTGGGCTTTGTCCTCGCAAGGATTTTTCTCTCTCTCAAATGCTTCGAGGTGGGTTGCTCTCAAATGACAAAAGCCATGTACAAACTCTGAGCAGCCACCAATTTATGGTGTAGGGGGTGGGCCATTTATAGCCACTAGGCAACCCGACCTGATTTGTCCAAAATGACCCTGGGTCACTAAGGAACTGACACGTGTTCCAACGGTCAGATTTCAAACACACGCGTCAACTTTACTTGGGCTACAAGCAAAGCTGACTCATCCAGCTCTGGAGAAGGTTTGCTCTCATTGTCTTCGCTCAAAGACATAGGATTTGAGTTGAGCATCACTTCAGTCACTCTGACTTAGTTCACTTGGACCCCACTTAACAGTACGGTGGTTCCTATGACTCAACAAAGAAGAAAAGGAAGCAAAGAATCCACACAGTCTTCGCGCTCCATAGTCTTCACGCAATGTCTTCTCATGTCATAGTCTTCAATATGAATATCTTCTCATACCACCATTGTCTTCAATGTCTTCATACATTTTTAGGGGTCATCTCCGGTAGGTAAACCGAATCAATGAGGGACACTACCTGCGTTATCCTGCAATTCTCACAAACGCATTAGTCCCTCAACCAACTTTGTCATCAATACACCAAAACCAACTAGGGGTGGCACTAGATGCACTTACAAAACCCTACTCCTGCTTTATTAATATTGATGATATGGGTAGTACAAGAATAGATCTACCACGAGATCAAAGAGGCTAAACCCTAGAATCTAGCCTATGGTATAATTGTTGGTGGTCCTATGAACTAAAACCCTCCGGTTTATATAGACACTAGAGAGGGCTAGGGTTACACAGAGTCGGTTACAATGGGAGGAGATCTACGTATCCGTATCGCCAAGATTTCCTTCCACGCCAAGGAATGTCCCATCCGGACACGGGACGAAATCTTCAATCTTGTGTCTTCATAGTCCAGGAGTCCGGCCAAAGGTCATAGTCCGGTCATCCGGACACCCCCTAATCCGGGAGTCCCTCACTGGGCCGGCCTTCTACTCCTCCGCCGCCGTCCCGCGCTGAGTCGCCAGACCGGCCCTCCGTTACTCCACTACAGGGTGGCCTCCACGCAAAAAGCTAGAGTCAACGACGACCTGGGGGAGGATCCGATTGGTCAAGCCTCCGTGACTGGGAGAAGGACACGACCACGGTTCGCAAGTGTTTCAGAGCAGCCCTCGGGTCGTTCCGTCACCGCCATGGCGTGCCACGTTGCCGGCCCTGTGTCACCAAGGAACCGCCTAGTGCCACTGAGGGAGTCCTGGTTTAGGGTTGTCCGGATAGCCAAACTATCACTTTTGGCCGGACTCCTGGACTATGAAGATACAAGATTGAAGACTTCGTCCCGTGTCTGGATGGGACTTTCCTTGGCGTGGAAGGCAAGCTTGGCGATACGGATATGTAGATATCCTACCATTGTAACCGACTCTATATAACCCTAACCCTCTTCGGTGCCTATATAAACCGGAGGGTTTTAGTCCGTAGGATGAACAACAATCATACCATAGGCTAGCTTCTAGGGTTTAGCCTCTCTAATATCATGGTAGATCTACTCTTGTACTACCCATATCATCAATATTAATCAAGCAGGAGTAGGGTTTTACCTCCATCGAGAGGGCCCGAACCTGGGTAAAAACATCGTGTCCCTTATCTCTTGTTACCATCCGCCTAGACGCACAGTTCGAGACCCCCTACCCGAGATCCGCCGGTTTTGACACCAACAACGGTGCTTTCATTGAGAGTTCCTCTGTGTCATCATCTTTAGGCCCGATGGCTCCTCCGATTATCAACAAGGATGCAGTCCAGGGTGAGACTTTTCTCCCCGGACAAATCTTCGTATTTGGCGGCTTTGCACTGTGGGCCAATTCACTTGGCCATATGGAGTAGATTGAAAGCTATGCCCCTGGCCATCAAGCCAGATTTGGAAGTTTGAACTACACGGCTGACGTCCGCGGAGACTTGATCTTCGATGGGTTCGAGCCACAGCCAAGCGCGCCACATTGTCACGATGGGCATGATCTAGCTCTGCCGCCGAACAGTGCCCTAGAGGCCGCACCAGTGTCCGCTCCAACCCTTAGCTCGGAGCCTACTGCGCCGATTGAGGACGGGTGGTTGGACACCGCCTCGGGGGCTGCTACCTCTATGGCGATTGAGCCGAATGCCAACCCTGTCCCTCGCGAAGCCTGTGATTCTAAGGTGCCGGACTCCTCTCCGGACTCCGAACCTTCCGCGACCCTGCCAATCAAATCCGACTGGGCGCCGATCATGGAGTTCACCACCATGGACATCTTTTAGCACTCGCCCTTTGGCGACATCCTGAATTCACTAAAGTCTCTCTCTTTATCAGGAGAACCCTGGTCGGATTGTGGTCAGCAAAGCTGGGATGCAGACGTAGAAATTAAAATCCCACCCACCACCCACTTCGTAGCCACTGTCGAAAGTTTAAACGATGTGCTCGATTTCGACTCCGAAGACATCGACGGTATGGACGACAATGTAGAAGATAAGCATGAACCAGCACCCATAAGGCACTGGACAGCCACCTCATCTCATGATGTATACATGGTGGACATACCTAAAGGAAGTGACGATGAGGAACAACGGGATGCCACGAGGGATCATTCCCCGAAAAACAGTCAAAACGGTGACGTAAGCACCGCTCAAAATTCCGCCTTGACAAAGACAATAGCCATACAGACCCAGCCATAGAGCAGGACGAACCGGTGGACCACGAAAATGCCATCGCGCAACCGTCCGAACAGGACAACCTAGATAAACAATCTGTCCCCGGCGAAGATAACAGTCCGGATGATCTAACGCCGGACAAGTTGCTGGAGCAAAAGAACCTCCACAAAAGGCTTGTCACCACTGCGTGTAGCCTGAAAAAGCAGAAGCGGAAGCTCAAAACAGCGGAAGATGCGCTCAGAATCAGATGGAGCAAAGTACTCAACACCACAGACAAATACGGCGAGAGTCGCCGAACGAAGAGCTACCCGAAGGGAAAACTATTGCTCGAATTTGATGACGAGGCCGTAGAGCCCCCGCGATCAAAAAACAAGGAGACCACCCGGTCGGATAGACTTCCCCATGGCAAACATAGAGCGGCAAATGGCACCGGACACAAGCCGGCACGCGATCCGCACACGGATTCGCATAAAAAAGATGGCCCAGTTAGATCTATCTACGGGCGAAGAAAGAAAGCTCTAGTAAGCAATGCAACACATCAAGTATCCGAATGCTATGGTAAACCTAAATATAGAGGTGCCGCACACCCCCTATGTTTCAGTGATGAGGTTCTGGATTACGAATTCCAGGCGGGATTCAAGCCCGTAAACATAGAGGCATACGACCGAACAACAGACCCCGGAGTCTGGATTGAGGATTACATCCTCCACATACACATGGCTAGAGGAGATGACCTCCACGCCATAAAATACCTACCCCTCAAGCTCAAAGGGCCAGCCCGGCATTGGCTCAAAAGCCTCCCCGAAAACTTCATTGGAAGTTGGGAAGAGCTCGAGGATGCTTTTCGGGCAAATTTTCAAGGGACCTATGTCCGACCTCCGGATGCAAACGATTTAAGTCAACAACCCGGAGAGTCAGCCAGAAATTTCTGGAACAGATTCTTTACTAAAAAGAACCAAATAGTTGACTGTCCGGACACTGAAGCCTTAGCAGCTTTCAAACACAATTTCCGAGACGAATGGCTCGCCAGGCACCTTGTCCAAGAAAAGCCAAGAACAATGGCCGCATTAACAAGCCTCATGACCCTCTTTTGCGCGGGAGAGGATAGTTGGCCGGCACGATGCAGTACCAGCGACCCAAGTACATCCAAAGTCAGGAATGGAAACGGGAAACCGTGACGCAGCAAGGACCAGCGCCGGACCAAGGGAAACGGCCTGAAGAGCACGGCAGTCAACACCGGATTCAAAAGCTCTCGGCAGAATCATAAAAAACTACCCCTTAAGGATAACAGGGACGAGCTATCTAGCTTAAACAAAATCTTGGACAAGATATGCCAAATCCACAGTACTCCCGGGAAGCCTGCAAACCATACCGACATAGATTGTTGGGTCTTCAACCAATCCGGCAAACTCAATGCCGAACACAAGGGGCTCGACACACCAAGCGAGGATAATGACGAACCCCACAAGCAGAGCACCGAAAAACAAAAGAATTCCCCACAAGAAGTCAAAACAGTAAACACACTTCACGTGACAAAAGGGAAAAATAGAGCGGTGCCCATAGAGGTACCTGCCATGCAGCCTATCCCAGAGGAGTCCCCCAACTGGTTGTTAAAACCAATCACCTTCGACCATTAGTATTACTCTAGAAGTATCCGAAATGCAGGATGGACTGCCTTGATACTAGATCCGATAATTGACGGATCCCAATTTACACAAGTCCTAATGGATGGCGGCAGTGATCTAAACCTGCTATACCAGGACACAATCTGCACGATGGGGATAGACCCAACCAAAATTCGCCATAGCAACACTTCCTTTCAAGGGGTAATGCCAGGCCCATATGCCCATTGTACGGGCTCTCTACTGCTAGAAGTTGTGTTCGGGTCACGCGACAACTTCCGCCGCGAAAAGTTAACCTTCCACCTCGCCCCATTTACAAGTAGCTACCAAGCACTACTGGGACACGAAGCTTTTGCCCGCTTTAACGCAATACCGCATTATGCATCCCTTACATTTAAAATGCCCGGTCCACGAGGCATCATCTCCTTAAAGGGAAATATCGAGTGTTCCTCGAGCGCGGAAAATTGTGTGACTGCCTTGACAGCCACACACTAAACCAGCTTCACTAATCAAAGCAACTAAATAGGTCGTTCAGACCCCGGACACGGTTAGACGAGTCCGGCGTAAACATACAAGGGCTTGCTAGCCGCATACCCCTGAACAAGGGGCTCCGCGCATGTACAACAAGAGACAATAAAGCTCAATTTTATTCATTCTTTGAATTGTACTTTGTTTATTTAATATAACGTACAATTTTGCACGATCTTTTTCAACTAAGTTCCTCTCTTTTACAGATGAACACCATGCTACACCCGTCCAGGATACGGCACAACGGAGACATAGGCGCAGACGTGCAGTAGGGACCCGTGACAAGGATTCTTTTCAGATTAAGACCCTGCGTAAACCTTTTTTACTGTCTCTTGTTGATACACATCCCCTGGTTTCTTGCTATAACCAAGGAGGAGGCTGACGTTTTGGCATGGGCCTCGTCAGAATTTTGCGCGAACCTGGACACCAGGGGCTTATTACCAAGGGCGTTGTCCGGCCCGTTTTCATAAAGACCGAATACCTTAGGGAGTGTTCGGAGTCTCGAGTTAGGCCTTATATGCATCAGCTCGGAATCATGTCTTTGGTCAAATGTTGGGTTTGCCCGGCTCCTGTGTTTTGCTGCCTTACGTTCTGCTCTATCGGCTAAGGTGGCACCAGGAGAACTACTACGATTGTGCCCCGGTTCGGCTAGGCGAGCACCTCAGCAGAGAAAGCTGAAAACTGCCTGTCATGATATAGCGTGAGACTGGTCAACCACTCGATGACCCCCCGGAATCTATAGGATTCCTCCGCATTGACGAAGGACCGTTTCCCAGTCAGGCACGTACGCGCCCCAAATTCGGGTGAGCGCGGTGCCCCTAGGGGCTATATCGTAGCCCCACTGTCAAGCTCCTATGGCTAAGTGAAAGTGATAAAGCATTATAGTCCGGTTGCCTAGTTTGCTGCGCTACCACCTCCTTTATAGGACCAAGACGTTGGATCAAGTGTGAAAACGCGCCTTCTTGCAAACACCCCCGCATTATATGTGTGTGGGCTGAAGCCGAAGACTGCCATCTTTCAGGTTATATATACATATACATTAGCGGCCGCACATGAGGTATTTTAATTCTTGAAAGGCACAAGTATAAAAAGCTCTTATATTCCATCGATACATTGTTTCACAAATAATGCATGTTATTCGAACATAACTTCGAGCACTACGTCTCTATTAAACGAGCGCCCTGTAGAACTTCCTGAAAATAGTGCTCAACAGGTACCCGGCTTCCGTCCGAATCTTGGGATGCAACATCGGTGGCCTTCAGCTCCGCCCAGTATGCCTTGACACGGGCAAGAGCCATCCGCGCACCCTCTATGCATGCCGACCTCCACATTGCATTGATATGCGACACCGCACCAAGGAACTGCTGCACCAAGCCAAAATAACTCTTCGGCTCGGGCCTTTTTGGCCACAAAAGACTCACGACATCCTTCATGGCAAGTCCGCATAACCTATTCAGCTCTGCCCATTCGGCCAAGCGATCGATTAATGGAACTACGACCAAAAAATCTTTTCCATTTCGTGATCCTTTTGATCTAGAAGTGTTCAGCCGCGTCCGCGGCACTGGCCGCCAGGTCCAGATAGGCATCCTCCATACTCCACAGCTGGTCCAACTGAGCATATTTAGGATCCACGAATTTCCTCCGCAGCAGAAAGGGCTTTCCAGCCGTGATATCTCCAGCCTGACGCAGCTCCTCCTTCATAGCTCTCATGGCAGAGCGAGCATCCTTGGCCTCGGTAGTGGCCTTCTTCAGGTCCTCTTGCACCACTCGATCTTCTTTTTCAAGAAGCTTGCAGCAGTCGGCAACATTCTTTAACTTCATGGCCATCTCGGCCATTTCCTTCTTGCTTTGGCAGTGAGCAGCCTGTTCGGCTTTTAGCTCTTCGACCGCCTTTAAGGCAGCCGCATCACTCTTTTTGGCCTGCTCCTTGGCTCGGGCGAGCTCCGCCCGAAGGTTCTCCATGGTAGCGGCACCATCTGCATCAAGCATACATGTTGTAAAGCACGGGCTCTCCCTTACCAGGTGTCCGCGGAGAAATTGCACACCTTGTGACTGGTCAAGTCGCTTATTGACAAGCGTGATGTCGGATTCAGCCACGTCAAGTTGCCGCTTTAGTTCGGCAAATTCATCAGTCTGGCTAGCCACCAGACCCTTTGCCACCTACATTGGAAGGGCGACACATTATACCTGGGATTATGATCCTCGGCGCGCTGTCATTTTTGACAACGCACCGAGCCTCAGGGGCTACTATCTACACAGGGCGCATTTTATATGCGGAACTGTCGGAGGGTACATCATTTTGCGTACCTCAAAGCCTATCAGTAAACTTCTGACGGCTTCATGCAATCCGCTCTCTCCGGATGAAATCCTTTCAATCACCGTACCCATTAACGCACGGTGATCTTCTGAGATAGACGCTCGCCCGAGCAGATCCTTCAGCTCCTCCGACCATACACCAGGTGGTCTCGGACTCGTCCGATGGCCTTTTTCGAAGGCCGGACGCGGAGGGCTTTGAGGGGACATACGACCGCCTTCCGGCCCTGCCGGACTCAGGGAAACCCTCCGTGACGACACCTCAGGGTCGCCCTCCTCGCAAGACAGTACGGTAGGGGGAGGCGTTTCACTCTCTATCATCTCCGGACAAAGATCCCATGAAGATGAGCTCTGCTGAGAAAGGCTGAGATCCGAACTACAAGGTAAAATTTAGGTCATCTTCATCAGAAATAGGGCAGGGAGATCCTTTATTTTAAAATAAGCTCCCCTTTTTACTTACGGCTCGGTAGAGGGCTGATCCCCTTGGGGGCATAATGCGGCCGAGGCATCTCTCAGCGTAGGACCCTCTAGCGAAGATTTCTTCCCCCGCTTTGAGACCATGGTCTCCGGGTCTTCAGAGGCGGCCCTCTTCTTCCCTTGGATGGAGGGATTCTCGATCCCTCCTCTCCTGACAGCCTCCTTCGCGGAGGCGGTATCTTTGTTGTTCCCTCCTTCACCCTCTTCCGAAGGCGCAACCTCCAGCATCCTGGTTAACACGAGATCCGGCGTGGTCTCAGGGAGGGGGGCTGGACACCTGATTAACTTTGCTTTCGCTATCCACTCCTGTTCAAGGAACAACTCTTTTAAAGGGCAAGTTCGTAATAAATACGGGATAGTGTGTTCGGATACATGGCTACTTACTTGAGTATCCGGGGGATTGCAGCTCAGACCTGCGTCCTCGGTCAAGTCCGGACACATCGCTTGTGATCCGAAGAGAAGCTTGTACATCTCCACAGGCGTCACGCCCATAAAATGTTGGAGAGCTCATGGTTCCTCCGAGTTAAATTCCCACAGGCAGAGGGGGCGACGTTTGTAGGGCAGGATGCGACGAATCAGCATGACCTGCGCTACTATGACCAGAGTGATCTCTTTCTCTAGGAGGTCTCGAATGCGGCCCTGCAACAAGGGCACGTCCTTGGACGGCTCCCAGTCAAGTCATTTATTAACCCATGATGCCAGCCGCGATGGAGGACCCGAGCGAAAGGCAGGTGGCGCCACCCATTTGGTGCCCCTGGGAAATGTGATATAAAACCACTCTTGTTGCCATAGGCCGAGATCCTCTTGAAAAGAGCCCTCAGGCCACGGAGCATCAGCACGCAAACACCACGCTTCCGCCAGGCTTGGGAGTGGGAATAACCTGCCCTTGGGCAGGAAGCCTATGCGAAATTTCGCCGATTAAATACCTGGCATCTCTTAGCTTTAGCACGTCTTCTTCCGTAACGGAGGAAGGCATCCACCGGCCTTGCAGGTCGGGGCCGGACATCATCGAAGGTCCGAAGCGCCTGAATCTGGAGCTTTGGGTGTTGGAACTCGAGGCGAGGGGCGGATTCGATTGAGATTGAAAGAAAGGAGTGGAGCCTTGGTCTCTTTATAAAGAGGTTGAATACCAAGAGCCTTCCCCGTGACCGTTCGGGACTCGCCTTTGATAGAGGGGGCGTGCCAATGGGCGCGGTTGGGTTACCCACGCCCGTATTGATGAGAATACTAGAATAAGGGGACACGACCTCTGCTTTGAGAAGACGTGCCAAGGAAACCGCCTCGCTAAACGCGCTGAGGTGGAACAATAAAAACGATTTGAATAAAGGCTTGGCCATGGTGTGATGTCACGCCACGGAATACGTCAGCAGATTGAACTTGTGTAAATATTATTCTCTCTACGGTGGTACATGGAACTTATTTTGCAGAGCCGGACACTATCCTTGTGTTCAAAATCTTCTATGAAGTATTCGGAGGAGGAACCCGCCTTGCAATGCCGAAGACAATATGTGCGCCGGACTCGTCGTCATTGAAGCCTGGTTCAGGGGCTATTGAGGGAGTCCTGGATTAGGGGGTGTCCGGATAGCCGAATTATCACCTTTGGCCGGACTCCTGGACTATGAAGGTACAAGATTGAAGACTTCGTCCCGTGTCCGGATGGGACCTTCCTTGGCGTGGAACGCAAGCTTGGAGATATGGATATGTAGATCTCCTACCATTGTAACCAACTCTATGGAACCCTAACCCTCTTTGGTGCCTATATAAATCAGAGGGTTTTAGTCCGTAGGACGAACAATAATCATACCATAGGATAGCTTCTAGGGTTTAGCCTCTCTGATCTCGTGGTAGATCTACTCTTGTACTACTTATATCATCAATATTAATCAAGCAGGAATAGGGTTTTACCTCCATCGAGAGGGCCCGAACCTGGGTAAAAACATCATGTCCCTTGTCTCCTGTTACCATCCGTCTATACACATAGTTCGGGACCCCCAACCCGAGATCCGCCGGTTTTGACACCGACACCCACCCTCGGGTCGGGCCGCCGTCATGCTGGCCTCGGCCTCTGCTGCATCTCTGGAGGCGCCACGAATTGCTACCAACTTTGTTGTGGCCGGTTTCAAGCCTCCGCCCTCGCAACCGTGCCAAGTTGTCACCTCACCTCAAACGGGCTGGACTGGCCCTGAAGCCGCTTGTTGCGCCGCCCCGTTAACCCGCTGTGGAGTGCGCTGCCTCGCCTCCTCTACTACCGCGGGTTTGCTGTGAGCCGCCAAAAAGCTTCCACATCCAACCTGACGTGTTGCAAATCACCGTCTTGAGCCACCGCTCCCGTTGAGAATCTTTGCCTCGCCTTGTCGGGTGCTTCGCCAGCGCCGGCCCTACGCATCGATGAGCCTCCCTTTGCTTGAAGCCGATGAAGCTGTAATCCGCCGGGGGCCCCGTGGAATCGCGGCTGCTCTCCGCCTCTGTCATGTTTTGGAGCCTTCGGGCTGGCCTGTACAGCTGCTAAGTCGGTGCTCTGGGTTGTCTCCATTTGTCGCACCTCAATTGAGGCGTTTGGAGTCACCACGCTCCTGCTCCGCGTTGCCGGGGGCCACCTTGAACCGCCTCGTTCTGCCATAGGTGAGCCACCCAGCCTTGGAGTTGCTCAATTGAGCCGCCAGCGCGGCCTTGAGCCGCCCCGCCCTGAAGCCGCCGGCCGTAGCTGCGTCTGCCTAACCCACCCCTACTCGAGGCCCCCTGCACCGTACTGGCTGATGTTGTTCTTCTGCCATGATGGCTTACCCACGTGGATATATAAAGAAAAGTGCCCGGCTTCAAGCCACTGCCTTCGCTGTGGCCACTATGATGTCGCGCTGAGCCACCCCCGATCGTGTTGTTCCGAGTCGCCGCACATTCGTTACAAGCCACCTCTACTTCATCACGAACGGTCTCGCCTCGAGAGGTCTTCACCGCCGTGGCGTGCCGCCTCCGCCGTGGCCTTGGGCGAGTGGTTAACTCGTTGTTGAAATTACTGGAGGTGATCAATAGATTAAATGTATGACTGTCTATAATTCAGGCGAATCAGGTGATATCCATCTAAGTTTACTTTATTAGCATATTGTTTTTGTCAAAGAACAATCGCTTTGGTCAGTCTGTTTTTATGCGCAGGAAAATGATTCATTGCAAAGGTGGTGCCATGCTGTGCCTATGGAGTATGTGTTAGCATCATCATGCACCGGCATCCGCGCCCACTTGCTATTGAATGGGTGTACTCAAGCCACCGCCCGGGCAGCTCGATCTATATCAACTCGTCGGGACCACGCCCGCGATTGACCCGCCCGTCCCTGCACTGATGGGGTTAACTCGCCCTTTCGCGCCGGCTTACAATGTCGTGGGTGACTAATATGTCTGTGCCGCCTCTCATGTTGCGGTTGGCTCACATCAACTCATATGGGATCATTTATAACCCGCCGAGCTTCAACATATTACTGTGTTCCACTATTCATACTGCTGCTTTATATCACAGTCAAGTATGAAAAATCCCAGGACTAGTCCTTGAGTCGTATTAAGACTCGGGGGCTACAATGCATGACACGGCAGAATTGGCCGGTTTCGGTGAATTCAAGAAGTCCAGGTCATTGGAGGGAAAAATAACCCAGTCCCGGAGGCTACTGCCCTATTGCTGAAAAGGTAAAGGATGTCGGAAAGTTTTCGGCTTAAAAAAAGGATTCTGGTTCAAAATCCGGTTCAAGGGAAATCTATCTCCCACAACGCTTTGAAGCTCTCAATATCCAGTTTAAAATCCTGGCTCTAGAAGAATTTCTCTCTCGCAAAGTTCAAGTTCTCAGAAAAAATTAAAGGTTGCCATGATGCGCGGTTCAAACATGGGTATCCTACCTTATTGGCTTGTCATATTGTAGGTCACTTGGGGTCTTCCTGCTCATTGAGCACAGCTGTCACTACCCTCCTAATCCGGCTTGCACGCCTTATTACAAATTACATGGGGGCTTCCTACTCATTGAGCAAAGTTGTGACTACCCTCTTGATCCGGCTTGCACGCCTTATTACAAATTACGTGGGGTCTTCCTTCTCACTAAGCATAGTATGATTACCCTTTGATCCGGCTTATATGCCCTACTTCAAATGATGTGGGGGCTTTCTGCCCAGGTTTAAAGGTTAATAAAGAGAACTTGCTACAATGTGCAGTTCAAACATAGGTAACCTTCCTTGATGGCTTATGATAGGTCACTTGGGGGCTTCATGTTCAATGAACATAGCTATATTTACCCTTTTGATCGGCTTGGACGCCAGGTGTATTCACCAAAACTCCGAGTTATTCTTCCTTTGTATGTCGGCCACTCCGCCTAGGTAACCCTATAATGACCCGTCGTACACTTGATAATCAATCTTATAAAGACCCTGAACTTGTCAAAGTTAAAATGGTGATTGGTCATGTGAGGCTCGGTTTACCGGTTTGAATAAAGGATTAATCTCAGTGGCTATGTGGCCCTTTGAACAACACTTGATGTTCAGGTTTGGTAGCCTATGAAAGCCTTGTTTTTCTGGTTTGTTATTTTATTTGAACATTGTTTGGGTTCATATTTTTTGTACCATATTGACATATGGTTTAAAACGATTCATGCCATGTAGCCTTAATTCTTATGGCTCATATTTGAGCATATCTGGAGGGTTAATAACTCGGTATGGCTTTGTATGATAAGTCACTAGTATGATGTGATTGTGCACTAGGAGTTTTGCACTCTAGGTTTTTTGAGCTATTACCTTTGCTGCATATGGCGCTGTAAGCCAGCAGTATGAATCGATTTCACAGGCCATGTAGCCTTGATTATGTGACTCATCATTGAGCATACGGGGATTGATAACCCTCCCTGATAATAGACTTTAAGTCGCCGGGATATTTTGCCTTGAGCAATCAGAATGATGATATTTCATGACTCCGGGTTGATACTGGCTCTGGGTTATAATTGTAAAGGCATCACCATGGTATTAATATACATGTATGTCTTTCAATAATTTTATGAATATTTGGGGTTTGGATAACCCATCCTGGCATGGAAGTTAAGTCAACAGTGTACTTTGATTGCGCAATTGGTGTTATGCGCTATGAGCCCTTGGGTTGTCAACCTCATTGGATATGGCGATGTAAGCCAATGGTATGAACCAAATTCGCACGTATGTTTTGTACTTGTTATATGAAGATGTGCGGTTTGATAAACCGCCCTGGCTTTTGATGTTAGGTTACCAGTATACTTTGGATTGCGCAATGGAATCATGCGCTTATAAATCTTTGGGTTGTCACCCTCACTGGATACGGCAATATAAGCCGGCAGTATAAATCAATTTTACAGGTATGTTTTCCTGTTTCTATGAGTATGCGAGGTTTGATAACCCACCATGGTTTCAGACTTTATGTCACCAGTATGTTTTGGCTTGAATGGGCTTAGTTCTAGTCTTTAACATAATTGCATAAGACTATTATGTTTGGGTTGTTACCCACCCCGGCTTTTTATGTTAAGTCGTTGTTTAAACTTTGTGTGGGACATGCAGAGATATGACTTACATAAATGATTAAGCCCATCATTAAAGATTACAATTGGTGTTTCGAAAGGGTTATCTATTCTTGATTTTTACAAAGGCTATAAGCTGACGGGTTACAAAAATTCCAGCTTACAATGGATGTGCATTAAGTCACGATCGGCCAAGATCCACCGGGTATTTAACTCTAGATTTACTTTTGACAGATAGAGTATTTTAATAGCCAGGCTTGGCTGGATTTTCATTATGATATTGAATAATTGAGGTTTTCACACCGGATTATATTATTCAAATCTTGAATAGCCAACATGGCTGGAGTTTTATTATGATTATCAACAACCAGTATTATGATTGAGGTTTCCAAAGTCGCTTCAGCGCAATGGCTATTATTTCTTTATCAATGGATATGATTTATTCTGCAATGGAAATAATAGTCCCGAGTCGCTGCAGGCACACAACTCGGCACTTGGGGGCTACATTAGTCAAATTATGATTATATCAAGTATGTAAGTCCAATGTCGCTGCAAGCATGCACCATGGCACTTGGGTCCTAATCCAAAGTCATTCTTAACTCGCCTCATTGAAGAGCCGACCCATCACATAGTGATGACCCGGCCCTTTGGGGCTACTAATTGCTCCTGCCAAAGGTAACCCAAAACTTGGGAGCTACATCATATGGTGTTATTTTTTGAAGTACAAGTAAAGTCCTAGCTCAGTATTATCTTATTGAGCCGGCCCTTGGGGGATACACATTGCTGCTTAAGTCTACATAATACAATCTACAAAATCCGAGTATTTGTGGGCTACACATGGGAAATACAAATTGTTCAGTTTATGATTGGTGATTTACATGAACAATATGGATTTCTCCAAAGTTGCAGCATTTATATTAAAAAAAGTCTTAAGCTATCACTACGTTCTCCTCTTATGACTTGGGGGCTATAGGTGATATGCATATAAGGGAGGAACAACTTCAAATTCTCAGTTTTGAGCAAACTAGGTATTACATTATTATTGGCTAAATCCGCAAAGTTTTTGACCCGGTGTCAGCATAAGATTAACCCGGCATCTGCAATGACCCGGCGTCAGCAACAATTATCACCTGGTGTCAGCAAGAATTATGACCCGGCATCAGCAACAATCATGACCCGACATCATCTGTTTTATAACCCGGCAATTCTGGCAATTATAAATCGGCAAGATCTACATCTTCAAGCCAGCTGAAAACTAGGCAAATTGACTAAGAAGTTGGTCTATTGACCCGGACTTTCTGGAAAGAGGGAGTGACCAAGACTTAAGGATGATTAGGTGCCGATTTAGAAATTTTTAATCAAGAGCACAACCTGTCAAATTTGTTCTTATGATTATTTGGCAGGATCAATTTAACATGGATAAATCCAAATTAAACTGGGGGCTCATGTCGGGGATATACCCCACTGTATGACCCGGCCAGATATATGACCCGGCCGGGAATTGGCGCTTCATCGGTAACCCGCCTGAAGACTGTTGACTCACTGTCTGGCGACTCACTGATGATCCTAACAGCGGGTGAGATGAATGACAAGGCTCAAGGTCAAGAAGGCCGTCTCATATTATGGTGGGACGACTTAAGAGGAAAGGCAAGAGGAATATTTCCCTTACAAGGAAGCAAGACCCGGACTTGCATCTGGCTTGTAATAGAAGATACACTAGTCCTAATCCAACTAGGACTCCACATGTAACCCGCCCCTCCAACTTATATAAGGAGGGGCAGGGCACCCCAAGAGGGAGAGGTTTTCACAAGTTGAGACAGACAAATCAATAGCACTCGAGATAGAGGTAGCGAAAGAGCACCCTTGTAATCGTGAGCATCATCATCATCAATATCAATGAAGCAGGGTGTAGGCTTTTACCTCCACCGTGAGGGGCCGAACCTGGGTAAAATATCGCATCTCTCATCCCGCTCAACCCCTCTCAAGCTACCACATAGATGCATTGGCCTCACGACTAAGTCCTCACACTAAGGACATCTACCGTGACAAATCCACGATACCAGGCCCAAATTGCAAAATGAACTTATCAATAATCAAACAAAAACTCCTGTAGAGCAATAACCTTTACTTTATTACTTGGGAACCTCTACTAATGTGTTTTGCATGGAACATATTGGTAACTGATGGTCGCGAAGTAAACAAGAAGGGTGCATGTGTCAAAATTTTGTTTACCTCTGTTTTAAAAACTTGAGCTCTGGCACCTCTGTAAATCACTGCTTCCCTCTGTGAAGGGACTATCAATTTACTTTTATGTTGTGTCATCACCTTCTCAAATAAGTGCTAGATCCTGAGAGCACTACTATCATGCTGATGCATTGTGTTGAACTAATGTTGGGTGCATCATGACTAGATCTTTTCTACCATGAATTACAATGTTTTGTCGCTGCTTGAACTTTGGAGGTGCTGTACATTTATGTTTTGCGGTCTTAGAAAGGGCTAGCGAGATACCACTATTGTCATATTGGATCATGGTTGTTTTGACAACGGGTTGCTGTTTGAAATGTCTTATTCTTGCTCGCTAGTTGATTATGTCACTGATATGAGTTAATATAATTTTTAAGAGTTATTGTCGACATGGTTAGTTATAATCTTTCTTGAAAACCTGGGTGCTATTTAAGCTTATTTATCGAAACAAGAGCAAAAGAGTTCGTAAAAGTTTTTCTTTTTCACTTTCAGTTTATCAACTGAATTGCTTGAGGACAAGCAAAGGTTTAAGCTTGAGGGAGTTGATACGTCTCTGTCGTATCTACTTTTCCTAACACTTTTCCTCTTGTTTTGGACTCTAATTTGCATGATTTGAATAAAACTAACCCGGACTAACGTTGTTTTCAGTAGAACTACCATGTCATTATTTTTGTGCAGAAATAAAGGTTCTCGGCATCACTACAAAAAAAATACACATCCGTGACATTTTGGGCCGAACGAATTTTTTTCTGTCATACATATGACACTTCTATGACGATAACTGTGACAAAACCCGGTATCATCATAGATGTGGTGGGCTCCTAGGCGGGCCGGAGACGCAACTGCATGACATTCTTTGGGCCGTCCATGGCGGAAAAAACCATGGTAGAGGCGAGGGCGAGGAAAATTTCGGGGAGTTCCCGGTTACGGTGGAGGTCGAGGGCCGAGCGATGCGCGTTTCTCTCATTCACGTACGCGCGTGTATGCGAGGCGTTGGCTCTAACTGAACCCGAGCGAGGAGTTGGGCTCTAACTGAACCCGAGTGATTCAATTGCAGGCTACGCGTTACTCAGTCCGAGCGATCGATCGATGGCTATTAACTGAACCCGAACGAGCGATTCCTTTGCTACTGCTGCTAACTGAACCCGATCGATTGGATGAACAGTGAGTGTTGTGGGGGGGTTGGATGAACAGTGAGCTACGGCATTGCCTCGGGATGAACAGGATCCCATGGTGTGGAGGCACTACTAGGAAAAGGGCTATAGATGGGATGTGTACTAATGGCGCACCTGTTAGGTAGTGCGCCACTACTATATACTAATGGCGCACCATTTGTTGATGCGCCATTAGTGTGGAAGACACTAATGGCGCACCAGACACACGGTGCGCCACTAGTAATATTTTTTTTCCATTTTTCCATACATACTAATGGCGCATCCGAGCAAAGTCCGCCATTAGAATATATACTTTTTTTGCAAAAATTCTAATGGTACCAGGGTCGACCCCCCGCTCCACCGGCCGCCGCCGCCGACCGCACCCTCCACCGGCCCCCCGTCCCACCGCACCCTCCCCCGCTCCACCGGCCGCCGCCACCGACCCCCGGCCCACACCCTCCCCCACTCCACCACCACCGACGACCACCCGCACCCTCCCCCACTCCACCGCCGCCGACGTCCCACCGCACCCTCCCACGCTCCACCGGGCGCCGCCGCCGACACCCGGCCCGCACCGTCCCCCACTCCACCGTCGCCGACGACCACCCGCACCCTCTCCCCCGCACCCTCCCCCGCAAGCGCCGCCTCCCTCGCCTCCCTCCCTAACCCTCGGAGCCGCCGAAGACTTGGAGCCTCGGCGTCGCCTCCCTCGCCTCCCTCCCTAACCCTCCGATCCGCCGGAGACTTGGAGCCTCGGCGCCGCCTCCCTCGCCTCCCTTCCTAACCCTCGGAGCCGCCGGAGACTTGGAGCCTCGGCGCCGCCTCCACGTCCACCAGGACAGGAGGCCCGCGACCTCCCCGCCTCCCCCAAGCTTTCCGTCTCTGCCCTCCGTCGTCTCCGCTCCGGCTACCACCTCATTGTGGTCAGGTAATCTTCTTCTCCTATCTTCCTCCTCTCCTCCCTCCCGGCCCCCTTCCCCTGACTGACTCGACTCCCCTAGCCTCCGCGTGCAGTTCACCGTCCCGGATCTCCGACTGCATCTCCTCCCGCAGCGGCAACATCCACAGCGTTGACGTCTTCGTCCCCGACGACACCCCCGTCTTCTACGCCCGCAGGTACCCCATCCAACTCACCCCGCCTCCATTTCCCACCTCTCCCTCTCTGCTCCTCCCTCCTTGCCCTCTCCCGTATCTTGTTTTGGTTAGGGCATGTGTTGGTCTGTGTTATCATGGTACTCTTGAATGCTAAGTTGTTATGTGATGCCCGGCCCGCACCCTCCCCCGCCCACTCCACCGCCGCCGCCGACCCCCGGCCCACACCCTCCCCCACTCCACCGCCGCCGACGACCAACCGCACCCTTCCCCGCTCCACCGGCTGCCGCCGCCGACCCCCGGCCCGCACCCTCCCCCACTCCACCATCGCCGATGACCCACCGCACCCTCCACTCCACCTTTTTCATATTCATAAATATTTTCAAATAACAAATTTGAACATATATTTTAAAAAAATTATTACTGTTTTTATAAAAAAAATATTACTGTTATGATTTAAACAAGTTTGAAGATATTTAAACACAAATAAATATCAAACAACATTTTAAATGCATAAAAATAAAAATTGGGGAGCTTGGGAATCAAACCCAGGACCTCCTAGTGTGTGTGCTGCGTGCTGACCAGTCGGGCTAGTGGGCGGGTTCTGATGTAGATTAGGTTAGATGGAATATAACCTGAGGGCTCAAACTGTAATAAAAAAACATTCTAATGGCGCACCGCTGCGTGGTGCGCCATTAGTAAGCTTCCCCCACCCCACTCCACCTATTCCCCTCCCTCCGTTCCCCAACTCGACCTAATTTGCCCCCTCCGCCCCAACCGTACGCCGCCGCCGCGCCTGCACGCCCCCTCCATCCCCTTCATCCCCTATCGCCGCCGCCCTGACCCCCCCGGACTCTACCCCCGCCGCCCCCGCGCCCCGCCCCCCACCACTACAGCTCCCCCGCGCCGCTGCCCCCGCGCCCCAACGCCCCCACCACTGCAGCTCCCCCGTGCCCCCGCCCCCACAGCCCTGCGCCCTGAGCCGGAGGAGTAGGACCAGGAGGAGGACGAGGAGGAGGAGGAGATGACGACTGCGGCTTCCTCCGGGTCCAAGGCGGCTGGTCGGCGCCGTGTACGCCCTCGACTGCAGGTGAGCCCCTCCCCTCCACTTCCTTCTTCTTCTTCTTCCTCTTGCCCTCAACCTCTGCTCTGAGTCTCGACCACTGTGCAGGGCCCGTCCATCTCCGGCGAGCCCACCACACCGCGCGAGCTCAACGAATTAGGAGCTCACTCCTCCGGTGCTGTCCAGACATTTCCTCATCGAAGGGCATCAATTGAAATCCAGAGCAAGGTGAATGTTTTTCATTCGAATTCGTGTACTGCAATTTTTCTTTTATGTATATTGTAAAAATTGAAGAACAAGTGCGTCTTGAGTGTATACATTGATTCAGGGTTGTACTGTTAGATTAGCTCGTCACCGTCAGTTACATTAGCCTGTTGTACTGTTGTACACTTCTGGTTCTGTAACTGCTACAACCAAGGCTACATGTATCCCTATTCTGAACCTCGATGAATTCAAGTTAATCTTATATCTGTGTGTTAGATTTTATCAGTGTGTGGTTTCCTTGAAAAAACGTGTGGTGGTTTGCTCCCCGTGGTGATCCAATTCTCACGATGCGGCAACCATGGACTGGAGACGAGGGAACCACCGTGGTTTGCTGCAGAATCTCAAACCAATCAATTAACTACAGAATCTGAAGCCTCGTTTTCAACTCAGTACACATAATATGTTGTCTTGTACTACTATTACTAGTAGGCTGCTTTAAAAAAATTACCGGTTGCATATATAAGCATAAGCACTTAGAATTTCACATGTATATAAAAAATACCCACAACAAATAATTAAAATCCCCTACAATGATTTTCAAAAAAATGGAATTCGACGATGTATACTATCAGATCTAATGCACAAAATAACGAAAGTGGTACATAAACATATAACTTTGTAGTGTGCAATGCATTACAAATGATAGATAGCACCTTTTTTTGGAAAAGGCCCAGATCATATATTAAAGAACACCAATGATACATGGAAATTACAACTAGGTCCTTGGGGTGTGGTGTCCCTGTGATATAGGGTTGGCCGTTTAATTCATACACACCAAATTTTGCTAAGTGGTCGTTTCCTGATCAATCATGCCTAGTAGACTTTTTAATTAATTAGGAGCAGTGAACCCTTGTTTTGGAAACTTGAAACTGACTGGCTGTTTAGCAATGTTCAGTAGGACCGAATTGTAGTAGCGCATTTACCGGGTAAGCTTGATGCATTCTTTCTAGTATGTGTTCTTCTCTACTTGATGGTGTGATGAAATGGTGCTTGATCTGAAGTTAGAAAGCAAGAGTGTGACAAAGTTATGTCAGGGCGTAGTTTGTGATGATGCTACTTGTGATCTTGTGATGATGCTACTTGTGATCTTGTGATGATGCTACTTGTGATCTTCTGAAATGACCCATTGGAGACTTCATTACGCGGGGATAATGATTTTGCAGGTACCCCGAGAGGACCTTGAGTTTGCCAGAATGTCGATTAACTTCCGTTCCGGCAAATTCGGGTACTCCATATGTCCTATTTTCAGCAAAGGTCATGCTGTAAAAATAGGACATATGGGGTACTTGCGACTAATGCCTGTTATCATGCATGTTTTATGATCTGTTGTGAGGGTACTAATTGGTCTCTTCTGCTGCTTATCAGAGATGGCGGGAAGCAGCCACCGCCGCTCTGTGACACCATAGTACGAGTTGGATGCTTCCGAGTTCTTCAGTATCATACTTGGGACTTCAGTATCATCCATGACGCGGGTATATAAAACGAGAGATCTCCCCTTCACCCTTCTCATTATGATATCTGTTGTTTGCTACATCACTCATTGTCCCAAACTGCAGAGGCTGCCTGACAGTTTTATGAACATGCTGGGTGAAGATCCGCCAAATAATGTGAAGCTGCGACAGGCCGACAGCGGGTTTCGCAGGCAGTGGGATGTGGAGTTGGTGATCAAGGAGGGCCACATGTACTTGTCTCATGGGTGGGAGAAGTTCTACCGTGCCTACGACCTGCGGCTGGGGTACTTCCTTCTCTTCACGTGCGACGACGACGCCACGATGCTCATCATGAAGGTGTTCAACGCGACTATGTGTTACATGCGCTACACTAACGATGATGATGCCGGTACGTTCTGCCTCTTCTTATTCCTCTACATTTGGCTTTGTCTCACATCGATTGTTAATGGTCATTGTTGCATTTGGACAGGTAATGGGAGCAGCAGCAGCGACACTGGCTACAGCCAAAGCAGCAGCGACTATGGCTATAGCAAAAGCAACACCGGTTCTGGCTTTAGCGAAAGCAGCAACGATTCTGGCTGTAGCATAGACAACAAGAAGGATGATCTGGACTGGAGTGCGGGAGAAGAGGAGCAGAGTGGGGATGAGGAGCTGCAGGATGACGATGGGCATCAGGCTGAGGATGACCTAGCACTGGTGGTGGCTGACCAAGGGCAAGAGATGGTGGTGGCTGACCATGGGCAAGAGATGGAGGTGGTTGAGGATGACCTAGCAATGGTCATGCCCGTCCTGCCTGAAGGTGGCCTCGCGATGGTGGTGGTTCCTGACAATGACCACACACTGGTGGTGGCGCTGACGATCCCACAGCTGGGCGACATGACCACGCCAATTGTGGTAGAAGACTACATCCCACTGCCTCCACTGCCTCCACCGCCTCGCCGCTCTTGGCGCATCAGGCTGAGGATGGAGAAGGAGAAGAACAATGCATGAGAACTGAACTTTGTCAGGTATGTCAGATCTCCAAAATGATATATATATATATATATATATATATATATAGACACACTTAGTTACCTATGTTATCTCTAATATGCTTAGTTTCCTATAGGTTAGCTTCATGTTACCTAAGTTGGCTCTAATATGCTAACTTAGAACTTATATGCTTAGTTTCCTATATGTTAGCTCCAAAATAACTTATGTTAGCACAAAATGATCAAGTTTACATAATAAGCTTATAGTCTTTTTCTTCTTCTTCTTCTTTTCCAAAATGACATAGGTTAGCTTCATTTTACCTAAGTTGGCTCTAATATACTAACTTAGAGCTTATATGCTTAGTTTCCTATAGGTTTGCTCCAAAATAACTTATGGTAGCACAAAATGATCAAGTTTACATAATAAGCTTATAGTCTTCTTCTTATTCTTCTTCTTTTCAAAATGACATAGGTTAGCTTCATTTTACGTAAGTTGGCTCTAATATGCTAACTTAGAGCTTATATGCTTAGTTTCCTATAGGTTAGCTCCAAAATTACTTATGTTAGCACAAAATGATCAAGTTTACATAATAAGCTTATAGTCTTCTTCTTATTCTTCTTCTTTTCGAAAACTCTTCTTATTCCTCTTCTAGTGTTCTTCTTCTTCTAGTATTCTTCTAGTCTTCTTCTTCTTCTTCTCACTTCTCGTTTATCATTTTGCGGATTTGATTTAATTCACGGAAGGTTGCATGGATGGAGTGCTTCTTTTCCATTTGTGTTTTTATTTTATAACAATGTGAAACTTTTGTGAATTGATGGATAACGGTGTTGGATGAACAATGTGAAACTTTTGTAATATGGAACGATAGAACTATGTGTTGGCTATGTATGTATATATGATGGAACTTGTATGTTGGCTATGATTGTTATATGGATGGTTGTTGTATATATATGTGTTGGATATCTCATATGTGAAATAGTGACCTGAGATTAAGAAAAAAAATTAAAAAAATTGTTACTAATGGCGCACTACCATGTGGTGCGCCATTAGTATAGCAGACAATAGTGGTGCACTGTGGGCAAAACTAATGGCGCACTGCGTGGTGCGCCATTAGTATACCAGATACTAATGGCGCACCAGTGGTGCGCCATTAGTAAAAAATACTAGTGGCGTGATACTAATGGCGCACCAGTAGTGCGCCATTAGTAGGCAAAATCAGTCCGCAATTAGTAGGCCTTTTCCTAGTAGTGAGGGCTGGATGAACAATAGATGATGGAGGGTTGCCCGTGGAGGGGTGGTTGAATAGGACCCCGTGGTGTGGTGGACGGCTGGATGAACAGTAGACGGTGGAGGGGTGCCCGCGGAGGGGTGGTGAACAGTAGCCAGTGGAGTAGCGCACGGTGGAGGCTGGATGAACATGAGCCCGTGGATGAATAGTCGCATGTGGAGGCTGGAGGAGGTCGACGGTGGATGAACAATAGCCCATGGAGGCTGGAGGAGGTCGACGGTGGAGATGAACAGTATCCCGTGGAGTCCTGTTTTGCAGTACGCCACACCCCTCCCGATGAACAGGACCCCCGTTTCGATCGTAGCGCTCCAACACAAGTCTGTTTCATCCGTTTCGCGGTACGCCACATCCCTCCCGATCAACAAGACCCCCGTTTCGACCATAGGAGGACTGTTTCTTCCGTTTTGCGGTACGCCACACCCTCCCGATCAACATGACTCCCATTTCGACGTAGGACGTTTCCTCCATTTTGCGGTATGCCACACCCCTCCCGATCAACAGGACCCCCATTTCGACCGTAGGAGGTCCATTTCCTCCGTTTTGCGGTACGCCACACCCCTCCCGATCAATAGGACCCCGTTCTGAATGTAGGAGGTCCATTTCCTCCGTTCTGCGGTACGCCAGGCCTCATTTCCATCGCTTGTTCCGTCCAAGCCCTCCCGATGAATACGACAACGGATTCCGTTCCGACCCAGCCGGTTGGCTCCCCATGAACACGACGACGATGCTGTTTCTCCGTTCCGACCCAGCCATGTACGTATGCGCGAGTAGGCGTTCGAGACCCTGCCCGTATGTACGTACGTGGCCGTATTTTCTTTCTTGCACCCTGGCTGTTGTACGCACGTGTACATGCTACGCGCCTCTACTACGACACGTGCGCGCCTCTACATCAATGAGTATATATGTACGTACACGTTCGCGACCAGAATGACAACGCTACTTATGCTTCGACCGGGTGGGTCCCGACTGTCAGGCACTTCCTTGCGTGCAAAGATGTAGCTGGTGGGTCCCAACAGTTAGGGGGCGAATCATTTTTTTTTGCCCGGACGCACTTTCTTGCGTGCGAAGATGTAGCTGGTGGGTCCCAGCAGTCGGGGGAAACATTTTTTTCACGAAATACGGTGCCCCTCCGGTAGGTCCCCGTTCTCAGGTGGAGGAATATTTATTTTTCGCGTAATAAGGAGGAACTTCCTTGCTGCGGCCGTGGACCCAGCTGTCAGCCTCTCCACGTACAGTCCACGTCCGATTGAAGTTGTTCCTTGTACATGTTGACCATGCTGCGCCGAGAGAACCAGGGCGGTGGACGACAGCGAGGCCTAGGAAGGGGACGATGGGGAGCCGGGGAAGATGCGGCAGTGGAAGCCCGCGCGGAGAGGAGTACGAGGGTTCACTGGTTCGGCTGGGGTGTGAGGCTGCCGCCGCCGTAGGGCCTGGCCAGTGGTGGATATAGTAGGTGGCGGTGAGGCCTCCGCGGAAGCACATCCGGCCATGGGAGGCAGGAGCAAGCGGCACGACCGGCGCTGCTTTGGGCGGCTGGAGCAAGAAGACCAGAGGTTGAAGAAGCACTACGGCCGTTGGATGGACATCGTACGGTCACTGGAGCTTGAATCATTTATATTGACTAAGTTGACAAAGCCGTCCGTCCCCGTCAACTTAGTAGGCCCACAAGTCAGCCTCCCACCAAGGTGGGTGTCGCTGTCAAAACCGACGGATCTCGGGTAGGGGGTACCGAACTGTGCGTCTAGGCGGATGGTAACAGGAGACAAGGGACACGATGTTTTTACCCAGGTTAAGGCCCTCTTGGTCGAGGTAAAACCCTACTCCTGCTTGATTAATACTGATAATATGGGTAGTACAAGAGTTGATCTACCACGAGATCAGAGAGGCTAAACCCTAGAATCTAGCTTATGGTATGATTGTTGTTTGTCCTACGGACTAAAACTCTCCAGTTTATATAGACACCGGAGAGGGCTAGGGTTACACTGAGTCGGTTACAATGGGAGGAGATGTTCATATCGTATCGCCAAGATTGCCTTCCACGCCAAGGAAAGTCCCTATCCGGACACGGGACGAAGTCTTCAATCTTGTATCTTCATAGTCCGGGAGTCCGGCCACAGGTCATAGTCCGGCCATCCGGACACCCCCTAAACCAGGACTCCTTCAGTAGCCCGTGAACCTGGCTTCAATGACGATGAGTCCGGCGCGCAAATTGTCTTCGGTGTTGCAAGGCGGGTTCCTCCTCCGAATACTTCATAGAAGATGTTGAACACAAGGATAGTGTCCGGCTCTGCAAAAATAAGTTCCACATACCACCGTAGAGAGAATAATATCTGCACAAATCCAATCTGCTGACATATTCCGCAATGTGACATCACGCCGCAGTCAAGCCTTCATTCGAATCGTTTTACTGTTCCACCTCAGCGCGTTTAGCGAGGTGGTTTCCTTGGCACGTCTTGTCGAAGCAGAGATCGTGTCCCCTTATTCCGGGATTCTCATCAATACAGGCATGGGTAACCCTACCGCCTCATTAACCGCGGCGCTTGGGAGATAAGCGTGTTTTATTAGGCTGGTGGGGGCTTGTAGTTTCGGCCGCCCATATAAGGGGATAAGGATCTACCCTTTCCATTTACGCCTTCTTCCTCGTTTGCTTATCCTTCCCTGCGTACTCGAGCTCCAGCGCCCAAGCCCGCACATCTCGCCTCGACCTTCTCCAACCATGTCCGGAGCGGGAGGCAAGTGCATGGCCTCCTCCATCAGGGAGGGGAACATCAAAAGGTTACGGAAAGCCAAATACCTGCACAACGATATTGTGCACTGGCTTCCAGACGAGGGGCAGCTCATCCCCACCCCTAGGCCCCATGAGAGGGTTGTATTTCTTCGCCATTTCCTCCGTGGACTGGGCTTTCCTCCTCACCCGTTTGTCCAGGGGCTCCTGTTCTATTACGGCCTGGACTTCCATGATCTGGCCCCGAACTTCATCCTCAACATCTCGGCGTTTATCATCATGTGCGAGGCCTTCCTCCGCATCGAGCCCCACTTTGACCTATGGCTGAAGATTTTCAGCGTCAAGCCAAAGGTCGTGGGCGGACGCCAAGCGGAGTGCAAAGGCGCCATGGTGGGCAAGATAGCCAACATTACATGGCTCGAGGGCGCATTCGTAGAGACCATCAAAGGGTGGCAATCGGGGTGGTTCTATATCACCGAGCCGCGTGACCCTGAATGGGCAACGACCCCCGAATTCTGATCTGGCATCCCCACGCGGCTCACATCTTGGAAAGAGACGGGCCTGTCGTGGGGTAATTCGGTAGAAGTGACCGGACTCCAAACCTGCATCAAGGACCTGATCGGCAGGAAGGTTAAACTGGTCACCGTGGTCCAGGTCATGCTCTTCCGCTGGATTCTCCCGTGTCAACGACGTGCTTTCAATTTGAGGGAGTTCGACCCGGCCCAGCACCAGACTCTGTCCCGGCTCTTCAACACAAAGCACGAAGATGCCTGGAAGGTGCTATTCAAGAGCTCCGAGGTCTCCCCTCCCGTCACCAAGGATCGCGGATTCTGCGCCAAGCGCCAAGCCAGCACGGTGAGCTTACTTTTCCCATTTCGGGGTATTTTGTTTCACATAGTTTAACTCTATGCGGGATCTAAACTCCCTTACTTTTGACAGGACTAGCTGAAGAAGTCCGGGCAGGTCAACTGTCCGGCTCCTTTGCCCGAAGACCCAGCGGATGCTCATCTAACCAAGCTGCTGGTCCCGGCACCTCACGTGGTACCGGAGAAGAAGGCCAAGAAGAAAACCACGGGGAGTCAAAAGAGCTCCCGGCGCCTGGTGGCGTCGGATTCATCGCCTGGCAGCCCCAAAGCCCCCTCCGCCTCTGAAGACGAGGAGGAGGAAGAAGAAGAAGCCTCTCCCCCTCCAACGGGGGAAGGAAAGAAAAGGAAGGCCGCCCCAACTAGGGAGGCCGGAGGGTCCAAGAAGGGGAAAACCCTTCTGCCGGACTACGCCTCCGATGCTGAAGACGGCGGGGAGGAACGGCCATCCAGGGTCAAGCCCCTGGCAAAATCGTAAGTGTCTGATTACCCGAATGACTTACGGCGCTCCTCTAGTATTCGGTAATTTCTAACGCTGAATTTAATTAGGCAGTCTGCCCAGAGCTCAGCTCGGCGATTCATCGAGCGGCTCCCTGAATTCGTCAGATGTCAACAGCGCTTCACTTCCGACGGCCTCCTCCCCTCTCCCTGCGGACGATACCGAGGTGGGGTCCCGAAGGGGACCGAACCAGGAGGAGGTGGTCCTGGAGGCGCCTCAAGGCGACCTCCCGGACTCCAGGCCCAAAGGGGGTAAAGCCCCACAGGGATCTAAGTCCAGCCCTGGGCCGGACACTGCTCCGGAACCATCAAGAGTTCCAGAGTCCGACAGGCGGCGCCTTCATAAGAAGGGCAAGCCTACGACGCCGGCGACCTCCATCCACCCGGAGGCGCCGGACAATTTGCAGGAGGTGCTTAACAGCGCCTCCATCAACGAGGAACACCGCACTGTTATGAGTGCGGTGATTCAAAAGGTTCAGTCCGCAAAGAGCGGGCTGACAGAAGCCTGTACAAGTCTGTTAACAGGCTTTGAGGTATGTGTTTGAAACATGTAAAAATCTTTACCGCATAGACAGTAGCCCCTGATGCTCGGTTCGGCGTTCGGAAAGAAAAGCCGAGCTGAGGATCTAAAAAGATATATGTAGGAGTCTAACATAAATGTGTCAATTTGGGAATGCAGGCTGCGCTGCTGACCTCTACCGCACTGACTGCAGAGGTTAATGCATTAAAGGAGAGCCTCGATCGGTCCGAGAATGAGCTCGGCCGTGCCAAGAAGCAGCTCGAGGACAAGGAGGGTATGTAGTACCGTATGGAAATATATATAGAAATACTTGGTTGCAAATAATGACAGGACCAACGTAAATGTTGCTTGGGCCACGACCGAGGTGGCGACCCTAAAGGAAGCGGTCTCCAAGGCCGAAAATAGTGTGTCCTTGGAACGCACCGAGCGAGAGAAGCAGGAGGCGCGGGTGGCGGAGGTGCAGCAAGAGCTCCAGGATCTTGTGGAAAAACACGAGAGTTTGGAGCGTGAGTCGAAGACTCGAGAGTCCGAGCTCGCCTTGGCTCTTGAGAGTGCCAAAACCGCTAAGGCCGAAGCCCAGAATGCCCTTCAGGAGATCGAGGCGATGAAGAAGATAGCGGCGGGTAAGGCATTCTTTATGCAAAGCAAGAATATAAAAGTAAATTATCTGTTACTTACCCGGATCCGGAGCTCTCCAGGAGCGTTCGCGATCTGCCTTATAGTGTGTCTGATGCTGCCGCGTTCTACCGAGACGAGGAGGGGAGCTCGACGGAAAAGGTCTTCTGGTCTCAGTATGCTGAGGCTGGACATCCGGTGCCCCTGAGCGACCAGCTGCAGCAGCTGATCGACCTCCACAAGGTGGCCGAACAGGCCATGAAGGGCCTCATAGTTCGGTTGTGGCCTGGAGAGGCCATGCCCGGGAGCTATTTCGGTCTCGTGCGGCGGCTGGTGGACGCGTGTCCATGGATTGAAGTCATCAAGCGCTCCGTCTGTATTGAAGGTGCCCGTCGGGCCCTTGCCCGTGCTAAAGTGCACTGGGGCAAGCTGGACACGGAGAAGCTTTTGACGGACGCGCCACCGTCGGGCAAGGAGTATCGCACGCCCGAGATGTATTATAAGGGCGTCCTGAAGAGTGCCCGCCTTATAGCGGATGAGTGCTCCAAGGATGTAATTTTTGAGTAGACTCGCATTTGTTATCCTGTACGCTGAAAACTTTGTTCATGTGCGTTAAGCAACGCTTGTTAATTTCAAATATTACCTTCTGTGCGGCCGTTTATTAAATCTGAGAGATGCAAGTCGTCGGCTTCTACCCCCATGCCACGAGTGCTGGGGTGTTCGGGATAAACCTGAGCGCTGTTGTTCCCATTCTTGGGTCCATCTAGGGAGGCGCTCAACACAATGAACCAGGCCATCGGGCTTATAATGCTTTATCACTCTCACTTAGCCATAGAATTCTATAATTTTAAATTTCGGCGAAGCCCCTAGTATTCGGAAGACCGAGTTCGGGGCGCTATCCACGCCTTGGCCAGATAAATCCGGCTCCTTGCTCTAAGCGGCATAAGTCTTTAAGGACTCGAAAAACCTCGCGAACAGCGACCGGTCTCTCGCACTATCATGATGGTCAGTTTTAGCTTTCTCTACCGAGGTGTTAACCCAGCTCAACTGGGGCACAATCGCAGTAGTTCTCCCAGCGCTACCTTAGCCAACATTGCGGAACGTAAGGTGCCAAAACATGGGAGCCGGGCAAACCCAACTATTGACCCAAGACATGATTCGGAGCCGATGCATATAGTGCTATAAGTTCGGGGTGCCGCACTCATGAGAGTGTTCGGTCTTCTCACACCATGTTATGGGGTGCTTAAGCCCCTGGTGTATTGGCCATACCAAAGTGTACGGTCGCATAATGTCATGACCGAACATATTTGTATAAAAATAGATGAATACAATAATAGATAAGAGCTATGTATTGTTTAAAAAAAAGAGCTGCTATGAAAGCAGAACGATACAAATAGTGCGATAAGCAAGGGATGGGATTATTTGACATGTCCCCCTCCAGGGAAAGCTGCCTAAATTTAAGCAAAATGGGTATTTAGCTTGTTATAGAGACCACCTGGACATACGACGCAGCTTGTTTGCGCCCTGGCTGTTGCATCGTGTGTTCGGCGAGTTTATTGCCGGACAGGCCTTCCGGATAGTTTGGTCATGAAAGTATATAAAAAAAAGAAAACAGCGAAATAGGGAGCTCCTAAGTGCGGTTGAGCCGCATTCTTGGCGTGCCGTAGTTGTGCCCCTCCCCTTATGCCCATGGTATTTTCAAGGCGTAATTATGTACGCGTGGTACCGATAGCACCATCTGGCGAGGGCTGGGGTTGGGGCCGCACTGCTATGCTAGCTCGGATCGTGCCGGTCGGAGCTATTGTAGGTTGCTTCGGGCACGCTTGACGTTGTCCGGACATTTGACACCCGGATTGGAGAGTTGCCTTGGGAGGCTGATCTGTACTTCCGGCGCCAGGGCCGCTGTGTGCTCCTCCATTCGGAGAGAGCGTTCGGTGTTTCCATTTACCGTGATGACTCCGTGAGGGCCTGGCATCTTGAGCTTGAGATATGCATAGTGCGGCACCGCATTGAATTTTGCAAATGCGGTTCGTCCGAGCAGGGCGTGATAGCCACTGTGGAATGGGACTATGTCGAAGATTAACTCTTCGCTTCGGAAATTATCCGGGGATCCGAAGACCACTTCAAGTGTAACCGAGCCTGTACAGCTGGCTTCTACACCTGGTGTGACACCTTTAAAGGTTGTCTTTGTGGGTTTAATCCTTGACGGCTCTATACCCATTTTTCGCACTGTATCCTGATAAAGCAGGTTCAGGCTGCTGCCGCCGTCCATGAGGATTCTAGTGAGGCGAAATCCGTCAATGATTGGGTCTAGGACCAATGCGGTGAATCCGTCGTGACGGATGCTAGTGGGGTGGTCCCTTCGATCAAAAGTGATCAGGCAGGAGGACCATGGGTTGAACTTTGGGGCGACTGGCTCCAACGCATAGACGTCCTTGAGGGCACGCTTCCGCTCCCTTCTGGGGATGTGGGTTGCGTATATCATGTTCACCGTCCGCACTTGCGGGGGGAAGCCCTTCTGTCCTCTGTTGTTCGGCGGCCGGGGCTCCTCCTCGTCACTGCTACGCAGCCCCTTGTCTCTGGTTTCGGCACTTAACTTGCCTGCCTGCTTGAACACCCAACAATCCCTGTTGGTGTGGTTGGCTGGTTGTTCGGGCGTGCCGTGTATCTAGCACGAGCGATCGAGTATCCGGTCTAAGTTCGATGGGCCCGGAGGGTTTCTTTTGAATGGCTTCTTCCGCTGACCGGGTTTAGAGCCTCTGAATCCCGCATTGACTGCCGTATCCTTGGTATTGTCGGCATTAATGCGGCGCTTGTGCTTGTTGTGACGTGACCTGCCATTGTTGTCTTTGGTATCCGAATTGCCAGGGCTCTTCGTTATGTTATTGCTACGAGCTAGCCAGCTGTCTTCGCCCGCGCAAAAGCGGGTCATGAGTGTCGTGAGGGCTGCCATAGATTTCGGCTTTTCCTGTCCTAGGTGCCGGGCAAGCCATTCGTCTCGGATGTTGTGCCTGAAGGCTGCAAGGGCCTCGGCGTCCGGACAGTCGACTATTTGATTTTTCTTGGTTAGGAACCGTGTCCAGAATTGTCTGGCCGATTCCTCTGGCTGCTGGATTATGTGGCTTAGGTCATCGGCATCTGGTGGTCGCACATAAATGCCCTGGAAGTTATCGAGGAATGCGGATTCTAGGTCCTCCCAGCAACTAATTGACTCTGCTGGCAGGCTGTTAAGCCAATGTCGAGCTGGTCCTTTAAGCTTAAGCGGGAGGTATTTGATGGCGTCTAGATCATCACCACGGGCCATGTGGGATATGAAGGAGGTAATCCTCGATCCATACCGCGGGATTAGTTGTGCCATCGTATGATTCGATGTTTACGGGTTTAAAACCCTCGGGGATCTGATGATCCATTACTTCGTCTGTGAAGCACAGTTAGTGTGCGGCGCCCCTGTACTGGGCTATATCGCGACGTAGCTCAGATGAGCTTTGTCTGTTGTATTCGGCCTGGCCGTATTTATCATATCCGGCGTGACGGTAATCGTCCCGTGATGTGGGGCGCCCACGCGATCCGTAGATCGATCTGGTTTGCCTTGCCTTATCCTCCAATATATCTCACAGGTCTGTTGTGTTTCCCCGTGCTCTGGTATTTTTAGAGCGGCGCCGGGGTGTGGCTTGGATTGAGGGCCGAAAGGCCTCTCTATCGCGGCCACTGGGTGGCCGATCCGGCGTATCGTACGCTGGTGATGTAGGTTTAGTTGCTTCCTCCTCTAGTTGGGGTTGCAGCCTGCGCTTTGGGTAATTCTTGGAGGGGCGTTCAAGTTTATACTCTTCGGCCGCCAGGACTTCGGTCCATCTGTCGGCTAGCAGGTCTTGGTCATCTCTAAGCTGCTGCTATTTTTTCTTGAGGCTGCTTGCCGTGGCCATAAGCCTCCGTTTGAAACGCTCTTGTTCGACGGGATCCTCTGGCACGACGAATTCGTCGTTGTCGAGGCTTGCCTCGTCTTCGGAGGGAGGCATATAATTGTCGTCCTCGACCTCTGTGCCTGCCGCTCTCTCATGAGGGCTGGCTCCTTCGTCCTCCCACGCTGAATCCTGTTGGAGGGGGTTGTCTTCGACACTGTCCAGGGTGTTGATGTCTCCGGTGCCGGATTCGCCATTCTTGCTTTGGCGGGATTTAGAGCGGCGCCGCTGACGTCGGCGCTTGGGTTGCTTCTTGGAGGGGTCATCCTACACATTTTCATCGCCATCCCCTGCTTTGGGGGTGTCCACCATGTATATGTCATATGACGAGCTGGCCTTCCAGTGACCTATAGATGCTGGTTCTTGGTCGTCTCCCGCATCGGCATCCATACCGTCGATGTCTTTGGAGTCAAAGTCGAGCATCTCGGTTAGATCGTCGACAGTGGCTATAAAGTGGGTGGTGGGTGGGCTTCGAATTTCCTCGTCATCCGCATCCCAACCCTGCTGACCATAGTCCGGCCAGGGCTCTCCTGACAAAGAGAGAGACTTTAGTGAATCCAGGATATCTCCAAAGGGCGAGTGCTGAAAGACGTCCGCGGCGGTGAACTCCATGATCTGAGCCCAATCGGGTTCGATCAGAAGAGGTGCAGAATATTCGGAGTCCGGAACGGAGTCCGGCACCTTGGAGTCACGAGGCTTGCAAAGTACTAGGCTGGTATTCGGCTCAATCGCCGTAGAGATTGCGGCTCCTGGGGCGGCGTCCAACCGTCCGTCCCTGACTAGCGCAGTCGGCTCCGAGTTAATGGTCGGAGCAGACACCTGAGCAGCGCTCTGGGCGCTGTCCGGAGGCAGAGCTAGATCATGCCCATCGAGACAGTGCGGCACGCTCGGCCATGGCTCGAATCCATCGAAGATCAAGTCCCCGCAGATGTCGGCTGTGTAGTTTAAGCTTCCAAACCTGACCTGATGGCCAGGGGCGTAGCTTCCGATCTGCTCCAGATGGCCAATCGAGTTGGCCCGCAGTGCGAAACCACCGAATATGAAGATCTATCCAGGGAGAAAAGTCTCACCCTGGAGCCATCGGGCCTAAAGGCGACGACACAGAGGAACTCTCAATGAAAGCACCAATGTCGGTGTCAAAACCGGCGGATCTCGGGTAGGGGGTCCCGAACTGTGCGTCTAGGCGGATGGTAACAGGAGACAAGGGACACGATGTTTTTACCCAGGTTCGGGCCCTCTCGGTGGAGGTAAAACCCTACTCCTGCTTGATTAATATTGATGATATGGATAGTACAAGAGTTGATCTACCACGAGATCAGAGAGGCTAAACCCTATAATCTAGCCTATGGTATGATTGTTGTTCGTCCTACGGACTAAAACTCTCCGGTTTATATAGACACCGGAGAGGGCTAGGGTTACACAGAGTCGGTTACAATGGGAGGAGATCTTCATATCGTATCACCAAGCTTGCCTTCCACGCCAAGTAAAGTCCCTATCCGGACACGGGACGAAGTCTTCAATCTTGTATCTTCATAGTCCAGGAGTCCGGCCAAAGGTCATAGTCCGGCCATCCGGACACCCCCTAATCCAGGACTCCCTCAGTGGATCCCAGCTAGCAAGGGGTATTCATTTTTTTGTGCGTAATAAGGAGGCACTTCCAGTGGGTCCGAGCTGACAGCAGGGGGAATGTTTTTTCGTGAAATACGGTGGCCCGTCGGGTGGGTCCCAGCAGTCAAGGGCAAACGTTTTTTTCGCGAAATACTGGTGAACCATCCGGTGGGTCCCTGCTGTCAGGTGGAGGAATAATTATTTTCCGCATAATAAGGAGGCACTTCATTGCGGCTGCCGTGGACCCAGCTATCAGCCTCTCCACGTACAGTATTATTCTGATGGAATTCGGTCGTTGACCACATTGACCACGCCACACCAAGAGCACCACGGCGGTGGACGATGGCGAGGCCTAGGAAGGGGATAACGCGGAGCCATGGAAGATGCAGCAATGGATGCTCACACGGAGAGGAGTACGAGGGTTTACTGGTTCGACTACGCTGCCGTCGCCGCAGAATAACAGGGGGTGTGGGTGAGTGGAGTGGAGGGATGGCCTGGCCAGCTGTGGGAGTAGTATGGGGGTGGTGAGGCCTCTATGGCAGCACAGCCGGCCACGGGAGGCAGGAGCAGGCGGCATGACCGGCGCTGCTTTGGGCGGCTAGAGCAAGAAGACCAGAGGTTGAAGAAGCACTACGGCCGTTGGATGGACATCGTACGGTCAGTCGAGCTAGAATCGTGCATATTGACTAAGTTGACAAAGCCCTTCATCCCCGTCAACTTAGTAGGCCCACTATACTGGGTCCCAGCTAGCAGGGGGAGTTTCATTTTTTTGTGCGTAATAAGGAGGCACTTCCTTGCGTGTGAAGATATAGCTGGTGGGTCTGAGCTGTCAGCGGCGGTAGCTTTTTTTCGTGAAATACAGAGGCCCTTCGGTGGGTCCTAGATGTCAGGTGGAGGAATCATTATTTTGCGCGTAATAAGGAGGTATTTCCTTGCCTGCGACCGTGGACCCAGCTATTAGCCTCTCCACATACAGTCCACTTCAGATGCATGTCGGTCGTTGACCATGTTGACCACGCCACGCCGAGAGCACCAGGGCGGTGGACGACGGCGAGGCCTAGGAAGGGAACGACACAGAGGCAGGGAAGACTCGGCAGTTGTTTCCCACGCGGAGGGGAGTACGATTGTATGAGGGTTTACTGGTTCGTCTGCCATCGCCGGAGAATAACAGCAGGTGTGGGACTGTGGGTCAGTAGAGGGATGGCTAGGCCAGCGATGGGAGTACGGTGGAGCGGTGAGTCCTGCGCGGCAGAACAACCGGCCGCGGGGAGGACAGAGCAGGCAGTCCCGCTGGCGCTTGTTTGAGCGGCTGGAGCAGGAAGAGCAGAGATTGAATAAGCACGACGGCCGTTGGATGGACATCCAGCAGTATACAGGCCATCTGTGGAATGCCTCAAATCTGTGGAAAACAACATACAGCCCATCTGCCATTATTTCAAATAATTTACAGCCCATTTGCTAATTCTTACGGGGTTTTTTGGAGCCCATATTCTTTTTGCTAGCATTACAGCCCATATTGTGGCCACGGTTAAAAAATTATACAAAATTTTGCATATGTCGGTGCGGCCTGAACTGTTTTTAATCCCAAAATTTCGAGTCACATTCAGACTGATTTTAAAAATAAATGTATATAAATATAATATCCAATAATTTGTCCACGCATAAAAATCAATGCAATTTAAAATCTCGAAATGAAAAAAAGATATTTGAAACTAATTGCCGGTTTGATGTGTTTTAAAAATGTACAGCCCATTTCTCATTGCTGATAGGCCATTTTCTCGCCAAGCCGAATGAAGCTCTCCTCGTCTTGAAAGATTTGCAGCCCAACAGGCCTGATAAAGTGACTTACTTGAAAAATCACAAAAAAACTAGGCTAGCCATTTTCAGAAAGAAAAAAAAACTTCTGGGCTGGTCTGTGGTAAACATAAAAGAAAAGGCTGTCTAGACAGGCCAGAGTGTCCCGCACAGCCCAGTTGACACCCTGCTTCCGTCTTAAAAACAAATTAGATAAATGCCACTCCAATTATGGCGATTCTTAAAAATGCCACTGCAATTTCCAAAATTTGAAAATTGCCACAGCAATTTTTGCAAACTTCGAAAAACGCCACTGCAGTTTGCAAAGTTTGAAAAATGCCAGTCCAGACTTCAAAAAATGCCACTAGAAATCGCATGAAATGGCATTTTTCAAAGTTTGGAAATTGCAGTGGCATTTCCCGGATACACCAGATTTGGAGTGGCATTTATCAAATTAACCCAAAACAAGAATAACTGGGCAAGCTGCTGGGTCCCTGGTGTCAGCCGCTCATTGTGCAATTCCCTCGTCTATTGACTACGTTGACAATGGCATGGGACCCAGATGTCAGAACTCCACTAGGAGGAGCCATTTTTTATTGGCTTGAAATAAGGAGGCACTTGCTTGCGTACTGCCATGACCTTGGCGGGTCCCTGTTGTCATCCTCTGCACGTACAATCATCTCCTGATTGTGTACGCGTCAACTTGCTAGGCCCACAAGTCAGCCTCTAAACCCGTGGAGGACAAACACAACCCATTTAAAAAAATATCAGCCCATTCCATACGTTCAAACGGAAAGTTCAACATTCAGAGCAAAGTAATAGGTCTGATCCACATATGGAGTACTGAACTTCCACGTTGACAACCATCATAGCCAAGTTAATTATCTACCCCCACTAATACTCTAGTAGCGTACAAGTACTAACTTACTCTTAGCTAACTAGATGTTGTCAGCCGCCATCTGTGGTACATGCTAAATGCCGGCACCGGCGTCCTGCGCGTCACCTCAGACTTGCAACAGGTGCGATAGGGCGCGTTGCTCGTGCGCGTTGGCCCTTTCCATGCCGGCGTGGTCCACCGAAGCTTCGGCTTCCAAGCGGGAAAGCCACTTGACAAGCTAGTAGTAAAAATAGGCATCGTGAACGCGTGCGTGCCCGACAGCCTAAAGGGCTATTTGCCGGGCGCCGACCTCCATGTAGTCGGCCCAGTTGCGGGCGCTCTGCTCGCGACTCAGAGCGTCGGGGCGCTGCTGCTCCATGTCCGACTGGCGTCGCAAATCGGCGATATGTTGCTCCTCCGCCAGGCGGTCGCGCTCCAACAACTCCTGCTCCTCCGCCATGCGGTCGCGCTCCAACAACTCCTCGACCTCCGCATTGCCATCTAAATACAGATAGAATGCCTCCTCCCTCTGTCTGCATTCCGGTGAAAAACCGAACACTAGTTCCGGCGATGACCGCCTCCAGCGTCACCTACGCGGACGGGCGGGGGCATGGCGGACGTGGCGAACGACGTCTGGCCGGTGGGGGCTTATGAGGATATGGCGAGTTGGGTCACGGTGGCACCGGAGAAGGCTGGGAAATAGTACTTATAGGGGGAGGTAGCATGACGGTCATCAGAATTCAATGCATAATGGCTTAGCGCGCCAGCTTGCCATGGAAAACTAGAGAAACTGAAATTATGATTGTACCATCATGTCCCGTCTGGGTCGCACGCCGGCATGGCGGTTAAACGAGGGCACTCGAATCATCTCCCTCCTTATCAATAATGATTCCATGGATTTAAAAAGCCCGCAACAATTAAAGCGTATCTTTTTTCACACTAGTTAGCTGCCTTAATTATGGCCGGCTGCATGCAGGCACTCAGAATCGCTCGCATGCAATACGCAAAGCAGCATGCAACGAGTCGCAGCTGAGGGCACGCATGCAGCCGCTTAAATCGCTGGAATTAATTAGGCTTAAACTTCTGCATGCCATCCCTTGGTCTTGCTGCTTTGCTCATGGGACTAATAAACCCGGACGGAGGGAGTACCTTGGTTGGTGAGAGGTTTGAATTAAGCCCTGCAAACCGAAAAGGAGGTACTAGTACGTGCGTGATCCGCTATTTATTCATGTAGGATCGAGTAGGTCGTTTCTTGAATTGAGCCCTGCAAACTGGAAAGGAGGTAGTACGTGCGTGATCCTCTATTTATCCGTGTAGGATAGATAGTGTAGCTTGTCAGTTTCTTCAGAGGTAGGCATTTTTATCCGTGTAGGATCTATAGTGTAGCTTGTCAGTTTCTTTAGAGGTAGGCATTTTTGTTCAAAAAACTGCCACTTCGCATCTTGCGTCGCAAATAAAACTACCAGGAGCGCATTTGTAGGGTAGCTAGTGATCAATTAGTAACTTGTAAACACTAAGCAAACAGAAATAAGTAACTATTAGTGCATCTCAATGATTCACGGATCATATACAAATATGTAGCTCCAAAAGCAAAGATCAACCACTTCGGATCTTGCGTCACAACTAAAACTAACTAGTACGATTCCCATACATAAGATCAACATGTTAATGCATCTCAATGATTCACAGATCGTATACAAATATGTAGCTCCAAAAGCAAAGATCTAGAAAAACATCTGTTCTTCCTACTAACATGGATGCTTCTCTTGGCCAACATTTAGTACAGACTGAAAGACAAATTTGTTTGTGAAGTCTACAATTCCTATTGCAAACGTAAGTGGTTTCACCAACAGCTGGAACCATGAGAATGAACCACACATGATGAAGGAACATCCACTGCAATATGATTTGGTCTTCTCTCGATCACACCGCGAGACTATTTTCGGAATACAAACATTAAAATAGGCAAAATGATGCCCATTGTATAATCAGACCAAAGCAATGAAGCACCAAGTGTTGGCCAGTAAATAGTAATGTACTACTTTTCTGCAGTACATGAAGTGACTATCCATTCTTTGTGTCTATTTTCAAATGGCCCTACATGCAGTGACTATACTATTCTCTTGTGTAGTTCAACCAAAATTGCGGACACTTTGTTTGTTTGCCAAATAGCAACGGGCAGACATCTTTGTCTGCACAAATATCAAGCAGCTAGTAAACATACCAAGCAGCTAGCAAACCACCAGTATTACTATCTAATGACAGTACAAAAAGAGTAGCAAGATAGTAGCAAACCATGTACCTTCGTAATGAACAGCTCACAGTGCCACCAATTGGATATAAAGGTTTGGAAAAAAACATGCTCCTAATGTTGAACCAGTTGGACTTTTTCTGCAGTTCCACTAAAATCGAGCATCCCTGTTTGCATAGATATTGAAAGTGTGGTTACTATAAAACTGGCACTAGTTGAAGCAGACTCACAAATATAAGCATTCCAATTTCTTAATGGGAAAAGGTAGCAAGACTGTTTCTAACCACCTGTTTGAAGGAATAAATAAAGCAACATCGGCTGATGTCAGGAAGGCATACATAGTTTTTTTTGAAAAACTGAGCCATTCCTGACCTTTCCTCTTCTTTTAAGCAAATTTTGTGCAGTTCTACTAAAATAAAATGCCATCACCGCCTTGACAATTCAGGGACACTGTACAAAAGGAAATGACTTAACATTACATCATGATGTCAGGTATGTAGTCGACAGGCATTAGAGACAAGCATACAGACCTCCTCCGTTAACATAATGAAAATTAATTTTAACAAAGGTGTGACTAGCTTTACCGGGATAATTTGAGTGAACTCTACACCCTATGTTCCTTAATATAAGATGTTTTCACGGTTCAATTTAAAGTACCCAAACGTCTAGTATTTAGAAAAACAGCTAGTAGTTTTCTTGAGCACATATCTGGGAAAGCTTGCCACACTTTATTTATGTACATACGCTAATGCAACACCATTTGAATACTACAAATAAACACTAATCCAGTGGCTAGTGCAACAGTAGAGTAGTTAGTTTATTACAGGGTACAGTACAAAGGTTTTACTGAACAAATTTCAATAAACTCTAGCACTGGAAGGTTTCTATAAGAATTAACAATACAGAAGGTAAAGGTAACAAGTTTCAGCATTGGTATACTAGCTGTGCATGAGGATTAAACCAAATACAAAAGTCTAAAGGTAACTAGCATTATTAACTAATGACAGTATAAAAAATTGCAAACCATGTACCTCCAAGCTAAATATCATTTCAAACTCAGGGGGGCCTTAAAAATTGCTATCCCAATCTTGATAATCGATCAAACATAAAAACTTGAGCGAATGAATCAAGAGAACAGCCGGAGGAGGAGGTGCCCACACTTGACCTTTCCTCTTGTCTTCATAATTCTCTATGCAGTTTAACCAAAATAAAATGACATCAGCGCCTTGGCATTTTGGTGAAACTGTACAACAAAATTAACTTATCTCATGAAAGTGAGGTATGTAATCTATAAGCATTAACAGTGCAAAAATCTGAAGGTAGTAACAAGTTTCATCGTTGGTATACTGGCTGTGCAACAGCATTAGAATGCTTTAGCTGAAAAATCTTTAATACATCCACAATCAATAGCTAACCCTGAAATAATCTAGTGACATTAAATGGCATTGCTTAAATTTATCGGTGGCATTAGACTGAGAGCGGCATTAGTTAAATGTGGCATCACTTTAGCAGTAGCATTGCTTGACTTGACTGCTGGCGTTACACTAATAGCAAAAAAAGTGGCAATAAGAGCATGGGAGGCCCATTCGGATAGTGGGCACACCAGTACGATGTAGCTCCATGGACGCGGAGTGGTGAGGGAGGTATGGTTGCCCAGAGCAACAAATATCCAGGCAGCATATGTGGATTACATCCCATCTTTGTTCTCTTTAGACACCTTTTTCATATGTGAGGACAACAAACCGATCGACCTGGTCATTCTCTATTGTGTTGTCATGCCTTTCTACCCTTCTTCAACCAAGAGACACGAGACTCATTCCTTTGCTACTGATTTTCCCCTTTTCAACCTAGATGCGGGTTCGATGCCTACTCTCTTGGACAGTACAACCTCCCTTCCTTTCCTTATTCAACCCAAATATGGATTAGTCTGCATGAAGTAGGGTTTCCTTTAATAGTGCAAATTATGGTTTTCGTCTGCGTGGACAGTAGAGGAGAGGATAGCAAATTGGGAAGATGGTGGAGTGGAAAAGGATCCACATGCAACGACGTGGCAGATGGGGCAATAGAAAAAGTGCATGGTTCGAAAAGAGGTAGCATACCTGAGGGTCGGCGAGAAGTGGCTTCACTCGTGGTCGTCGTCCTCCGCACACACTACGGCAGCGAGCTTGGGGACGGAGGTCTTAGAGGACGGCCTTGTCGTCAGTGCGTGACCTCGCTCGACGACGACGAGTGCGTCCATGCTACACGTCCTTTTTTTTCCCGGCGGATCTGTGACCACCGGTGAGGAGGGAGAGAGGGGCCGTCTTTTTAGATCTGGAGAGAGGGTGGTAGTGTGAGAAGCAAGTGGGCAGCCCTTAGCAAGAAAGTGCTGAAGCTCCAGCCTATATATCTTTTTTATACTACTAGTACTGGAGGTGGAGTAGTGGTAGAGTAGTTTATATTTTCTCTATGTATAGTACTAGTTAGACGTGCTTCAAAACTGAATAGCACACCATTAAAAAAATAAAGGTCGATAACTAATGCGGCACCTTGGGCCAACGCGGCCAGATCGCATTTTGCACGAGAAATTACACACCATGTTTCGTTGACATGTGGTCCCGTTCCAACATATCAGTGAGACGACAGCGAGTAGTAGGAATATTTCCGAACGGACGTGTAGGCCGGGGCGCCTCTTCATGAACCGTGGCAAACTGGCCACCGTCCACCGACTCTTCACCTTTCCCTCTCGATTTGGAACTGCTGTCGCACGCTCTTCCTCTCCCTCCTCCATTTTTCTTTAGCCCTTCACACTTTCTTCTGCCATTGTTCGATCGTCTTCTCCATGGAGGGAACAGGCCGGAAACGACCCTGTTATTCTTGCCCCGATTTAAAAGATGACATGGTGGAGGAACTCATTGATCAGTGCGACATCATCACCTCGGCTAGCATGGCGAGTTCGACTGCGAGTGGGAAGCCCATTCTCGACTCAACTAATAACATCATTACAAGGAACCCAAGAGTCAAGGAGGAAATGGAGATTGGGTTGTTTACATGGGTCCAACTGCGAGTGGGAACTTGTGAATGTGTACACTCTTGACCGGATTCCACTTCCAAAAATCTCAGCAGACTGCCCAGAGGTTGAGCACATCGGTATTGTATGCACATTCAAATACGATCATGGTGACTGTCTTCTATGGAAGATAGCAATTTGTCGAGTTCCCAACCGCTCTTGGAATTACAACAACTATGAAGTTGTTGCTATCTTCGACAAGCTTGTTGCCGTCCTTGGTGGTTTCACTCGATGGATATTGCTCAAAAATCAGTTTCTGTAAACGGATGAGTACTGTGATGCAATTCAATACGACGGCCTTGTGTTTGCTGCCACCACTCGTGGCACTGTTTTTGCCTGGCATCCTCGTAGTTTCGGTACATTTGTCTTCCACCGTAATTATAATTGTTTCATCCACATGCATGCGAGTTAGCAAGTTTCCCTTTACTAATTAACCTTCTTCTTGTGTTTCCAAGGTCCTGTGAACATTCCACCACCTATACTTGAAAAAAATTATAACCAAGGGGGAGATGACAATGGTGATGATCACGAGCATGAGGACGAGCAGCACCCATATACTCTTTGGCGCCTAGCAACTAATTCCGATGGATCACCTCTTCTTGTGTGTATACAGCCCACTGATGATGTTACTACTAAGGAAGCAGGTGTAGTCTCCCATGGTCGCACTCTTTAGACCTATTCCAACACCCGTTGCATTGTATTCAGGATGGATACTAGTGTGCTAGCGCCAACACCTTCTCCCTGGTACAGAATTGATAGTCTTGGAGAAAACTCGCTCTTCCTTGGACAAAACTATCCAATGATGGTGAAAGGTGATCCAACTGCTGTTGACACAATGTTACTACCATTTATGATAAGCAACTGTGTCTATACCTCGGACATTTGGGTGGTTCCCTACCCTGGTACTGATATAGTAGGATGCTTCAGCCTGGATGATCAGTCCTGCGTTGGTCTCCAGATCGACAATGGATGGCCCGTCCCAGAGAATCACTTGTGGTTCAAAGCAAGCGTTTCCAACGCCGAGGAATGGTTGAGTTGAAGTTCATTGCATTGCTTGTTATTTGTTGTGTGGTGAAAACTTTAGTATTTATTATGTATCCTCGTTGTCGATGTGGGTTAATGACCTGTTGTATGTAATAAAATGATATGCCTGTGATAAACTTACTAAATTTATGAATGGCTTTCGAGTCGCTTCTCTGAGTGAGTGGTGCGACGAGGCAAAAAAAAATCTGAGTACATAATTTTACGTGCATTGCAACAGGTTATCGGATGAGGCCAATCAATAATAGTAGTACACTATTTGTACTAGCTTCACATGCTTCACGCATTGGGCGGGTGTTTTTACTGTAGCCATATGTTAATGTGTTCGTTGTACGTAACCAGCACCTCGAATCCTCGATCCTAGTACTATATAGTATGAGTAAGTAGTAGGAGTAGTAGGGTGGCATGGACCAGAACAAGCATTCACGTCTAGGAGTACGGCACACGCCACCACCACGACATCCATCTGACACCATATTATTTCTTGGAGTCCGTGCTAGAGCAATCTCTTCAACCTCGTCGTTTCTCAACCATCGTGCGGAGGGCGAGGTGGGGGTTTGCCGATAGTCGGCTTCCTTAACTGCGGTCCCACTTGTAAGGTCAAGTCCAACGCACGTCCCCAAACGGACCTCCGTTTTGCACGAACTCCCACGGTAATTTTGACTAGAAAAGCAAGACCACAGAAAACAAGAACCACACGAATACATTTTACTACTCCTGTAAGTTGGATTAGTGCCTTCTCGATGCATTCATTGTTGATCTACGGAGGCTCGATCTTGCGTGCTTCTTTCTTCTTCGAGTGTAAATAAGTAGACGTTGCTTCCTCACATCTAGTCTCATGTCTAGCCTCTATTCTAGTAGGAGTATCAACAAGTGCACTAATCTCATCTCTAGCCTCTGTGCTAGCTAAAAGTGATAGAACATCTACTAAATTGCGCTCTATCAATATATGGATGTACTCTTCTTCCCAATACAAAAACTTGCATCCATTCTACTCCCTCAGTTGCACAATACATGCCTTCTATTTGTTAAAATATATATGTAGCTAGACATGTTTTAGTATATAGGTACATCCATTTTTGGACAAATGGAAGTCAAGTATTTTGGACCGGAGGGAGTACACAATAAATTTTTTAAGTTAGCACAACTAGTCTAATCCGAGAGCACAACCGACGATTTGGTCGGGTTCTTCCTCCTTTTGCCGACACGTGGGACATCCAGCATCCAGGTCGTGTCATGAAAGAAAATAGAGTCGTAGTTGAAGCCACGAGATGTGCATCTTAGGTTAAACTGTAAATAGAATCTTACTACTCTTGAGTAACTCCAAAAGCGGCCATCGAAGATCTTTATTGTATTTGTTTTTCATCACCAACACGTCGAGGTGAAAGATGTGCAGGATCAGTGGGTCCGCTTGCGTTTTCACTGACACGTGGGACCGCATGTGAGCAAATAGACGATGGGCTCCACGCGTCCGCTGGCTGGTTGAGAATAGATATAGAGGAGGGCTGAGCACGGACTGTAGGAAATTTGTTCTACATACCTCGATATAGGCTCAATATAGTGGGATGGCATGGGCCATAACTAGCATTCACGTCTAGCAGTACGGCACACACCACCGACACGAGTCCCATCCGACACCAATGTTCTTGGAGTCCATGCTACAGCCATCTCTTCTCCCTCCTATTTTCTCAGCCATCGCGCGGTGGGCGGGGTGGGGGTTTGCCGATAGTCGGTTTGCTCAACTTCGGTCCTACTTGTAAGTGAAAATGGAACACCGCACGCATTCTCACTTGAGCGGTGTGCCGGACCAACCATGTGGGGGTGCGACGTGAACACGACAGGCTTTTCCTTTTGAACTCGTAACTTGTAAAATTTGGTTCTGCTCCATGGCGCGACCGATAGATAGAAAATAACGATTTTGCCTAGAGTAATGAGAAGTTTGGCTCTGGAACCGTTAATGCATGGAGTATGTACAAAAATTATGAAGTTATGCGAAAGGTAATATAGTTACTGTAGTATCATATACTACTACATGGATTTGACGGAAAGATAAAAATACATACGGATCCATCAACGACATCCTCACGCCCTAGTGCGCCGGGTCACCAACCGACGTGTGAGGAGCAGCGGCGTTGGCGGCGAGCTCAACGTGCTTCTGAACAGTGCCGTCCAAGGTTGCCCTATGGTCCAAGAAGGCCAACGTCCTATCGTCCTCCTCTTGCATGTAGTAGTCATTGTGCATGATTTGCGCATAGACGTGGGTGATTATGTCGATGGTGTCTTGCTGTGCGAGGCGCTGCACGGCGAGCACGACCTCGAGGTGGACATTCTCCGGTGCGACGGCGGGCAGTCGCAGGGCCACCAGTGCGTCGAAGAGGTTGTCACCATAGTGGCCATTGAGGGTGGCGGGCATCACAGAGCCTGGGCGCGTCGGCTGGAGGCTTACGTCAAAGTCGTCTGCGAGCTTCTTGACGACGGTGAACTTGTCGAGGAAACCGACGAGGACCTCGTCGAACAAGGAGACGATGCTGTCGTCCAAGCGGCCCCTCGCCCTGGCGGCCTCAAGCAATACTACCTGGAGACATTCCTCGGTGGCGGGCCGTAGGCCGGCGTCGTGGACCATATGGCATAGCCGGCTGATGCTCGCGCTCATCGCCTCCATGGGTCTAGCTTAGCTTCTAGTCAACTGATCTTGCAATTCGAGTGATCACTCTTGCCCCTGGGCCCACGTGTCATTCACCCAAAGGCAGTTGCCATAAGTCAATGAAGTTGTGTCCCCCTTCGTGCCGGCGCAGTATAGTCATCTCACCGGACCTCTAGTTGGGGCCAAACGAGAGAAGTTCGATGTTTACTGGTTTATTGGTGACCTTTGCATTTTGCGCCAAGTTTTGACCTTTGATTTAACTAATAAAATGTTAATGCATGTAAACAAAAATGTTGTGTAAGTCACTTTACGAAAACCAAATAATCCCAAAACACTTAGGCACGGTGCATTAACTCCCTCCTTGTTTCTTATTTCTTGACATATCAACCAATGAGAGATGTGGGCCGTACATGCTTTCAATGACTTGAGACTACCAAACATGACATGCAATGTTTAGTTCATTGCATGTAATCCTATTAGTACTCTAGTTAGCAGAAAAACATTAAGTTCTCTCGCCGATAGGAATAAAACACCATGTATTTATTTACAGAGGGAGTAGTACATTTTTTGTGACATGCATTACTAGATATTGCTAGTCAAATACTAAAACCCAGATGGACGTGGTAGTACTCCTAAATCCAGATGGCGCTGCTACTAGTACTAGTAGTAGTACTACCAATGTACTAGTAGGAGTACTAGCACTGTACTACCCGTTGGTCAAATTATTACGTGCTGCTCATCACAGTGAAGTGACAAGACCCTGTGACGGAGATGACACGTGAGTATAGGCGCCGTATTCGGCATACCATAGTCAGCCTCACCGTCTGCAGTCACTATCATCATGGTTGTAGAGCTAGCCTGCTTACAACTAGCCCTGTTCGACATAATTTCCCGTGCGTAGATGCCCATGCATTGCACGGAACACCAAGATTGGGGATGGATGGCTCCGGTAGCGGCCATCGTGCCAGATTTTTCCACGACCTTCTAGATGTGGTGGGGAGGAGATAAGGCTGATTTTGAGAGAGAAGGAGTTTTTTGTAAATAGGGAACAAGTGCTAGCATATTTTTGCAAAAATGGAGAAGCTTGGTTTGTATGCGTCAGATCTAGATCCGACGGCTATTTGTGAAATATGGGAGGCACAACATCATCACAACCTCAGGACCTGTTTGATTCGCAGGATTTTGAAAACGCAGGAATAGGACACGGCATATTACAAGTTTCAAACTGATATTACAAATGTTAGGAGTAATGCTGCACCTATGAAGAGGGAATTACTAGGAAGTTTATGTAAGAACTTTCGTTACTTTAGGTGGATGCAGCATTATCGTACAAACTAAAATCCATTACCCTCACAAGTCACTAATGGGCAAATAAGTTTTCGAGTCTCTGGCCACTTGATGTTTCAAAAACAAATTCAGCTTCTGCGGAGACTTTGTCATGTAGGCTTAGATGCTTGCGGTGATCATCACGCAATTCATTGTTGCACCAGAGAATGCCAAACCTCATTACCTTGAGCACACTTGCCTCCAGAACAAAGAACCTGGCCAATTTAGTCTCAGATGTGCTGCCTCGGTAGTCGATCAAATCAATTTCTGTAAGATGGAGCTCAAGGAATTCGATGAGATTGTTATAGTGCAGCACATTTTTCACTTTCGGGTCTTTTTTTATCTGCAAAAGAAGAGAACATATTAGAGCAGCTGGCTGCATAAGATTGCCGTGTCATCAAGAGGTACCAATATCATTCGCTCATACGATAGGGTCCTCTCATTTAACTAGGAGCACGTGAAGAGCTTGTGCATTTGTTGCCTTCCACTATGTGGCCGATGCCATATTTCACAAAATTATGCAACATAATACACATCAATGTCAACTCAAAAGATTTTGGCACCGCTCTCGCGATGTGAGAGAGTTGGCACCGCTATGCACACAGACCCACATGTATAAACAAATCAATCAAACCAACTACACCAGCCTCTCACTCTCCCAAACAAGTGTTTTTTTATTTCCTCAGTCCTCTCTCTCTCCCACGCAGTGTTTTTTCATTGCATGAGTTAATTTGGCACCGGAGCAAAGTAGGTGATCCAGATTGGGGCACCAGGTGAGCAATGGAGGGGCATCAATGCCAAATGCATCACAAGTGAATTTGGCACATGTTTTGGCCTACATATCCCACTTTTGTACTCCCTCCGTCCCAAAATTCTTGTCTTAAATTTTTGTAAATACGGATGTATCTAGTTACGTTTTAGTGTTTGATACATCCGTATCTAAACAAATGTAAGACAAGAATTTTGGGACGGAGGGAATACTACCTCGTATTTAGTATGAAATTTTGACCATAGATTTACCTAAGAAAATGCCAATGCATGTCACTAAAAATTACACCATTTGAAATTATGTTCAAATACGAATCCAACGATATAGTTCTTAGTGACATGCATTAACATTTTGTCAGCTAAATCTATGGTCAAATGTTGATACTAAAAAATTGGAAGAGTAAACCAGGACGGAGGTAGTACTTGCTCTAAGGGTAATCATAGAGTTACTGGAGTAGTCTAAGTTACTTTCCACTATGACTAGTCTAGGCTACTATAGTAGTACAACATAAAAATGTTGCAGGTAATCACGTGAGAAAAAAAATACTAAAAACATTTCTTTCGGTGCAGTGCGTAGATGCAGTTTTGAACACTACACTTGTCATCGTAATTTGGGAAAATTATGAAACAATTGAGCTACATTGTGATTACCGTTTACTTATAGGAAAGAAGTTTCACCTAGATGAGTAGCTTCTCCGTGCACGGAAAGCATGTAAGGAATCCAACAACTTGATCCAGATTGGGGCCGATAGATTTTAGTGCTAAGATCTTCACTGTGCGCATGGACTGGGTCAAGCTTGTGGGAAACATTTTCTTGAAGACGGTAGTAAATACATCAAGAAGAAATTTAAAAATCTGAATTTCAAGAAGACGGAGAAGAAGATGAGTGATGTACGTGAACGATTACGGATCCAATAAAGAGTTCGGAGAATTTTGCAGACGAGTACACCAACACTGTCAATTTCGGCGCGTCAATGACCCTGATTTTTGTTGGACCTTCTAGATCCGATACAAGCAATCTCTCAAGGAAAGGCGCATTCTCAATGACCATAACGTGGAACAGCTGGAGTGATCTCGTCGAGGCGATGTGGAGGCTAATGAACCCATGGATCTGCTGAAGACGAAGGTACTCGAGTGCAGTACAGCTGCAGAGGAGGTGCTCCATAGCCTTCTTCGATATGACAACATCGAAGAGGTCGAGCTGCTTGAGTTGAGGGAGAAGAAGGGCGGGTGCGGCATTAATCTGGGGAAGATAGCAGGAGCTGAAGCTGGCGCAGCGCAGCATTGGCGTGAGGTGGAGCGCGGACGGAGGAAGAGAGCGACATTGTCCAGCTTCAAGGCTGAGCTTCTCGAGCTGATCTAGGGCGAGGGATAAGAACCACTCATCGAACTTGGGTTGGACCTTGCAGTTGGTACTAAACATGCGGATGTCAAGGCGTCTGGCTGGCCCAGGGTGCGATGAAAGGATCTTGGAGACTACGGCCAAGCATTTGCAATCTCCGTCGCTGAGGCAGCTATCGACGGCGAGGTTTAGGGGGACGTAGCGCTAGAGGGGGCGCCACCGCCGGGAGAGCAGGGCGGTCCGCTCGGCAGATTTGGTGGGGAGGAGGCCGATGAAGATGAGCAGCATGTCATCGGGAAGGCTGCTGATGAAGTCCAGGCTAGCCGGATGCGGTTTTGGCTTGAGCCGCCTCCGCTTGTTGGCTGCCTCGCTGTCCAGCTCAACCGGCGGCGACGCCGGTGTACACATGTGCTGGTGTGTGTTGTGTGCTTGGTGTGCGTGAGTGCGTCCTTCTGTGCATGCCGCCGCGCAGTGGTGAATTGTGCGCGAGTGCGTCCTTCGCGCGCAAGAAGTTTGTCCTCAATCCACCCTCAATTTACTAGCGTGCGGGGTGCTACTCCGAGTGGTTTCAACTTTGTTTACTTCACCGCGTGTCTGATGGGCCTCTAGTCTACTTATTTTCACACACTGCCACATGGGAGAGCACATGAAGACACAGAACATGAGCTGACAAGGCAGCATGTGGATTGGTTTGACCGGTCAACTAAACAATATACGGAGCTATACGCTGACACAGTGAGCGTATAATCCATCGGTATAGAGAGTTCGAATGAGAGGGGAGGCCCGTGAGAGATAGCAGAGAGAGAGAAAGAGCTACTCCCTCCGTTCAATAATGTAGTTCCGACATTTTTTTAAGTCAAACTTTTGAAACTTTGACCAAGTTTATAAAGAAATTACTTATATCTACAATATCAAAGATAAATAATAGTATGAAGTAAGTACATGTTGTGGTGAATCTAATGATCGTTCCATATGTAAATGTTTTTCTCCACATATGCCTGGTCAAACTTTTCTGAGGTTTGACTTTTCAAAACATCCATATGCTTATGGACGTGATAGAGTCCCTAACTAGAGAGAGAGAGAGAGTGAAAAAAGTGTGTGTGCGTGTGTGAAAGAGACATGGGCAACACACGATAAAAGTAAAGAAAAAGTGTGCGTGTCTTATGCAAACATATCACACATGCATCTTCGACAACGGAGGCAAGGTGAGGAGATAGTGTGTGGTTGTTTGGAATCGAGAGAGCAAGACCCCTAGAACGTGGGCAAGAGGGGTCTGACAAACAAGGGAGAGAGGTCGAGAGAGACGTAGAGAGAAAATGCTGACATGGGGAGGAGAGAGTGTATGTTTGTCAGAGAGAGATCCCCTGGAGATCATGATAGGACTACGTGGGTGGGAGATCGAGTGACAAGGTGTGTGCGCGATAGAAGATGCCCCGAGAGATATCGAGATAGACGTATGGATGGAAGGATACAATACATGTGTTCCTAATGGCTAGTAAGAGATAATCATACTTAGGAGGGGGGAGTGCTTGCGCCTATGATGGAGTGAGGGATTATGGTACTTAGGGGGGTGCGTGTCACATGGAGAGAGAACAAGGACGGAGAGTGTTGGATGGGTCTATATGTATAGCGCAAGCGATACATGTGTATGTGTGAACCAGGGAGATATAAGGCCAGTTTGGCTTGTGTCCTGAGCATCTTTTGCCTGGCCTGGGGTTGTGGCTGGATTTCATGCACGCTTGTTTGGTTGCTACCCTGTGAAAAAGAAAGCCCGCCTGGCCTGGGTTCCCTTGCACTTTAATTAGCCTGGCTGAACTCCAGACACTGCAAGTAACCTTGCCCAGGCGACCGATTTTGAATGCCTGGCCGTGCCTGGTCGTGCGGCCACGAGGCTAACAGCAACATGGATGGATATTAGCATTAAATAATTGATGCATGGATTGATTGATTGGACGTTGATGCTTTGCATGGCCCATGCATTTACCAAACGCTTCAGCACCACACAAGCCTGGCCAGGGAGAAATATTTTACATCTCACGTCCACACCAGGCAGTACCGGCCATCAAGGCATAAGGGTCAAGTCACGAACCAAACTGAGCAACAAAGTTTGAGATAGATTGAGGAGCCCCGATAAGGCTGAGTGGTGCGTCAGATAGCTGAGAGGGGGAAAGAGATATTCCATCCGCTCGATAATGTAGTGCATGTAAATTTTTTAGAAGTCAAACTTTGGAAACTTTGATCAGGTTTACGCAAATGTTATTTATATCTACAATACCAAAGATACATCATACAAAACTACAACTCATGGTGAATCTAATGGTATATGTTTGTCATACTAGATGTAATTCTTTTTCTCCACGTACATGGTTAAACTTTCTGATGTTTGACTTTTCAATAAATCTATATGCTATGGACCGAGGAGAGTGCCTCAGTCGAGACAGATCATGTGCATGTGAAGGAGAATGAGTAAGTGTGCAAAAAGAGTATGTGTGTGAAAGAGAAAGTGACAACGAACGATAAATTTGAGAGAGTGTGTGTTTTTTCGTTTCTTATACGAACATATCACGCATGCATCTCCGAGATGGAAAAGCAAGGCGAGGAGATACACGAAGATAGCTAGTGTGTGATTGTTTGCAACGGAGAGAGACACCCCTGTAGCACATGTCCAATAGAGGTCTGGCCAACAAGGAAAAAATGTCGAGAGGGACACATGGATGTCATGGACGCATGGGGTGGGAGAGAGGGTGTGTTTGTGATAGAGAGATCCCCTCGAGATCGTGAGGGGACTATATGGGTGGGAGATTGAGGGAGTGCGTGCGCGATAGAAAGATGCCCCGAGAGAAATCGAGATAGACCATGCACATGTTTGTGATGGAGACTAAGATTAGCTAGTCATATACATATAGGGGGGATTGCGTGTTCCTACAATTGAGTGAGAGACCATTATACTTGGCTAGCTGGGCATGAGATTGTGTGTGTGTGCGTGTGGGACGGAGAGAGAATGAGGGAGAGAGATAGAGTTTTAGATGGGCCTATCAAGTGCGAGTGAGATATGCATGTGTATGTGTGACCCAGGTGGATGGAGAGTTTAAGAGAGGGCGGGAAGAGCTCTGAGACGACATAGTGGTGCATGAGAGAGTTACGGGCAAAGAGCCAAGGAATTTGTGTGCGTACGATGAGTGCACCCAAGATATCTAGCTTGGACTAGCTAGAGTATCAGACATAGTGTGCGAGAGAGACCTATAGGTGGTGTATATATGCTTGCGAACTAGAAAGACCCCCCCCACACACACAAAGAGAGAGAGAGAGAGAGAGAGAGAGAGAGATGGAGAGAAAGGGAGAGGGACCAACAAGGTTTTTGTGTCGGATGTGTGCGATAGAATTGAAGATTGTCAGAGAGAGAGAGAGAGAGAGAGAGAGAGAGAGAGAGAACATGAGTCCGGGAGAGGGGGAGGTCGCTTTTATGCATCAAAGACAGATATAAACCATGTTTCTATATAGACTTGCATTAAAATATTTAAATTGGAGAACATGTTGTCTGCAATCCACACATGAACGGATATATGCGTATATCAAACAAGTTCATTAATTTGACTTTCAACATGTTCATGGAGTACTATAATACTGTACAACATGCTACTTGATTGAGGTGTTCAATTTTGGATGTAGTTCACTATTTTGACCTACTGAACGAGCTATTTCATTGAATCGAGATATTTCATTTTAGGTTTGATTCACGTTTTTGAGTGGGTCTACTATTTGTCATATAGTAAATCGCTAGCAACGAGCATGTAAAAACACATTACTCCTGAGCATCATCTCTCCATCTAAAAAAGAAGTGGCAAGCTAATATTTCAAATTTTGATTCAAATCGACTTGGTAAGTTAGACGTGGATGCTCGTTCTCCCAAAATTTGAAGGAACCACTAAACATCCTCTCTGCTCGGTGGAATTCGCCCAAGCAAATAAATGGGAGACGCGAAATTACCGTCCTATGTGGGACACATATCAATTGGCCCATTGTACATCGAGGGTAGGTTCATAACTTCATCCAAGCGCGCCTTCTCCTCGGCCGAAATGACATGTGCCGAATAATTCATAAACCATGGTCGGCAAAACACGTTCTCCTCGCCCGAAATAGCTTGCGCCCACTATTTCAAAACACGCTTTCCTTGCCCGAAATCGCCTGCGCCCACTATAGTTGAAAAAATGCCCTCCTCGCCCGAAATCGCTCTCGCCAACTATTTGGGGAGAAGCAAAGTTACTCTTCTATCCCCGACCCTCAGTACACAGACCCAAGCCGAGAAGCCAATAGGCAAGGGTAGAACTATAACTCCCCCTCACATTTCAAACGAATGCGTCCGTAAGACATGGTTACACTCCCCTCCCAATTCCGCCCCACCCCCACCCTCCCCCTGCCCGCCCCCATTCATACCTCGTGGGTGCCAAATCACCTTCTCCCCGGGAAGCTCCCTTCTCCCGAGCCGCGAAACCTCAGCCCCAACTCCATGGCACCCCCACCGCACCAATTTCACAGCCGCACTCCTCCCTAATGCCAGAGATGCTGTCCATTTGCCATCGTGCACTGGGTCATGTGCCTCTTACTCCGTGCTGCTGGTGCTGCCTCGAAGACGGCCATGTGAACCGTATCGGAGTCGATTCTCCCCCGCCGTTGTTCACGGCGCCGGAGCGCCTCCAACTTCGGATCCGTCCAGAGTCCTGGCGGTGCTTCCGCGTAGCCGTCGACCGTCGTGACATCGCTCTTTCCCTGCCACCGGTCACCACCGCAACCGCGCCGTCCTCATCAACTCGGCAGCTGGACCTACCTACTTTACCATGCCGCCAGATAGGTCGCACCCTCTTCTCAAATCACTTTATTTAGGCGTCAGTTGTCTGAATTTTTATTCTGGGCCAATCGATTCCCAATGGGAAGCAGCACCCCTCGAGGCGGCGGAGCTCCTAGGCTGCCGGCTGGCTGGTGTCTAACGTAAGGGTGCCGGGCCGCAAGTTCGCCACGGAAGCAGCACTTAGATGGCTATCTTTTAGAGTTGCGTGGGTTGAAGGAACTGCCGCCGCCGGATCTGGATGACGGGGAGTCTTTGTGGATTGGCCCGGGGGCGGCACAACCACGGCAGTGCGGTGGGGCGGGGAGCGGGGTTTTGGCCGGGGCAACAGACGGCGGAGGCAGGCTGCTCTGCCGTTGGTCGCTGGCTCTTAGGGGAAGATTCCGAACAGTGTCCGCCGGGAGGCACAAGACGGCCATCAAGCCATCTGGCGTAGATCGAACAATACCAAAATAAATTAAAACCGTGTGACCCCAATTTAGTCTTCAGTCAACGGACGTGTGAACCCTATTGTACCTTGTTGTTGATCTCTTAGTGTATTTCTTCAGATCAAAGAGATATATCATTCTTAACATTATGCGTTATCTGCATCTTTAGACACACCGTCTTCCGACTCACCGCAGCTGCTCCAACAAGGGAAGCATACACCAGAAGGGAGCTATATTCCCCACTCAACAGTTTCCTGCATCGAATGCGCGTGCCCGACATGGACAGCCACAACAACTGCAGGGCCATCGACAAGTCAGCACATGATGCTCACTCCTATGGATGGCAGCCAGATAGGTTGTACCCTCATCTTACTTGTGTGCAACATTTATGGCGTTGTTATTCATCTAAGCATGGAAAATAGATCATCACATTTCACTGTATATTCATGTTGATCTCTTACGGGTCTTGTTTAGGAGTTCACACTGTTCCATAGTTCAGCTAAGATACTTGTTCTTTAGGTAACGCTGTTCCATAGTTATCATCCATCAGCCAATGCTATCCCAAAGGCTGGTGATTATAGTATTATACCACTTCTAGTATTACCTATGTTGTTCTTTAATACTTTTGTGTGCCATCTAGTTAATCTTGAGTACAAACAATACATATTCTGTAGCTTTCATCTATGTTCTCCCTTTAGTTTACGAGACCTGTTGCTGCTAGTTAACCCCAGTCCTACTGTTTAAGTTGTCTCCTACATGCACTCATTACATAAATCTAACTACTAGTTGTCTTCCATGCATGTCAAATATAATTGCACACACTGATATATCCACAAGAACCTCACAGAGCAATGTTAAGGCCAAAAAACTTGATGTCAATTATATCCAATATGATGGAACATGTAAAGGCAGTTCTTCAGAAGACTTGCAGAAAGATGATGAATCCTCTTCACCCCACAAGGTCCTTGCTCTAACTTGGCCTGTGATATGGGTACAACATGCATATAATGTCCTGGAGTGTATCTACTTTGTTGCAATGCCATGTGCTTAGCATGCTGATCATGCATGTAAATATGTCATGCCTTCCTGTTTTTCAGTACCTATTGCATTCATGATAACATGTTTTCAAATTCAAGTACTGTCATTCTACTCTATTGCAATGCCTTCTGCTTAATTTGGACATCATGCTTCTGAATATCTTATGCATTGTTATTCATCGGTATGTACTTCATCTGTCTGCCATACCATGTTTTTTTACATTGAAGTGTTATTCTAGTGCTCTGTTGCAATGCCATCTTATTTTCCCAATCATACACGTGTATGTTGCCTTAGTTATTTCTATACGCATTCCACTAGCATATAGTTTTACATTCAACTAGTGTTTTTTGCTATGTTGTCATGTCGTATCCCTAGCTCTTACACCATACACCCTCCGTCCAGATTACATGTTGCCGAAATCGATAAAAAATGATGTATCTAGAACTAAAATACGCCTAGACCCATCCATTTTTTTCCGGATGGAGGGAATACATGTCAATATGTCATGCCTTTCTATTCTTTAGTACCTATTCCATCTCTCTGTTGTCGCATGTTTTATAATTAAAGCACCATTCTTGTATACAAGGCATGCAAGGGGAAGACGACTATGTTAGAATCTGAAGGGTTACAAACAAGGCCTTTGCAAAAGATCCAAACGCCGGGAGATATTAAAGCAACTCCAGTTTTTATAGATACTTCTCCAGCATAGAGAAACCCACCTCCTACTGATAATAAGCAGATTCTAGTGGCCAAAGAACTAGTCCGCTCTAGTACAGCAAAAATATGTCAACTCAATTCTAAGAAGCGTGTGCGTATCCTTGCATCATGAAATTTTATAGCATGCTCATCATATTTTCTACATGTTTCTTACCCATCTCTCTTTTAGAAAATAAGCTTAACAGATAGAAGAATTTCTGCAATGGTATCGTTTATGAGGAAAGATTCTTGCAGGAATTCTCTGTGTTCCAATGTAGATGTAAGTACCTGTTGCATATCACTATATTTTTACATCATCATGTATTTTGTTAATCAGCGTGAATCCAACCTTTATCTGATCTAAATTTAGTTGTAGCAAAATGTATGATTAAAGGCCACAATGTTGATTTTTGTAAGGCAAACTGCCTGGTAGTTTTGCATCCTGAGCTGCATGAGTGTACTATCTCATATCAGTGGGTTTGAATACTTTGGTTCTGCAGTGGGTTTTTCAGTGTTTTTTTACTGTGTTGTCCTGTCGTATCCCTAGATCTTACATCATACTCCCTCTATCCGGATTAAATGTCGTAGAAATGGATAAAGCTGGTTGTATCTAGAACTGAAATACGCCTAGACCCGTCCTTTTATTTACGGATGGAGGGAATACATTTCAATAGGTCATGCCTTTCTATTCTTCAGTACCTATTCCATCTCTGTTGTAGCATGTTTTATAACTGAATCACCATTCTTCTATATAAGGCATGCAAGGGGAAGACGGCTATGTTAGAATCTGAAGGGTTACAAACCAGGTCTTTTCAAAAGATCCAAATGCTAGGAGATAATAAACCAACTCCATTTTTCATAGATACTCCTCCAGCACAGAGAAACCCAACTCCCACTGATAATAAGCAGATTCCAGTGGCCAAAGAACTAGTCTGCTCCAGTCCAGCAAAAGAATGTCAACTCCATTCTAAGAAGCGTGTGCATATACTCGCATCATGAAATTTTATAGCATTCTGATCATATTTTCTACATGTTTCTTACCCATCTCTCTTTTAGAAAATAAGGTTAAACGATAGAAGACTTCCTCCATTGGGATTGTATTCGAGGAAATTACTTGCGGGAATTCTCTGTGCTCCAATGCTGATGTAAGTACCTATTGTATATCACTATATTTTTACATCCACATGTATTTTGTTAATCGGCGTGAATCTAACCTTTATCTGATCTAAAATTAGTTGTAGAAAAATGTTAAAGGCGCCAATGTTGATTTTTGTAAGGAAATCTGCCAGGTAGTTTTGCATACTGAGCTGCATGAATGTACTATCTCATATCACACACATTACTGAATTGTAGTGCTTCTCTGGTTGCCCATTCATTCATTGTGTCAATGTTGGTTTTGTACTGCCTTACCTGGCTGATGATAGCTGTACCATATTGTGTTAATTTGGTGTAGGCTAGTTTCCCAAACGTTCGTTGTGTCAATGTTGCTTTCCTATTATCTGACTTGGCCAATCATAACAATGCTAGTGTTTTAATTTTGTGCAGGTTGCTGAAGATAAGAAGACAAACTCTGAAAATAGCAAGGCAACCCCATTGTTTCTTTCCAGTAAATCTAGGCCAGGTAATATGGCAATAACTCATCATTAATCTGTTTGGTTCCCGTCCTAATTTATGTTATGATGCAGTGGTCGAGACACTCTCCACTATCAATAATACAAGCCTGCCTAAATCGCCATCTGAATCTGTTCAGTATCCTCTGTCTCGAATGCAACGGAATAAATGTATGTTTGTGAACCAATTAATGGCTGAAGCAATGATGGAAATGGTGGATGAATCAGAGGTGCAGAGTCGTGCGACACAACAACTGATCAATGTTTTCAGAGATAGTGTAGCAAAGCAGCAAGAACTTGCCCACATGCTTATGGGCATCATCTGTGCTAAGGTTGCAGATTGTGACGTTGTAGATGGTTAGGTTCTGCTCATTTATTTGCACTGGCATCAATCTTTGATTGCCCGGTGGATGTAATTTCCTGTAATATATGCTGGATGTGCAACGTTATTCCCTGTATGCCATACCTTTGATTGATCGGTTTTGGTCCTATGCATAATTGCTCGTCGTAATGGGCTCAAATTATCTAATTTGGCCTAAAGACATGTACGAACTTTAGTGGGCCAATTAAGTTAATGGGCCGTTACTAGGCCGAAAGTTAATGGTCAGCCCTCTTACCTCCCGGGTCGTTAACAGGCCGACATCAAAGCGGGCAACAGGTGGCCCCAATTTATTTCACGGGCCGTTAACAGGCCGTTACTAAGTTTGGGCTACATATGGACCAACTATACTGTAGGCCTTTAGCAGGCCGAAAGAGACAACGGGCTTTTACTAGACAATGAGAGCATGGGCCGCTAAGAGGCCGAAAGTCAGGTCGTATTCTAAATGGCCCAACTGTGTTATGGGCCTTTAGCAGGCCGAAAGAGAAACCAGGCTGGTATTGGACCATGAAGGGCATCGGCCGTTAAAAGGCCAAAACTAAGGTCCGACTACGAATGGCCCAACTCATTTATGGTCCGTTAACAGGCCGAAAGGCACACAGGGTCATGAATTGGCCCAACACTTAAATGGGTCGCTAAAAGGCCAAAACTCAGGTCCGACTACAAATGGCCCAACTGATTTATGGGCCGTCAACAGGCTGAAAGTGACACCGAGCCAGAAATTGGCCCAACACTTAAATGGGCCGCTAAAAGGCCGAAACTCAGGTCCAACTACAAATGGCCCATCAGATTTATGGGCCGTCAGCAGGCTGAAAGACACACCAGGCCGAAAATTAGCCCAACATTTAAATGGGTCGCTAAAAGGCCGAAAGATGTACATCCTGAAAATTGGCTCATCCATTAAATGGGTCGTTTACAGGCCAAAATCTCATTGGGCCGATATTGAGCCCAAATATATAGCGGGCTGTTAACGGGCTCGAACTGACGATGGGCCGTTGACGGGCCGAATTGGCACATCTCGTATGGGCCGTGGGCTTAAATGGACCTGACACAAGTACGCCTTATATGGGCCGGCCTGCTAATTTTTACTGGGCCTGCCTTTTTCACCGAAATGGGCCACTATTGGGCCGTGCCACGTGTCGACCTATCATAGGCGCCTCCTGTCCAATGAGTGGATGACATATGTCCCAACGGTGAGGCAACACATGTTTCCTACGGCCAATGATGATTTTACATGTGGGAAATCCCCATTGGTCCGAGCAGTTAACGGGTTATCGAATCCAAAACCGGACCCGATAGCTTAACAGCGTTCCGCTACGGTGGATGCCACGTTTCAGTCACCCTTGACGAAAGCACTTCTGTGACGCGTGATTTATTTTCATGGAAGTGGACACTTCCGTGATGATAATTTTGGTAATGTCATGGAACACTTCTACGACATCACAGGTATGACTATCTTGATTCTGTCATAAAATCGACATGGATGTACATGCATGACAAAAAATGCGACCTACTCTGACAAACATGTATCATCACGGAAGTGTATTTTTTTGTAGTGCATGGAACGAAACTTTGCAAGTATTTTTTATACAAAAAAATAAAATTTATGGAGCCAAGAACCACCGGAAGGGGCACGTGGGTGGGCACAACCCATCAGGGTGCACCACCCCCTCCAGGCGCGCCCATGTCGGTTGTGGTGGCCCCGCAGACCCTGAAACCAACGCTATAAAATCCTATTTTTCCAGAAAAAATCAGGGAGAAAGAATTATTGCGTTTCATGAGACGGAGCCGCCCGCGTCTCCAATTCTTCATCGGGAGGCTAGATCTGGAGTCCGTTTGGAGCTCTGGAGAGGGGGGGTCCTCGTACTTCGTCATCACCAACCCTTCTCCATTGCCAATTACATGATGCTCCCCACCGGGAGTGAGTAATTCCTTTGTAGGCTCGCTGGTCAGTGAGGAGTTGGATGAGATTCATCATGTCATCGAGTTAGTTTTGTTAGGGCCTGATCCCTAGTATTGATTATGTTTTGAGATTGATGTTGCTATTACTTTGCCATGCTTAATGCTTGTCACTTTGGGCCCGGGTGTCATGATTTCAGATCTGAACCGTTTATGTTATCACCATTATATCCATGTTCTATATCCGATCTTGCAAGTTATAGTAAACTACTACATGTTATGATCCGGCAACCACAGAGTGACAATAGTCGGGACCACTCCCGGTGATGGCCGTAGTTTGACGAGATCATGTATTCACCATGTGTTAATGCTTTGTTCCGGTTCTCTATTAAAAAGAGGCCTTAATATCCCTTAGTTTCCAATAGGACCCCATTGCCATGGGAGGGTAGGACAAAAGATGTCATGCAAGTTTTTTCCATAAGCATGTATGACTATTTACGGAATACATGCCCGCATTATATTTATGAACTGGAGCTAGTGCCGTATCGCCCTAGGTTATGACTTCTCATGATGAATATCATTCAACGAATCACCGATCTAATGCTTAAGATTTTCCTACTTATTGTTTCTGCTAAGTTACTACTGCTACTGTTACTATTGCACTTGCTACGAAACTACTGTTATCACTGTTACAGTTACTATTGTTGCTACAACTATTATCAGAACTATCATACTACTTTGCTACTGATCACTTTGCTGCAGATATTTAATCTCTAGGTGTGGTTAAATTGACAACTCAGCTGCTAATACTTGCAAATATTCTTTGGCTCCCCTTGTGTTGAATACTCTACCCTCGAAAACTGTTGCGATCAAATATACTTGTGGGTTATCAGAGATCTCGATAGCACTTTCATTGTCTCATAGAAGAGGCACTTTGTCACAAGTGACACCGTAATCCTTTAAAGTTCGCCTCATCCATAGCAATTATGCACAACAAGTTGTGGCTGGTACATACTCGGCCTCGTTGGATGATAGAGACATACAATTTTGCTTCTTCGAAGACCAACTTGCCAATGAGCGACCAAGAATTGGCACCCTCCAGAATTTGACTTCCTATCCACCACATCTCCCGCCCAATCCGAGTCCGAGTAACCCATGAGATCAAAGCTTGCTCCTTTGGGGTACCATAAGCCAAAGATTTGGGTATGAGCTAAATATCGAAAGATTCGCTTGACTGCCAGATAGTGACTTTCCTTAGGTGCGGCTTCGAATCTTCCACACATTCCCACACTCAACATAATAATCGGTCTAGATGAACAAAGGTAAAGCAAGGATCCAATCAACGATATATCTTTGGATCCACTGCATTACTATTGGGATCAATGTCCAGCTTGCATTTAGTAGTCATAGGAAACTTGACCAGCTTCACATCATCCAGCTTGAATCTCTTGAGCATGTCTTGGGCATATTTGGCTTGGTTGATGAAGGTTCCTTCTCGTCTTTGCTTGACTTCGAATCCAAGAAAGAACCTCAACTCTCCCATCATGGACATCTCAAACTTCTCGGTCATTAGTGTGGCAAACTCATCATTGAAAGCTTTGTTAGCAGAACCAAATATGATATCATTAACATAAATTTGGCAGATGAACAAATCCCCTTTGTCCCTCTTAGTAAAAAGAGTGGGATCAATTTTCCCAATTTCAAACCCACGATCTTGCAACAACTTGGTACGGTGCCCATACCACACACGTGGGGCTTGTTTAAGGCCATAGAGTGCCTTGTTGAGTTTATATACATGAGTGGGGAGCTTGGGATCCTCGAACCCTGGGGGTTGTTTAACATATACCAACTCCTTCGAAGGACCATTAAGAAATGCACTCTTCAAATCCATTTCTTGCAATTTAAAATCATGATGAGATGCATATGCAAGCAACATGCAAATATATTCAAGACGAGCAATGGGGCAAAGGTTTCACCGTAGTCGATACCCTTGATACCCTAAACGAGGGAAAACGACCACCAATCTTTCCTTGTTTAGAACAACCACACCGTTAGCATCTTGCTAGTTCTTGAGGATCCACTTGGTCCCAATGACATTGTTGTTCTTCTTTGTCTTTGGCACTAATTCCCAAACTTGGTTGCGCTCAAAGTTTTTGAGTTTTTCATGTGTGGCTTCAAGCCAATCCACATCATCAAGAACCTCATGTACCTTTTGGGGTTCAACACACAAAACAAACGCGTAATGTTCACAAAAATTTGACAATTGTCTACGAGTAGTTACCCCCTTTCTCAAGCTTCCAATCACATTTTCCATGACATGTTGTTGACGCTCGAGCTTGGAAGCCACCTTGGCAGTGCGGCGCTCCAAAAGTTCCTCCATGATCATATTAAGCATCATCTTGAGCTTGCCCTTGATCTTGAGTAGTCTATTGATCTTGAGCTTTCTCGGTGTCATGAACTTGACTTGGGCATCTCTTGATGCGACACCATCATCATGAGGTTGATCTTGCCCTTGATCTCATTCACTTGGTTTTGGGTCTTCACTTTGTTATTCATAAGTGTGTGGGTCTAGCATTGGTGATGGCTCCACTTGAGTAGAGCATTGTCCTTCTCCTTCGGCCACAAGGGGTTCCTCAATGGGGAGTATTTAACCATTCCCCATTCTTCTTATGGCTTGAGGAACTTCATCACCTACATCACAAAGACCACTTAGCTCCACTTGGGGAGCCATTAGTTTCATCAAACTCCATGTTACACGTCTCCTCAATGAGTCTAGTGGACTTATTGAGGACACGGTAAGCATGAGAGTTTGTAGCATAGCCAACAAATATGCTCTCTTGAGCTCTAGGTTCAAATTTAGAAAAACAAACACCTTTCTTGAGAATGAAACACTTAGAACCGAATAGCCGGAAGTACTTGAGGTTGGGCTTGTTACCGGTAAGTATCTCATATGGTATCTTATTCAAGCCTTTTGGGAGGTAGAGCCAATTGGATACATAACATGTGGTGTTGATGGCTTCGGCCTAAAAGTTGGACAGAGATTTGAATTCCGCCATTATGGTCCTTGCCGTGTCCATCAATGTCCGGTTCTTCCTCTCTGCCACACCATTCTGTTGAGGGTTATAAGGTGCAGCATATTGGTGCTTGATCCCCTCATCACTGAGAAACTCATCCAAGGTGTAGTTCTTAAACTTGGTGCCGTTGTCACTTCTAATCATCAATATCTTTGCTTCATGTTGACATTAACCGTCATTAGCAAAGTCGATGAAGATCTGTTAAGTCTCACTCTTCCTTTTGAAGGAGTATACCCATGTGTATATTGAGTAATCATCCACAATCACTAAGAAATACTTTCTTTCCCCAAGACTATGAAAATATGGAGGTCCAAAAAGATCCATGTGAAGGAGCTACACGGGCCTCTTCGAGTAGATGATAGTTGTGGGCCGGTGAGCTGTTTCAAGAAGCTTTCATTCAATGCAAGCCCCGCAATCACGGCCATTGGACAAAATCACATTTGTTAGACCACGAACATGGTCCCCCTTGTGAAGACTTTGCAAAGATCTCATAGTGACATTGGCTAGTCTGCGATGCCAAAGCCAACCCATATAAAATTTAGCTATTAGGCAAGTCACGGTGTTAGTGGGTCACTCCTAAATGTTCACCACATAGGGACCATTCTCGACATGCTCAACAAAGGCTACATTAAGAGTCTTGCTCCACAAAAGGGCCACGGTATCAAAATCAAAGAACGTAGCAAATCCCATAAGAGCAAGTTGACAACTGGAAAGTAAATTGTATGCAAGGGACTCAACAAGCATGACCTTCTCAATAGGTAAATCTTGTGAGATGACCTCCTTGTCAGGACCCAATACCTTAGAGTTGAGGCATCACCAAATTGGACATGTGTGGGCATGGATGGAATAGGATGAATGCCCACCACCAAGTCCTTGCTCCCGATCATATGATTTGTTGCTGCACTATCAAGCAACCATGACACTCCACCAGAAGCAAACTCCTACACGAAATCAATGCTTCGTTTTAGGTACACATTTTGGAATGGGTCCTTTGAGGTTAGCAACAAGGGTCTTAGGAACCGAAATAGACCATTCAATGTACTCGTGAGGAGATCCATCAAATTTGGCATAAACATGCCCATCACTAGGATGACATAAAACATAAGAAGGATTAAAGTCACTAGCTTTGTTAGGAGGGGCAGTCTTGCCCTCCTTGGCATTACCTCCCGTACACATGTTATTCTCCTTCTTCCCATGAGCACCCTCTCCCGCTTTTACGAAGACTTCTTTGATTGGGAGAGGTTGCTTGGCCTTGTTCTTCTTCTTCTTCTTCTTCTTCTTCTTTGACATGGGTGCAAACCCAAGTCCTTCCTTCGCCATAATTTCCTTTTGTTGCTCAAAAGGTCATTGAGATTCTTCTCACCTTGTATACAAGTCACAAGGCCTTTCTCGTGCTATTCCTTCAACTTGGCATTCTCCTCCACAAGGTGCACATTCTCATAACAAGGATTAGTAGCATTTGCATTATCAATTAGAATGAACGGAGGACAAGTTGCTATCTCTTTGGTTAGCTTCACTTGGAGTTGATCATGAGACTCCTTGAGGGAGGCATGAGCACATTTCAAGACCTTGTGAGCCTTGTTGAGTACATCAAACTCCTCCTTGAGTATATCATGACCAACACCAATTGCAACTTTCTCAGATTTAAGCACACGAGTAAGAACAATAGCATGGTCAAAATATTTTTGCAATTTAGCATGATCAACATTGTGTGACTCCTCAACAATCAAATGAAGACCTCGCTCTTCCTCAAGAGCAATGGAAAGATCTGCAATCTCATCGGCATAGTCACGATGACTATGCCCCTCCAACTTGGATATAGTATACTCACGAGACTCAATGATCACATTAGCCTGACGAAGTTGTTCCAAGAGAGCAACAAAGTGCTTCTTGGATTCACCCTTGAGCTTACTCAAGAATTTATCAAACCCATTCTCATCTACGTTCACCACCTCACTATCAACCACACAATCAAAAAATGAAGGAGTAGTATGATGGTGGTTTTGATGTCGGGGGTTACCTTATTGATACCTTTGGCCATGAGGCACTTTGCAATGAGTTTCTCATTGGGGGCGCCGAAGAGAGATACCTCGATAGGAAAAGAGGTGGCAATGGCCACGGTAGCCGTTGCCATTCCTTCACCACTTGTATCTTCGTCATCATCAGAGGTGTACTCTTCATATGCCACCAAGCCCTTTGGAGGTATCTTCTTGGTGAAGTTGTTCTTGTTTGGGAATGGATTGCCTTTGTCTTTGCAAATAAGCTTGCCACCATTATCTTCCCTCTTCTCATAAGTACAATACACCACAAAGTGACTCACATTGCCGCAACTGTAGCAAGTCCTCACACGTTGCTTCTTCTTTGAACCACTTGAGTTGTTCTTGGAGAAGTTTGTCCTAGAGTTTCTCTTGTTGCCCCAAAATTGCTTTAATGCAAGAGCCATGTGCTCATGGTAAGCATATTTGGTGTCTTTGGGGCAACCCTCTTCTTCTTCCTCTTCTTATTCTTCCGGAATGGCCTTGGCATTCAAGGAAAGGTTGGTAGAAGCTTTCTTTGACCGCACATGGGCAAGAGCATTGTCGGCGGTCTTCTTCATGATGTTCACGGCAGTGAACTCGTTCAACACTTCACTTAAAGACAAGGTGTGGAAATCCGGCCTTTGACGAATCATGGAGGACATGGCCTTGTTGAATGGCATGATGGCCTAGAGAAACTTGCGCTTGATCCAATTGTCATCCGTATCCTTGCTCCCATGGTCTTGTAGAGCAAACTCACACTACAAAAAAAGACACATCCGTGACATTTTGGGCCGAACGAAACTTTTTTCTGTCATACATATGACACTTCTATGACGATAATTGTGACAAAACCCGGTATCATCATAGATGTGGTGGGATCCTACTTCTGTGACAAAAAATCATGACAGAAAATGGGATTTTCGTCCTGGGCGGGCCGGAGACATAGCTGCATGACATTCTTTGGGCCGTCCATGATGGAAAAAAACCGTGGTAGAAGCGAGGGCGAGGAAAATTTCGGGGAGTTCCCGGTTACGGTAGGGGTCAGGGGACGAGCGATACACGTTTCTCTCGTACATGTACGCGTGTTTGTGCGAGGCGTTGGCTCTAACTGAACCCGAGCGAGGCGTTGGTCTCTAACTGAACCCGAGCGATTGCACTGCAGGCTACGCATTACTGAACCCGAGCGATCGATCAATGGCTGTTAACTGAACCCGATCGAGCGATTCCTTCGCTACAGCTGCTAACTGAAGCCGATCGATGCTGCCTCTCCGGATGAACAGTGAGTGTTGCGGGGTGGTCGATGAACAGTGAGAGGTGGGGGTGGATGCAGGACCGCGTGGTGTTTCCTCTAGATGAACAGGACGACCCTGTGGAGGGCTGGATGAACAATAGACGGTGGAGGGGTGCCCGTGGAGGGTTGGTTAAACAGTAGCCGGTGGAGTAGCGAGCGGTGGAGGCTGGATGAACAGGAGCCCGTGGAGGCTGGAGGAGGTCGACAGTAGCCCGTGGAGGCTGGTGGAGGTCGACGGTGGAGATGAATAGTATCCCGTGGATTCCTATTTTGCGGTCCGCCACACCCCTCCTGATGAACAGGACCCCTATCTCGACCGTAGCACTCCAACACAAGTCTGTTTCATCCGTTTTGCGGTACGCCACACCCCTCCTGACTAACAGGACCCCCATTTCGACCGTAGGAGGTTCTTTCCTCTGTTTTGCAGTACGACAGACCCCTCCCGATGAACAAGATCCCATTTCGAACATGGACGGTCGAACACAAGGCCGTTTCCTCCGTTCTGCGGTACGCTAGGCCTCGTTTCCATCGCCTATTCCGTCCAAGCCCTCCTGATGAACAGGACGACGCCTACCGTTCCGACCCAGCCGGTTGGCTCCCACGCAATCCGTTGCCTCCCGATGAACACGACGCATTCCGTGTCACAGCCTGGTTTTTGCCCTCTTTTTCTTTGCCTGATTTCCATCCGAGTTGGTTTGAATTTGGAGTTTTGAATAATTCCATTTGGACTTGATCACTTGGGTATTCCTTGATTTTCACCCAAGTGCCCCCTCTCCTCTTCTAACCCATCATTTCACTCCTGGCCAACCCAACAAAATTGCTTGGAATATTTTTCTTAAATGAAAAATATTCATTTTGCCTCCTAAACCCTAGCTAAAATCTTTCACCTCCAAAGCAACCTCCATTTCTGTTGCCCCAAAAATCCTGAGAAAAATCCCAAATATTCTTTGGACCCTAGGGAACATTTCTGAGCAAAAACATTTCACCACTTTTTGGAGTATTTTTGCTACAGAAAATATTTTCACTTCTGGGCTGAAATGGTACTTTCTACATCAACTACCTTTTAGTAGCTCCAATGCAGCTGGTTTTCCCTATGCTTATTCACCTTAGTAAGAGTAAGTAAAACCCCAAAGATCAGCACTTGAATCACTGTTGTTTGACCATAGTAACTGTTCAAAGTTTTTGTCCAGTAACTAAACATCTTCACCATTTCACTTCTACTACACCTGGAAACCAACCGAGCCATGGTAACACCAAAAGTAACTATGGACTACACGCCAGACATCATGGTTAGTGCATATGTGGCCTGATGTCATGGTCCACGCGGTGACCGCGTTCATCCGAGGGTGCTGGCATGCCAAACACGCGCTCTGCGCGTCGCCAGCGCCCCTGTGGCGCGCGTGCCTGCTGGTCGACCAGCCTGGGCGTGTCCCGCCGTGCCACCATTCTCGTCTCCACCCCCTTAACTCCTCCCTGCCGCTCACCGACGCTGGAGCTCGCCGCAGCGAGCACGGGCATGGTCCGGCCAAGGGCACAGTGCCCGTGCACTGTGTTCGTCCCCTTCCTCCTTGCCCATGTGCTCGTCTGCGTCCGTGCACAGCTCCCGCGTGAACCCCGTCGCCTTCTCCCTCTCTCTGGCACAGCGACAACTGTTCTTCGGTGGAGCCAGAACCCTCCTCGCCGCCCCGCCTATAAATAGCCCCCTCCGCAGCCTCCTGGAGCACCGCACCTCACCACACCTCCCTCGCATAGCCACTAGTAGGCATAGCCCGGCCGGGCAGGCCGCGGGCTGCTGTCCCCGAGCTGAGCTCGCCGGCGATCCCCCTGGATTGACCCCACAGCTCCGGCCACTCCCAAGCTAAGGCGACCCCGCCAGGGCCTCCGCCTCTCCTCCATGAAGCCAACGAGCCAAGCCCAAGCCCTTGGAGCCGCCCCTAGCCGCCGTCTTCCTCACCTCTGGCGACCTCCGTGCTCTGCCTCCGCTTGCAAGGAAGAAACCGACGCCGTCCGGCCACCATTTGCCACGCCACTGGTACGGGCAGGTGCGCAAGAACCTTCTCCGTCGATCCCTCCCTCTTATCTTCCCCCAAGAGGCCTCAACGCCGGCAAACGCTACGGCGAACCGCCGCCCGCCTCTGTTTTCTTTCCCCCTCGGTCTGGCCTGACTAGCGGGGCCCGCTAGTCAGCCACTCATAACGCGCGTGAAGCGGTATGAGTGGTGGCGCCCCGGGAAAATACACCATCGACGTCACCCCCTCCCTGTTTTTCTTTTTTTCAAATTTATTCAAATTCTAGGAGCATTCAAACAACCATAACTTTTATTCTACAAGTCCAAATGCAGTGATTCTTTTTGCTTGTGTTCTTTGTCTAAAAATCTAACAGCTCCCAAAATATGGGATTTTTCCTTGCTGTCTAGATTTTCTGGCAATTTTCAGAAGGTTTCTTGATATTTTCTTTTGTGGTTTTTGAATGTTTTCAGAGGAACCAGCTTGTCTTGAGGATCACCAGGAGCCTTGTGACCCTCATCAGTACTAACGCAAGCTACAGTAACATTTTCATGGTGCCAATTCAATATTATTGATTTTCATACTTAAACATATGAAAATTGATACATTTTAATTAGTTATATAATAAATATATTCTGTTATATGCTTGTTATGGTGTAATGCTTGAACTTCAGTATGTTTGAAGTAAATATTGTTAGTAAGATGATGAGAACATAGTTGTTAGAGTTAATAAATAATATGGCCATAGAGTTGGTGAGAAATTTGGATATTATTTTTGCATGAGGAATAATGATGATAATTGCTAGAAATGGTTCTGGTATAAGTAAAGTAAGGTTTTTACCTGTATGGTAGCATGATTTTATGTTGACTCTGTGGGAGTGCAGTTGGTGCATTTTTCACACGGTTATGTGATGCATATGTTAAGTGATGCATGATATGGCAGTACGACACCGGTTATTTTCTTTTCACATTAAAAGTTGAACCTGATTAATATTCAACTTGAACATGTTGTTGACCGGGTCGTGGTGCTGTTGAAACGAGTCTTTCCCAGTGCAACCACATTTGCCGGTATGGGACGGCCTTAATGCGTTTCATTGTCGTGCCTCTGGTCGGTACCTCAAATTAGGGAAGGTTGTGGGCGTGCTGTACCCTGGCCCGGTAGGCAAGCATAACCTTGTGAGCCCGTTGTTAAGTTAAGTTTGGTACTGGATCCCAGTGTGGATCGTGGCCACGACGGTGATCGAGGTGTCTGGAGGTAGACACGGGGCCACCCAGGACTAACCCAGTGGGGTCTAAGTTGGAGGGGCCGGGAGAGTTTCATTACAGTGAAATGGTTTCGTCGGAACGCTATTGGTCCACACGGATGGGAGAGTGAGGCCATGGGTTCCGTAGTGTGGGTACAGTGTACTAACCTCTGCAAAGGCCACAGATACGGACACGCTCGAAAGTAAGGTACACCATGGGTCAACACTTAATAAATATGCACACTAAATTGCACTAAGGATGACAGTGAGGTCATCGTGTTGAGTTGGCCACGAGTTGGTCGGGTTGTGATCGCCGTAAGGATCACGGGCCACGAGTTGGTCGGGTTGTGATCGTCGTAAGGATCATGGGCCACGAGTTGGTCGGGTTGTGATCGCCGTAAGGATCACAGGCCATGAGATGGTCGGGTTGTGATCGCCGTAAGGATCACGAGTATGTGTTGGTAATGTTATGTTTGTTGGTCACATCTGGTAAGCAAGTTGGGAGCATGAGTACCTGTTGAGCATAGTCACATCATGTTGGTTATATTGCTGCATTGTTGATTAAAACTGGATATATATCATAATATTGTATGTCACCTTGTTATGCATATTGTGAGCTTGCAAGTACATTCAATGTACTGCCCTGGCGTGTCATGCCAGATTTCAAGAAAGTCCCGTTGGAAAGGAGTAATGTCCGAGTCTAGACCGTGTCCACGTTGGTGTGCTTGTGCTATGGAGTCCTGCTACGACGTTGTTCCGCTGCCGAGTAGTTGTTAAGAATCGAGGCCCCCTTTATGTTCACTAAATAATGTGCATATTGTTCAGCCGCACTAGGTGTGCCGCTTGGCCTCGCTAACTGCTGTAATATGAACTATGTTCAGCAAGCATGAATAAAGTTGTTGTATTCTGTGCCATGTTGTTGTGTGTTGCCAGAAGACAAGGTCTCTGGGCTGGCAATGCAGGGTAAACCGGTCGCTCTGAGCCGGGGTGCCACAACGCTTGGCATCAGAGCCGCGCTGACTGTAGGCCACGCTAGACTAAGCCGAGTTAACGGGATGCTAGATACGAGTTGTAGCTGAGTGTCGGTAATAGCTGTAGCTAGTTGTTGCATTGCATGCACTGATTATATTTATTTTTCTATCCTAACCTGCTAATGGTTTCGAGTGTAGATGGCTCCGGTGTTGTATCCGTGCCAGTTGCGGCTGATGCCGTACACGTTGCCGCATCTTCTTCGCAACGTGTGGCGTCGGCTATACCATCACGGAGACGATCCAGTCTATCGTGTGTACCAGGAGTGCCTAGCTGACTCAGTGTATGAGTATCACACCGTGGTTACTCTGCGCACCAGTTCCGATTCCAGTTCTTACACTCGTACCTCTTGTAGCGGCTACACTTCTTCCGCTTCTCAGACTGTCCAGTTTGCTGCATTCGAGGTACTTGTTGAGCTCCGCTACAATGAGGTCCGGATGCAGAACCACCCAGGTTTCCACTACTACCCCTCTCTCCATGATAATGGTAGTGTCTGTTTTCCTGTCATTGATCCGAAGTCTGATAGTGTCGCTAGCCACCTTTCTCGCTACATCACTGCTAGTTATATTCTGATCTACGAGCTGGCTCGTGAGCTGAGTCATGCCCGTACTGCCTTAGCCTCTACTTTAGTCACTGCTCGCTCAACCACTACTTCTCCATCTGTGGGATTTATTCCGTACGTTCCTGCCAGTTCTAGATCCCCTGTTTCCCCTGTTACTCCCCCGAGTAGCTCGGGCACCGCGAATGCGAGTCCCCTTAGTGCTCCTGCAGAGTGGGTTTCACTCCTCGCCACTCCTGCGGCCTCGATGATCCTCCCTTCACCTGCCCCTGAGGGAGAGCCCTCGAGGCAACGTCATCGTGTCACTTTTAACCCGGAGGTCTCCGTTAACCCCGCTAGTTCCGGATCCGAGTCCGCATCAGGAGAGGACACCGCAGCGCCAGCCGAGCAGTAGAGCTTATTTTATTCTCAGTTGTCGGGATGGAGTATGGTTGTAATCGTACTAGTAATGCTGTTTCATTTCATGTATAAGGGTAGTTGGACCTGGCATGTTTTTATCTTTCATGTATGAGTCTATGTATAATTATGTTGGACTTTATTTTATTCGCCGAATTTTCCTCGCCTTTTCCATTTCGCTTGGTTTTTGTTGCCGGCTTCTCCCCAGTTTTGTTGAATGCTTCTCATCTCGGTTGCGTTGACTTGGGAAAAATCACATCAGGATGGCGCGGGGAGGCTGCAGTAGCAACGTTCGCGATGGTTCCCCTGTTTGGCGTTTCGCACGGTAGGCAGGACAATCACCCGAGCCGTACGTTCCACCACCGCCTCCACCGCCAAATCCGCCCTTGACCGAGCAAATTATGCATATGTTCGAGGAACAACGAAACAATGATCTAATGAAAATATTCAGAAGTATTCAAGCAATGGTTGGACATAATGGGAATCAGCCTACCTCCCACTCCAAGCTATTTGATTTTCAAAGGACTAAGCCTCCCAGTCCAGTCAGGCCGTAGATCCCTTGGATGCAGATGATTGGTTAAGAACTATGGAAAAGAAACTTGAAGTTGCTCGAACTGATGAAGAAGATAAAGTTCCATTTGTAACACATTATCTGGAAGGCGCTGCTGCCATATGGTGGGAAAGTGAGAAAGCTATAGTGACTGAGAATGAAGCAATTACCTGGCCAAGATTCAAGGAGCAATCCCAAAAATATCACATCCCTGCGGGAATTATGAAGACTAAGCAGCGTGAATTTCTTGCGCTCCACCAAGGAAGTCAGTCAGTGGGAGAATATTTACAAAAATTCAATCACCTGTCGCGTTACTCCCAATATGACGTGGCCACTGAAGAAAGGAAGATGGATCGCTTTCTTGGTGGATTAAACCCGCAACTTCGCTGTGCTCTCAGTATGTTCGATTTTCCAGAGTTTCAAACCCTGGTGAACTAGGCTTTCATTGCTGAAAGGGAGCACAAGCTCGTGTCAGATACTAAGTGTGCCCATAATGATCACAAACGCAAATTTGCGCCCAAGAAGGAAATGCAACCAGTGCAAAAGGTTCGTACCTGGCAGCCAACTCCGATGGCATACCAGCCCAGATGGCAACAAAATGTTAACAAGACCACCACCCAAGTGAAGAATGATGTGCTCAACCCAGTTATGGAGAATCGTCTGCGCAACAATTCCTATTATAGTTGCGGACAAACCGGACACTATGCCAAACAATGTCCCAAGAACACCCGGACCAATGCTACATTCAAGCCTCAAATCTATTATTTGGAAGCGGGTCCATGTCAGCACAACGTCACGGGATACGTTCATCACATTTCAGCTGACGAAGCCCAAGAAAATCCCGAAGTCGTCATTGGTATGTTCCCTGTTAATAACATACCTGCAGTAATTTTATTTGACTCTGGGGCTTCCCACTCTTTTATTTATCGGAGTTTTGTCGCCCAAAACAAATTTCCTTGTTCGCTTTTGGGCAAAAATAGGATGGTACAAACCTCGAGATCTATTATTCAAAGCAATCTCGTTTGCCGCAATCTGGAAGTCAGGATCAACGAAATCAATTTTCCGACGTCTTTGATACTGATTGAGTCTGAAAAATTGGATGTTATCTTAGCTATGAATTGGCTGACTCGGTACCAAGTATGCATAAATTGTGCAACCCGGGAAGTCAATTTGACTAGACAAGATGGACAAGCCACCAAGTTTATTGCTCGTAGAAGCATACCCTCCCAGGAAATGGTTTTTATAGCAATAGCAGAAATGGAATTAATTCCAGTGGTTAGTGAGTTTCCCGATGTATTCCCAGAAGAACTGCCAGGCATGCTGACGGTGTCCTGGACTAGGGGGTACTCACCACATCGTCCCCCAATCGGTTAAATTGGGCCGAGGCCCCCAGGGCCGCATACTCATGGGCCAGTCCGGACAGGTGCCGCGTACAAGGAAGATTCCACAAGACTTGGTGATCCAGACAAGGACTCCTCCCCCACCGGCGTATTCGGCTAGGACTCTTGTTATCCTAGGCCTCTGGTGCATTATATAAACCAGGGTCAGGCTAGTCGACAGATATACAACAACAATCATACCACAGGCTAGCTTCTAGGGTTTAGCCTCCTTGATCTCATGGTAGATCTACTCTTGTAATATCCATATCATCAATATCAATCAAGCAGGACGTAGAGTTTTACCCCCATCAAGAGGGCCCGAACCTGGGTAAAACATCGTGTCCCTTGCCTCCTGTTACCATTGATCCTAAGATGCACAGTTCAGGACCCCCTACCCGAGATCCGCCGGTTTTGACACCGACACTGGTGCTTTCATTGAGAGTTTCGCTGTGTGATCGGCGAAAGGATCAATGGCTCGACTGCAGGTCAACTGCGACGTCGGCTTCTTCGTCACCAGCTCGACTGGTCACCTTGGCTTGACCGAGGACTGCGCCCTACCTCCGATCGTCATGTTCGGATGAAGGCCTTCATCAACACCAACTCCGATCTCTATCAAGATCATGGAGGAGTCATCCATGGAGCTCGGGGGCTCAACGTCAACATTGCCCTCAGGCGACCGTGTTGTTTTTCTGGACAACAAACTTGTATCCGCCGCCACCGCCTCCTCGAGTGTCGCCTAAACGATTACTTCGGTGGAATTATGCGGAATTAAGTCTAAAACAACCCTGCAAAAATTTCGTCGAGTTCCGATGGAGGAATCTCCGGCAATCTCCGATATACCAGAGCCCTGTTGAATCTGGACGAGAATCCGGATGAGTTTAGGGCGTGGTATCCAGCGTCTAGCTCGGATGTCCTTTGGAGGATCCAACCATTGATTTGCTACGGAATTCTCTTATCTACCACCTGCCAAAAATTCAGCTCGATCCGACCGTCCAAACTCCGGGAAACTTCCGATTAGTGCATCACTTTTTGGATCTATTTTCTGCGCGAGAACGAATCCGGCCCGAATTCATCTTCTTTATGAACGGGATCTCGGACATCCTTTTTGAAGGAAGTTTTCGTATGGGGTGTTGTGTTTTATTCTCAAACACATCCCAGTAGTATTAAAAGTATTCTTGCAATAAGAACTCCACCGTCGCGCCGGTGTCAAACCAGCCCGACAACATCACTCCACGGCGGTCGACCTGCGTTAAACACGTCGTCGCTTTGTTGAGCCGAGCTCAAGTTCTTTGGATCATCATCTCGGCTAGCCGAACAATAGTTCGGCATCGCGAACGATAAATCGTCACCAACAACCCTACCCCATGGATTACACGGAGCGGGCACACCTGCATCGACCACGTCACGACCTGCATCGCTGGACCAGGGGCTTCATCATTTCTTCATCAACCTACTCTTGAGACTTCGGCGTCGCTGGCCGACCAGCTCCGTCACGTTAGCTGGGCCGAGGGCTTTGCCTCGGCGAGCCAACCTTTGCCAGCATTACCATGCCGTCGTTTTATCGCCCATCAAGCAATGGGTGCGCGGATCGAGTCCCAATTCTGGGAATCACCTTCCTTCAGATTACTACAATAAATAAACCAGGTGTTATTAATCCTAGTATTTTTTGCTTGTTTGGGCTAATTTTTCCCAAGGAATTATTACTCTGGTTTGTCCATCATATGTACACAAGTCTATCAAGTGGTGGGCGCATTATCAACGGTCGCATGATGGTTCGGTCAGTTTCCGTACATAGTCCGGCGAACGCCGCATCCGGAACTCGAACCGACCTGTGAATTCAGGAAAATGATCCAGCCGGACTATATCCGTCGACGTCACCTCAGCTGGATAGGGGGCTTCGTCAACACTTCATTACTCCATGCCAGGGACTTCGGCATCACTCTGCTGTCCTGCATTGACCGTGCTATGTCACCACTTCACAGTGCCGAGCTCTTTGCTCCGCCACCTCGGGACTGGCTTGGGGGATAGAACCTTGTCCCGCATCAAGCTCGGACCGCATCGTCAATATCGAACACATTAACCAGCTAAGTTTCCTTCATGCTCAAAGTTTTCAATTTCTAAGTTGTGTTCGGTTCGGCCAAGCATTATACTTTTTTGGAAAAAAGTTGCTTATAAAAATTTTCCTTGTCGAAACTTTGTTCGCACACACTTGACGCGCTACCCGCGATCATTATACCTGGGGGCTTCTTTAACAGAAGCTTATTAATATGGGCTTTATGCTCAACACATGTGTCACACTTCTGCATGTACCTTTTATTCACCATTATATGCATCGATATGACTTAAGTTTTGGCCAAGCTGGGTTGCCTGGCTCCTGTGCTTACCCCTACGTGTTCGATTGTTCGGCTAGGTGGTAAAGGGAGCACCTCTGCGATTGTTACTGCCGGGTCAGCCGGATGTGTACCTCAGACTGGGTGAAGCCAAAAGCTAGCGTTCTTAAGGAAATACTCGGTCGGTGAACTAAAAGATGATTTCTTACCTATTTATTGGCCCCCAGATGTTTTTCTGCTCTTTTCGCAGTCCGGACATGCACTTTAGGGCATGCCTCCTAGGCAAAGGAACCCCTAACGGAACTATTCTCCCTGGAAGATGTTTCTTACTAACCATGTAATATAACATAACTAGTTGGGCACTTGTCTGATAAAGCACTAATGACCCCTACGCCTGGTCTCCACGCATGCCCCGGTTTTTATAACCGTGAGGGTATTCGGACACACTCCGGACTATTGGGTCCAGAGGTTGAAGTGAAAAGGTCCGCTATGACAAACGATCTACAATCCGGCTAGAAGGCATTCTACATGTCACCTTACATTTTATAGTCAACTTTTACCCAAGTCGCTTGGGGGCTCTTATATTTATTTGAGCCGTTTCATACTAGATGTTTTTCTTCTTAGTCGTTGCAAAGTTAAAGCACAGCAGAAGCATTTTTTTTTCTAAAGTCCAATTTTCGGATTGGCACCGAACACTTGATCTTGTTCGGACGTCATGTTTTTACTGACAATTTTTGGTTTTCCAAGATTTTGCCACTTTTAACTATTTGTGTGTTTTCAGCACAAGTCTCGCAGTGCAACGCTGGACACCTTTAGAGAGTCGGCAAAAACATTCTCGGATATTGCTATATATGCATCAGTTTCGAATTGTGTCTTCGGTCAATAGTTGAGTTGCCCGGCTCCCGCGCTTGCCTCCTACGTTCTGCTTTGTTCGGCTAGGTGTGCAAAGGGAGAACCACTACGATTGTGCTTCCAGCTTGCATGGTCAAGCACCTCAGTGGAGAAAGCCGAAAACTGACTGTCGCAATAGGTGTAAACTGGTCAGTGATCCGATGACTATATTACATGATGGGCCATTCATAACATTGGCCGAAGTGTTTCCGGCTTGACCTCGACTGTCGCCGAACACTACCGGGGGCTATTAACTGGCCTCCCAAACTAAATCCTCGATCTTTTGCTCTTACGATGGAGCTGAGGTTTCATGATCATGCTTAGCATGACAACCCAAAGAAAGGAACCGATAGCGGGACTATTTTCTTTGAAAGACATTTCTTCTGTTAAACAGTAATATAACATATCTCTTTGCGTACCTTTGTTTATAAAACCGTATGGCCAGATTGCCTTGTTTGTCGTAAATCTTTGCCCTCATAAAGGCTTTATAAAGTAGGACAAACACTCCTCGGCTATTGGCCGAGGAGGTGGAAGTCGATGGTCGGTCAACAAAGTTTTGTACAATGCGGATCCGAGCATTAATGACGTAAAGTACTTGGATACATAGAGTCATTACACATAATTTGTGATTTTACTATGGATATCGATCCTTAATTCGGCCTCCCATGCCCGCATTAAGGCTCGGGGGCTACTGGGCTTCGGGCTTATTATTTACAAATATTAAAGGGGCACATCGATCCCCTGATCTGGTGTTGCCACCCGACCAGTGTCTCGGGGGCTACTGCATTGCTTGTTCTATGCAGAAAATTTTAAGTGCAATACATTTTCTGAGGAGATTTTTATCCTCAGGTTGGTCAGCCGCACCCAACCTGAGTCTCGAGGTCTGAGCACACTGCTTTTTGCGTCCTGAAGTATTCTGCCGACCTAGGACTTGATGCTCAGGCCGATTTTGCAAATCAACCTGAGTCTCAGCGGTTACTGGGATCAGCGGTCTTGTGTCATCCTTCAGGTGCATCTCGGGTTTTAGACCGATCCACACCTTGAGGGCTACTGGCTATATATCTCGTCAGAGAATAAATTGCATCAACAAAAAATATTGACCAAAAATCAGCCCACGTTCGGGGTGGTGCGCCACCTCGGAAGCAATTCGGCATAAGTTCGGATGCAAGTGGCTGACTCCTTAGAGGGCATTTCCGGAATTAAGCTCGGCTAAACTCCTTCAAACTTATTTGAACCAAGATGATTTACGACACCTCGGATACATAGTCCGGCGTTGGAGCTCGGACACATAGTCCGGCGTTGGAACTCGGATACATAGTCCGGCGTTGGAGCTCGGATACATAGTCCGGCGTTGGAGCTCGGACACATAGTCCGGCGTTGGAGCTCGGATAGAGTCCGACGTTGGAGCTCGGATACATTCCGGCGTTAGAGCTGGGAAGCGGTCCGGCGTTGGTGCTCGGCTGCAAAAGATACCTCGAATGCAGTCCGGCGTTGGAGCTCGGACGCAAGAGGACGCTACCGCCTGGGAATAACTTCAAACCCGAGGTGTGGCATAAAAATAACAAGGCATTGATAAAGGCCGGAAACTTAAAGGGGCTCCTCGAATACCCGACGTATAAAATCGCCGAATGCATTTCGGCGATCCTCAAGATCGAAGATGAGAAGATTTGTTGAACCAGTTTTCAAGACCGGCAACTGAAGATGAAGAACAGTTCGGAACAATCGAGGAGCGTCCCTAACTTGAAGACCGGTTCAGGGGGCTACTGACGGTGTCCTGGACTAGGGGGTACTCACCACGTCGTCCCCCAATCGGTTAGATTGGGCCGAGGACCCCCAGGGCCGCATACTCATGGGCCAGTCCGGACAGGTGCCGCATACAAGGAAGATTCCACAAGACTTGGTGATCAAGACAAGGACTTCTCCCCCACCAGCGTATTCAGCTAGGACTCTTGTTATCCTAGGCCTCTGGTGCATTATGTAAACCAGGGCCAGGCTAGTCGACAGATATACAACAACAATCATACCACAGGCTAGTTCTAGGGTTTAGCCTCCTTGATCTCGTGGTAGATATACTCTTGTAATATCCATATCATCAATATCAATCAAGCAGGACGTAGGGTTTTACCTCCATCAAGAGGGCCCGAACCTGGGTAAAACATCATGTCCCTTGCCTCCTGTTACCATTGATCCTAAGATACACAGTTCGGGACCCCCTACCCGAGATCCGCCGGTTTTGACACCGCCACATGCCACCTGACCGGGAGCTTGAGTTTGCAATAGAACTTGTGCCCGGAACCACACCAATACACAAGAAATATTATCGAATGCCGTCATACAAATTGGTGGAGCTAAAGAAACAACTTGATGAAATGCTCCAAAAGGGATATATCCGCCCCAGTTCCTCGCCATGGAGATCACCCGCTATTTTTGTGGACAAGAAAGATGGCAGCCGTCGCATATGTGTGGACTACCGACAGTTGAATGATATTACAATCAAGAACAAATACCCTCTGCCAAGAATTGATGATTTGTTCGATCAACTCAGTGGAGCCCATGTCTTCTCAAAAATTGGTTTGCGGACTGGATATTACCAGCTCAAAATTAAAAAGGAGGATATTCCCAAGACCGCGTTCACCACTCACTACGGTCTTTATGAATATACCGTCATGTCCTTCGGTCTCACCAATGCCACTGCCTTCTTCATGCACATGATGAACAAAGTGTTCATGGATTTCCTTGATAAGTTCGTGGTCATCATCATCGATGATATACTTATCTATTCAAGAAATGAAGAAGAGCATAAATGACACCTCCGTGCAGTGCTACAACGACTCCGTGAGCACCAGTTGTATGCCAACTTCAGTAAATGCGAGTTTTGGCTCAAGAAAGTTGGATTCCTCGGACATATACTATCCGTTGAAGAAATAGCCGTGGACCCTAGCAAAGTAAAGGACGTGCTCGACTGGTTGCCACCTGCCCCCATGTCTCACATCCGAAGTTTTCTTGGATTAGCCGGATATTACCGTCGATTTATTGAAGGGTTCTCCAAGATTGCTAAGCCCATGACGGAGTTGCTTAAAAAGGATAAGAAGTTTGAATGGACGTCCGACTGTGAGAAAAGTTTCACTGAGTTGAAGAAGCACTTAACAACTGCACCGGTATTAACACTTCCAGATATCTACCGCAGTTTTGACGTATATTGCGACGCTTCCCGACAAGGACTTGGGTGCGTACTTATGCAAGATGGCAAGGTAGTAGCCTATGCCTCACGGAAGCTACGACCTCGTGAAGGCAATTACCCCACTCATGATTTGGAATTGGCCGCGGTAGTTCATGCTTTGAAAATTTGGAGACACTACCTCATTGGAAAAAGGTGCCAAATTTTTACCGACCACAAAAGTCTCAAATACATATTTACTCAGCTGGATTTAAATCTTTGTCAGCGAAGATGGCTGGAGTTGGTCAAGGAGTATGATCTTGGAATAAATTACCATCCGGGTAAAGCCAACGTGGTTGCTGATGCACTCAGTCGAAAGCCCGTCAGTTTAAACGTCATGCTGGAATCTCTGCCTTCTGAACTCAAAGAAGAAACTGCTTAGCTCAACCCGGTTGTTGTTGAGGCTGGTCTTGCCAATATTCTGACGGTCACTCCTACTCATGAGGAAGAAATCCGCAAGGCCCAGCCAGGCGACGCTAAACTGCAGAAACGCATCAAGTCATTCGATTTCTGGAAGGATCAGTACAGTACCCTCCGATTCAAGGGAAGGATTTGTGCGCCTAATCAAGCTGACCTAAAGCAGAAAATTTTGTCAGAAGCCCACGTGTCCTTGTATTCAATCCACCCTGGAGGCACAAAAATTTATGAAGACCTTCGACAAATATTCTGGTGGGATGGAATGAAAAAAGACATTGCTTATTTCGTGGCCTGTTGCGACATCTGCAACAAGGTTAAGGCGGAACATCAGAAACCAGCCGGACTTCTCCAACCACTACCCGTATCACAATGCAAAGGGGACGATGTCTGTATGGATTTCATCACAGGATTACCTAGGACCCGACGAGGCAATAATGCGATCTGGGTCATAGTGGATACATTAACCAAGGTGGCTCACTTTCTCCCAGTCAAAACCTCATACCGAGCAGATGAGCTTGCCCGACTGTATGTATCCAGGATTGTCAGTTTGCATGGAGTTCCCCGAACCATCACTACTGACCGAGGGTTCACTGTTCACCTCTGCTTTCTGGACCTGTCTCCATCAAGCCCTTGGGACGGAATTTAAATACAACACTGCTTATCATCCTCAGACGGATGGGCAAATTGAAAGAGTAAATCAGGTACTCGAAGATATGCTCCGAGCCTGTGTTTTAGCCCAAGGACCACAATGGGAAGATTGCTTGCCATACGCCGAGTTCTCATATAACAATGGATTCTACACTAGTTTAAAGATGTCACCTTATGAAGCTTTGTATGGCCGTAAGTGTCGCACTCCATTAAATTGGTCTCAAACCGGAGATAGCCGTATTTTTGGAACAGATCTCATGCTGGAGGCCGAAAAGCAAGTCAAAGATTATGACGCAAAGCACCGTCGGATCCGTTTTGAACCCGGAGAACATGTCTACAACCGAGTCACACCCATGAAGGGAGTAAGAAGGTTCCAAACCCATGGAAAATGGGCACCCAGGTTCATTGGTGCATTTCTCGTGATGACACGAGTGGGTGCTATGGCATATCAGTTGGAACTGCCTCCGGAATTGTCCGACATGCACAACGTGTTCCACGTTTCACAATTAGGACGGTGCATCTCACCACCCGAGAAAAAGACCGATTTGGCAGAGATAGAGCTGGCAAAGGATTTGACCTACGAAGAGAGGCCAGTGAAAATTTTGGATCAGATGGAAAGAGTCACTCGCACTAAGTCACGAAAATTTTACAAGATTCAATGGATGCATCATACCGAATCAGAATCAACCTGGGAATCAGAAGAATTTCTAAGGGCATGCTATCCAGAATGGTTTTCCCAAGCAACTGAATCTCGAGGACGAGATTCATTCTAAGTGGGGGAGGTTTGTCACAGCCTGGTTTTTGCCCTCTTGTTCTTTGCCTGATTTTCATCTGAGTTGGTTTGAATTTGTAGTTTTGAATCATTCCATTTGGACTTGATCACTTGGGTATCCTTTGATTTTCACCCAAGTGCCCCCTCTCCTCTTCTAACCCATCATTTCACTCCTGGCCAACCCAACAAAATTGCTTGGAATAGTTTTCTTAAATGAAAAATATTCAGTTTGCCTCCTAAACCCTAGCTAAAATCTTTGACCTCCAAAGCAACCTCCATTTCTGTTGCCCCAAAAATCCTGAGAAAAATCCCAAATATTCTCTGGACCCTAGGGCACATTTCTAAGCAAAAACATTTCACCACTTTTTGGAGAATTTTTGCTACAGAAAGTATTTTCACTTCTGGGCTAAAATGGTAGTTTCTACAGCAACTACCTTTTTACTAGCTCCAATGCAGCGGGTTTTCCCTGTGCTTATTCAGCTTAGTAAGAGTCAGTAAAACCCCAACGATCAGCCCTTGAATCACTGTGGTTTGACCACAGTAACTGTTCAAAGTTTTTGTCCAGTAACTAAACATCTTCACCATTTCACTTCTACTGCACCTGGAGACCAACCGAGCCATGGTAACACCTAAAGTTACTAAGGACTACACGCTAGACATCATGGTTAGTGCATATGTGGCCTGATGTCACGGTCCACGTGGTGACCGCGTTCGTCCGAGGGTGCTGGCATGCCAAACGCACGCTCTGCATGTCGCCAGCGCCCCTGTGGCACGCGTGCCCGCTGTTCGGCCAGCCTGGGCGTGTCCCTCCGCGCCACCATCCTCGTCTCCACCCCCTTAACTCCCCCCTGCCGCTCGGCGACCCTAGAGCTTGCCACAGCGAGCACGGGCACAGTCCGGCCAACGGCACAGTGCCCGCGCACTGAGTTCGTCCCCTTCCTCCTTGCCCCTATGCTCATCCGCGTCCGTGCACAGCTCCCACGTGAACCCCGTCGCCTTCTCCCTCTCTCTCTGGCACCATTCGTCGCCGGGCACCGGCGACAGCTGTCCTCCGGCGGAGCCCGAACCCTCCTCGCCGCCCCGCCTATAAATAGCCCCCTCCGCAGCCTCCTAGAGCACCGCACCTCACCACACCTCCCTCCCATAGCCAGTAGAAGTCGCAGCCCGGCCGGGCAGGCTGCGGGCTGCTGTCCCCGATCCGAGCTCACCGGTGATCCCCCTGGATCGACCCCACAGCTCCGGCCACTCCCAAGCTGAGGTGACCCCGCCAGGGCCTCCGCCTCTCCTGCGTGAAGCCAACGAGCCAAGCCCGAGCCCCAGGAGCCACCCCTAGCCGCTGTCTTCCTCATCTCTGGAGACCGCCGTGTTCTGCCTCCACTTGCGAGGAAGAAACTGACGCCGTCCGACCACCATTTTCCAGGCCACGGGTACTGGCAGGTGCGCAAGAACCTTCTCTGTCGATCCCTCCCCAAGGGGCCTCAACGCCAGCGAACGCTCCGGCAAACCGCCGCCCGCCTCTGTTTTCTTTCCCACTCACTCCGGCCTGACTAGCGGGGCCCGCTAGTCAGCCACTCATAACACGCGCGAAGCAATATGAGTGGTGGCTCGCCGGGAAAATACGCCATCGACGACACCCCCTCCCTGTTTTTCTTTTTTTCAAATTTATTCAAATTCTAGGAGCATTCAAACAGCCATAACTTTTATTCTACAAGTCCAAATGCAGTGATTCTTTTTGTGTTGTGTTCTTTGTCTAAAACTCTGACAGCTCCCAAAACATGGGATTTTTCCTTGCTGTCTAGATTTTCTGGCAATTTTCAGAAGATTCTTGATATTTTCTTTGGTGGTTTTTGAATGTTTTTAGAGGAACCAGCTTGTCTTGAGGATCACCAGGAGCCTTGTGACCCTCATCAGTACTAAGGCAAGCCACAGTAACATTTTCATGGTGCCACTTGAATATTATTAATTTTCATACTTGAACATATGAATATTGATGCATTTTAATTAGTTATATAATAAATATATTCTGTTATATGCTTGTTATGTTATAATGCTTGAACTTCAGTATGTTTGAAGTATATATAGTTAGTAAGATGATGAGAACATAGTTGTTAGAGTTAATAAATAATATGGCCATAGAGTTGATGAGAAATTTGGATATTATTTTTGCATGAGGAATAACGATGATAATTGCTAGAAATGGTTCTGGTATAAGTAAAGTAAGGTTTTTACCAGTATGGTAGCATGATTTTATGTTGACTCTATGGGAGCTCAGTTGGTGCAGTTTTCGCACGTTTATGTGATGCATATGTTAAGTGATGCATGATATGGCAGTACGACGCCGGTTATTTTCTTTTCACATTAAAAGTTGAACCTGATTAATATTCAACTTGAACATGTTGTTGACTGGGTCGTGGTGCCGCTGAAACCAGTCTTTCCCAGTGCAACCACATTTGCCGGTATGGGATGGCCTTAATGTATTTCATTGTCGTGCCTCTGGTCGGTACCTCAAATTAGGGAAGGTTATGGGCGTGTTGTACCCTGGCCCGATAGGCAAGCATAACCTTGTGACCCCGTTGTTAAGTTAAGTTTGGTACCGGATCCCAGTGTGGATCGTGGCCACGACGGTGGTCGAGGTGTCTGGAGGTAGACACGGGGCCACCCAGGACTAGCCCAGTGGGGTCTGAGCAGGAGGGGCCAGGAGAGTGTCATGACAGTGAAATGGTTTTGTCGGAACGCTGTTGGTCCACTCGGATGGGAGAGTGAGGCCATGGGTTCCGTAGTGTGGGTACAGTGTACTAACCTCTGCAGAGTGTATTTAATCTATCGATAGCCGAGTCCACGGATATGGACACGCTCGAAAGTAAGGTACACCATGTGTCAAGACTTAATAAATATGCACACTAAATTGCACTAAGGATGACAGTGAGGTCATCGTGTTGAGTTGGCCACGAGTTGGTTGCGTTGTGATCGCCGTAAGGATCACGGGCCACGAGTTGGTTGGGTTGTGATCAACGTAAGAATCACGGGCCACGAGTTGGTCGGGTTGTGATCGCCGTAAGGATCACGGGGCATGAGATGGTCGGGTTGTGATTGCCGTAAGGATCACGGGTATGTGTTGGTAATGTTATGTTTGTTGGTCACATCTGGTAAGCAAGTTGGGAGCATGAGTAACTGTTGAGCATAGTCACAGCATGTTGGTTATATTGCTGCATTGTTGATTAAAACTGGATAAATATCATAATATTGTCTATCACCTTGTTATGCATATTGTGAGCTTGCATGTACATTCAATGTACTGACCTGGCGTGTCATGCCAGATTTCAGGAAAGTCCCATTGGAAAGGAGTGATGTCTGAGTCTAGACCGTGTCCACGTCGGTGTCCTTGTTCTATGGAGTCCCGCTACGACGTTGTTCCGCTGCCGAGTAGTTGTCAAGAATCGAGGCCGCCTTTATGTTCCCTAAATAATGTAAATATTGTTCAGCCGCACCGGGTGTGGTGATTGGCCTCGCTAACTGATGTAATATGAACTATGTTCCACTAGCAGGAATAAAGCGGTTGTATTCTGCGCCATGTTGTTGTGTGTTGCCAGAAGACAAGGTCGCTGGGCTGGCAATGCAGGGTAAACCAGTCGCTCTGAGCCGGGGTGCCACATTCCGTTGCCTTCCCATGAACACGACGTATTTCGTTGCCTCCCCATGAACATGACGACGATGTTGTTTCTCTGTTCCGACCCAGCCATGTACACGACCACTGGCCGTACGTATGCACGATTAGGCGTTCGAGACCCTGCCCGTATGTACGTACGTGGCCATATTTTCTTTCTTGCAACCTGGCCGCTGTACGTACGTGTACATGCTACATGCGCGCCTCTACTACGACACGTGCGCGCCTCTACAACGACCATTATGCATGTACACGTTCGCGACCAGAATGACAACGCTACGTACGCTTCGACCAGGTGGGTCCCGCCTGTCAGGCACTTCCTTGCGTGCAAAGTTATAGCTGGTGGGTCCTAGCAGTCAGGGAGGCGAATCATTTTTTTTGGACGCACTTCCGTGTGTGCGAAGATGTAGCTGGTGCGTCCCAGCAGTCAGGGGGGCGAAATGTTTTTTTTGCCTGAACGCACTTCCTTGCGTGTGAAGATGTAGCTGGTGGTTCCCAGCAGTCACGGGGGCGAATCGTTTTTTTTTCGGATGCACTTCCTTGCGTGCGAAGGTGTACCTGGTGGGTCCCAGCAGTCAGGCGGGAAACATTTTTTTTTCACGAAATACGGTGGCCCGTCCGGTGGGTCCCCGCTGTCAGGTGGAGGAATAATTATTTTGCATGTAATAAGGAGGCACTTCCTTGCGGCCGCCATGGACCCAGCTGTCAGCCTCTCCACGCACAGTACTCTTCCAATGGAAGTCGGTCATTGACCACATTGACCACGCCACGCCGAGAGCACCACGACGGTGGACGACGGCGAGGCCTAGGAAGGGGACGACACGGAGCCGGGGAAGACGCGGAAGTGGATGCCCACGCGAAGAGGAGTTCGAGGGTTCAGTAGTTCGGCTGCGGTGTGAGGCTGCCGTTGCCGCAGAATAACAGGCGGTGTGGGTGAGTAGAGGGATGGCCTGGCTAGAGGTGGGAGTAGTAGGGGGCGGCGAGGCCCCCGCGGTATCACAGTCGACCATGGGAGGCAGGAGTGCGGCACGACCGGCGCTGCTTTGGGCGGCTGGAGAATGAAGACCAGAGGTTGAAGAAGCACTACGACCGTTGGATGGACATCGTATGGTCACTGGAGTATTGACTAAGTTGACAAAGCCCTCCGTCCCCGTCAACTTACTAGGCCCACAAGTCAGCTTGCCACTATACTGGGTCCCAGCTAGCGGGGGGAGTGTTCATTTTTTGCGTAATAAGGAGGCACTTCATTGCGTGCGAAGATATAGCTGGTGAGTCCAAGCTGTCAGCGATGGTAACGTTTTTGTCGCGAAATACAGAGGCCCTTTCGGTGGGTCCCAGATATCAGGTGGAGGAATCATTATTTTGCGTGTAGTAAGGAGGCATTTCCTTGCGTGCGGTCGTGGACCCAACCGTCAGCCTCTCCACGTACAGTCCACTTCAGATGCATGTCGGTCGTTGACCATGTTGACCAGGCCACGTCGAGAGCACCAGGGCGATGGACGAGGGCAAGGCCTAGAAAGGGAGCAACTCAGATGCAGGGAAGACTCGGCAGTTGTTTCCCACGCGGAGGGGAGTATGACTGTATGAGGGTTTACTAGTTTGTTTGTTGTCGCTGGAGAATAACAGCAGGTGTGGGTGAGTAGAGGGATGGCTAGGCCAGCGATGGGAGTACGGTGGGGCGGTGAGGCCTGCGCGGCAGCACAGCCGGCCGCGGGAAGGAGGGAGCAGGCAGTCCCGCCTGTGCTTGTTTGAGCAGCTGGAGCAGGAAGAGCAGAGATTGAAGAAGCACGACGGCCGTTGGATGGAAATCCAACAGTCACTGCTTGTGCGTCAACCTTTTTTTAGGAAAGCCTCAAATTTGTGGAAAACAGCATACAACCCATCTGCGATTATTTCTAATAATTTACAGCCCATTTGCTAATTCTTAAGGTTTTTTTGGAGCCCATATTCTTTTTGTTAGCATTACAGCCCATATTGTGGCCACGGTTAAAAAATTATTCGAAATTTTGCATATTTCGGTGCGGTCTGAACTGTTTTTAATCCCAAAATTTCGAGTCACATTCAAAATGATTTTAAAAATAAGTGTATATCAATATAAAATCCAACAAATTGTCCACGCATAAAAATAAATGCAATTTAAAATCTCGAAAGGAAAAAAAGATATTTGAAACTAATTGCCGGTTTGATGTGTTTTAAAAATGTACAACCCATTTCTCATTACTGGTAGGCCATTTTCTCGGCCAGCCGAATGAAGCTCTCCTCATCTTGAAAGATATGCAGCCCAACAGGCCTGACAAAGAGACTTACTTGGCAAATCAAAAAAAACTGGGCTATGGTCGTGGACCCAGCTGTCAGCCTCTCCACGTACAGTACTCTTCCGATGGAAGTCGGTCGTTGACCACATTTACCACACCGCACTGAGAGCACCAAAGCGGTGGATGACGGCGAGGCCTAGGAAGGGGACAATGCGGAGTCGAGGAAGACGCGGCAGTGGATGCGCACGCGGAGAGGAGTGCAAGGGTTCACTGGTTCGGCTGTGGCGAGAGGCTGCCGTCGCCGCAGAATAACCGGGGGTGTGGGTGAGTAGAGGGATGCCCTAGGCCAGCGGTGTAGTAGTAGGGGGCGGTGAGGCCTCCGCGGCATCACAGTCGGCCACGAGAGGCAGGAGCACGCGGCACGACCGGCGCTGCTTTGGGCGGCTGGAGCAAGAAGACCAGAGGTTGAAGAAGCACTATGGTTGTTGGATGGACATCGTACGGTCACTGGAGCCAGAATCGTTCATATTGACTAAGTTGAAAAAGCCCTCCGTCCTTGTCAACTTAGTAGGCCCACAAGTCAGCCACCCACTATGGTGGGCCCCAGCTAGCAGGGGTATTCAATTTTTTTGTGCGTAATAAGGAGGCACTTCATTGCGTGCGAAGATATAGCTGGTGGTCCGACCTGTCAGCGGGGGGAGCATTTTTTTCGCGAAATACAGAAGCCCTTCCCATGTATAGTCCACGTATAGTGCGTAATAAGGAGGAACTTTCCTTGCGTGCGACCATGGACCTTGTGGGTCCCAGCCGTCAGGCTCTCCAGGTACAGTCCTCTTCCGATGACTATCATATGTTGACCACGCCGCGCCGAGCACACCGAGGCGGTGGACGACGGCGAGGCCCCAGACTGGAACGACCCGGAGATGGGGAAGAAGCGGCAGTGGAGTCGCAGACGGAGAGGAGTGGGAAACTTGACTGGTTCGGGTGCGGGGTGGGCCTACACTTGGCAGAGAATAATAGGAGGTGCGGAGTGGAGGGATGGCTTGGCCGTCGGTGGGGTAGCGTTTCGCTGAGGAGCACAAAACAACGCCGCTGGACGCCGAAGGCTGGAGCAGGCAGTTCCGGCAGTGCTGGGGGAAGAAGACGAGAGATTGAAAAAGAATGACGGCTGTTGGATGTAAATCCAACGCCTTCGTAGGCTTCAAACTACTGGCCCACATGTTAGCCAGTCCATTTGTTTTTTTAGTCCATTTGGTGGGCTGGGTGAAACAATGATGTAGCATCTATGCAGCCCGTTTAAATCCCTTTTTCATTTTTCTCGAAAACGCAGACTTGCTGGGCTGGGTGAATATATCATGTTGGGCTAGACGGAGAAATGTTTGGTCAGTAAAATCTTTGCAAGCTTATGTACGCAATCACTAGGAGTTAACTTGCCAAGTTATATATAAACAATTATTATTATTATTTTGTAAGAACTTTCAACTTACGAAATAAAATATCATTTAAATTTGATGAGTTAATAGTACGTGGGGTATTATTAATTTTTAGGCTAGACGTGGGACAGTTGAGTTGGTTCTAGGGAAAAGTACTGGGAGAAAACTCAGTTTACATCGAAAAAGAGAGTGGGAGAAAATTCAGAGACCTGCTGGGTCCACCTGAGGAGGGGAATATGTAGGGAGGAAGGAGGCTGAGTGAACTAGTTTTCTTTTAATGGACAAGTGAACTAGTTACATACATAAGCAAATAGCCACTAAAAAAGCAATCAGGTTAATGGGTTCTTAAAAGAAATATTTCGGACAAAACAGATAATTATGACACATAGGCTAATGCATGAAACACTCAGATGATAAAGGTGCTTATAAACACATAAAGTACAACATCTAGACCTTCCTGGCACGCTTGATCATGACGCTGCGGCTGTCCGTGTACTCGTCGGTTATGGGAAGCAGACACGCCCTCATGTCCAAGATCTGACTGTACATGTCGTAGCATGCATATGCGTCCTTGGCCGCGTAGGTTATGTAGGCTAGATTCAGAGGTACCTCGCACATGTTCAGGTCATCTTCTTTCATGTTAGCGTATCAGGGGTCGATGATGGTCTCAGCGAGGTCAACCATGGAGTCCTTCTCCTGCCCATTGTTGATGATCTTGTATTGCTTCTGGATGTCGACAAGCTTGTTGCACCAGATGGCCGAATCGTCATGTTCTCCCTTCTCTCCACCGTAGCGAAGGTGCAGTCGGCGATGCTGATGAAACGGGCGAATGCTCCAGAACCTGGTGCAGACATAGGACTGAGGCGAGGCAGAGCTTCACCGAGTCCATATCGTTGGTGTACATCACATTCAACTTGGTGCAGCCATAGGACTGAACGGCGAACTCAAAGGGGAACTCCTTGCTGAAGTCCATATCCTGCGCTCACCCCTCAGATTGCCATTGGAGTCTCTTCGAGTGAACGAGTGTGTAAGGGGCGGCAGCAGTTCGTTTTTCAGCTCTTGGGGAATTGGCTTCAACAGTAAGCTGAGTGTGTCCATGCGACAACAGTTACTACCCCTCCTTCGTCCGCTGCACGCCCGGAAGAAGGTGCACCCTCGGCGCATTCAAATGTCTCCTTTAAGAAACCTACTCCGGCCACACGTCGGTTCACGAGCGGGTCTATATTGGTACTATAATAACAGGAGTTAGTGGTCACTTTACTTAAATTTATTTAGCTTTAATAGAAATTTATACTTAAAACAAGCAATGCATTGGCTCATTCTATCAGTGCCACATGATCAACATGCACAACAATTAGATTTATTATTCTTAGGACGCACACGATCAACACATTTGTCGCACTTTCAAAAAGATAATACAACCAAGTTTGAACTGTTTGTTATGGTTGTTGTCCTCTGCATCATCATGCCGTGTTTCCCAGCTTGCAAGATTCAGAACCAAAAAATAAGATCCAAATAATAAGTACAACAAAGATGCCTACACATCTCATTGATTCCCAGCTTGCAAGATTCAGAACCAACAAATAAGATCCAGATAATAAGTACAACAAAAAATGCCTACACATCTCATTGATTCCCAGCTTGCAAGAATCAGAACCAACAAATAAGATTCAAATAATAAGTACAACAAAGATGCCTACACGTCTCATTGATTCCCAGCTTGCAAGATTCAGAACCAACCCATTAGAGCCTTTTGATAAAGTGAATATCAGGATTAAATCCATCTTGGCTAGCTATGTCATACAATCGAAGAACTTGGCGAATGCTCTTGACCGTCACAACATCTGTAGTTGAGTATTCATGTTTGCACAGCACAAACAAGGAGACAGGAGAGCATGATTTCGTTTTAATAGCGGCCTCCTTGAACTCAACCTGCAGCTCCACTAGGATGAGGTCTGCTTGGAGTTCCATGATTCAATTCATGTGCCTTTTTCTGCAGTTCACCTGAAATGAAGCAAAGATTGCATCATTCATCTAGCAAGAAGTACTTGCTCTTGTGAGCTGGCAGGTTCTTCTTTAGTAGTTGCACTAAAATTGAGGAACATTAAGGTTGGCTGTCCAGCTCATGTAAGGTGCAACTATAATTTTCTTATCCTTTTGTGCAGTTCCACTAAAATAAAGTGCCATTGTGGCGGCAGTGACGCATCCATCTTGCAAAGGCTAATAAAATGTTGCACTAGATTACCAGCAGAACTTGACAGAGAACTTGGAAACTCCAATCACCATTTTGTGCAGTTCCACCACAATTCAGAGATGTTGCCTGTCGTGGTTCTAAGCCTGACAGTAGAGTGGGGGGTAGGTATGGAGAGGCAAGGTCCTAGCTATGGAGAGGTTGTAAACACAAGGGATGTACGAGTTCAGGCCCTTCTCGGAAGAAGTAATAGCCCTACGTCTCGGAGCCCGGAGGCGGTCGAGTGGATTATGAGTATATGAGTTACAAGATGCCGAACCCTTCTGCCTGTGGAGGGGGGTGGCTTATATAGAGTGCGCCAGGACCCCAGCCAGCCCACGTAGGAGAGGGTTTAAGGTGAGTTAAGTCTGGGGTGTTACTGGTAACGCCCCACATAAAGTGCCTTTACTATCATAAAGTCTACTTGATTACAGGCCGTTGCAGTGCAGAGTGCCTCTTGACTTTCCGGTGGTCGAGTGAGTCTTCGTGGTCGAGTCCTTCAAGTCATTCGAGTGTGTCCCTCGTTGGTCGACTGGAAGGTGACTTCTTCTTAGGGTGTCTTTGGGTAAGGTACTTAGATCAGGTCTATGACCCTACCCTAGGTACATAGCCCCATCATTAGCCCCCGAATGGATTGAGGCTTCGAGTGAGGAAGGAGTTGATGTTGTTTCCGATTAACCTTTGCGCTCTGGTCGTGCGTTGTCCTGGACAAAAGAATCTCTTCGTCGACAGGGAACAACCTGTCTTCAGTCGACTCGATCCATTCTATTTTTGCGTCGAGTGATCTTTCGGGCTTCGACGATCTCCGAGCGACGGATCGCCGGAAACACCGCGTTTGACAGACTGATTTGCTGTTCGCGGATTCCGCGGGATGCGAAATTTGGGGACGCGCGCGAAGCGGGGCGGACCGCGGCGTTCGGATGGGACGGGGCATAGACGCCTCGATCTCCGCGCCACTTTTTTTGCCACGTATCCCGTCTGCATAACTGCTCCCAGATATGATTAGATCGACCGGGCCCACCTGTCATCCACTCGGAAGGGACCTTATAAATGTGCCCGGCGAGGATTTCTGTGCTGCGCCTCAGCATTCTCTCCCTCTCTCTGCTTCCTTCTTCCCCGCCCGGCATGCTCGCTCTCGCCCCCGCACCACTTCCCTTCGCGCATCTCGCCGGCGACCATGGCCAAGGAGAAGACGGCGGCGCTGGAGCGTGCAAAGAAGGCGTCGGCGTCGGAGAAGGCGAAGGGGAGATGCACCAGCCGCGTAGGGTCCTCGTCCAGATCCCGCCTGCTGAAGGGCTGGGTCCAAGGAGACTGGATCCAGTCGACCATCACAGAGAATGACCTCCTCGACATGGCCAACGAGGGCTTGATCCCTCACGGAGCTGCGAGGCTTCCGGGGAAGGAGTGGCAGCCCCAGCCAGAAGAGGGTGAGTGTGTGCTTTTGGCCACCCATGTTGATCGTGGGTTTTCCTTGCCGCCGAGTGTTTTCTTCCGTGGCTTCTTGAATTTCTTCGGAGCGCAGCTCCACCACTTTACCCCAAACTCCATTGCATATCTTGCTGCGTTCGTGTCCATGTGTGAGGGTTTCTTGGGCTGTCGACCGCACTGGGGTTTGTTCAAACATATATTCACGTGTCGCTCTCAGACCGTGAAGAAGGCGAGCCCAGGTGATGAGAGAACCCGAGTCGTCCAAATGTGTGGGGGTCTGGGGATCCAGGTGAGGATTAAGAGCACCTTCCCGCCCATGAATTTTCCCGAGTCAGTCAGAGGTTGGCAGTCGACCTGGTTCTACTTCTGGGACCAGTCGACGCCAGGGCAGTCGAGTGGACTCCCACAGTTTACCATGGACCGAGTGAACAAGCCCTCCTCTCTGAAGTTGATTCCGGAGGAGAAAGCTGATGTGAAGATGTTGATGGAGCGCGTGGTACAGTTGGTTCGGGAGGGAGTGACGGGCATGGACCTCTTAGAGGTCTTCCTCAGGCGTCGCATCCAGCCTCTTCAGTTCCGGAGCCACTGCATGTGGTTGTACTGTGGGACCGAAGACGAGACTCGAGTCCATCCAGAAGCAGTCGACGATGTCACTCTGGAAAGATGGATGGTAGCCGTTACCGGAAACAAGGACAACCCACGCGGAGCCAGAAGGATTCCTCCACTCGACCACAACAGCGATCCAAACAAGGTACATTTGCTCTGCCCTCCACTGCATTCTTGTCGCATTCATTTCTGTTTATCCTGTCGACTGGTCGACTGATCCTTGTCTTGATATCTGCTAGGCTCTCACCGAGCTGTACTCGATGCCCAATGGGGCACAAACTCCGACTGAGGAGGGTGAGGCGAGCGGGGGTGAGAGCCAGGAAGAGGAGGAGTGGGACTCGGACGTTGCATGGGATGACGACGACGATGATGATGACGACGGCGACGACGATGATGTTGAAGACAAAGAGGAAGAGGAGGAGGAGGTCGTACCACCGCGCTCGGAAAGGCGGTCGAAGCTTGTCCACGACCCTTCATCCGAACGTGGTAAGGGGGTCGCGACCACCACTCAGTCGACCAAGCGCCCTCGGACCATCTCTCCGGTGCCGACTGAAAAGGCGCCGAAGCAGCCCAGGGCGGCCTCGTCGAAGCCGATCAAGCTCCTGCCGAAGATGAAAGTGTCCATCCCCACCATTTCAGGGTAACCGTGCTGCTTAAGTCTTCTTGTTTTGTGTGAACTTTGTCTCTGGCCGACGCTGAAGTTAGTCGACTGATCCTTTGGAGTTGCAGTGCTGCTACTTCTGAAACCTCGACCCGGGCTGATGACCACGAGATGGAGGACGCAGCAACTTCGAACCCAGGTACTGTATTCTTAACGTTGTTCTTAGTCGACTGACTCGCGATCTCTGATCCTGATTCTTCTCCGCAGCTCCACCCAATACTGTTATCAATCTTCCTGATGATGATGAGGACGAAGAGCCGCTGAAGCGCAGGAGGAGTCGGAAAGCGTCCGCCAGTAAGGTGCCTCAGGATGTGACGGCGCCTGAGATTCTGACTGTGGAGGAATAGAACACCACTCGACATACGGTGTCCTTCGCAAATCCACTGATGAGTGCTCAACAGCCCTCCCTCTTCACGACGCACCACGTCCCTGAGGACCAAGCTGGCGCAGCGAAGGAGGCGATACGCCAGGCGGGAATCATGATGGAGCAGCTGAAGACCATCCGGGACGCGAGCCAGGCAGCTTATGACGCCAGTTCTGCCCTCCAAAGCAATGTTCAGGTCAGTCGACTACCGTTTTTTCTGTTGGATATGCTGCCAAAAACTTTTCCTTTCCGAAATTTATAGTAGTCACCCACTGGGTGTTGTCGATTGAGCTCTGTATTAGCGGGGGCACGCTGAGTGCACCCGCTGGGTGTAGTCCCCAAGGCTAAGGTCGACTGCTGGCAGTCGGCCTTAGGCTTTATGATGTCAATTTTTCTGTCAGTCGACTATGTCGACTGGATTTCACAAACCGGTGGGGGCACGCTGAGTGCACCCACTGGGTGTAGTCCCCGAGACTGTGGTCGACTGCTTGCAGTTGATCACAGTCTTAGAGAATGCATCTCGCAGTTTTTTTTTTTGAGGTCGACTGGTCGACTTTGTCTTCAACAGGATTAGTGGGGGCACGCTGAGTGCACCCACTGGGTGTAGTCCCCGAGACTACGGTCGAATTCTTGTATTCGGCTGTAGTCTTAGAAACGTGAGTTTTTCCCTTTTTCACTCGGAAGTGAATTATATTTGACATTTAGTCGATTGGTTCTTCGCAGAACTCTTGTGATCTTGTGGCTCGCTACTCAGAGCTGGAACACAAGAATACTCAAGTCGAGCTGAGCTTGAAGCTGGTTCAGGAGAAGCTGATAAAGGCAAAGGAGGAGACCGAAGGTATGTTTGGTGAGACCCTGACGACTGCTTTTCCCCTTGCTTGTTTCAAAATCTGATCTTGCTGTAACTTGCAGGTAAGGTAAGGGAGGCCCAATAGAAGAAAGACCTTGAGCTAGCTGAGAAGATCAAGCTTGCTGACGAGAAGTTAGCTTCAGTCACCAAGCTCGAACAAGACAATACCAATCTGAAAGCTGCTCTTGGGATTGCCAACAAGGAGGTCAGTCGACTGAAAACTGATAAAGCTGCCCTGACCGACCAAGTCACCAAATTGACTGGGAAGAAAACTGATCTGGAGGCCTTCCTGAGTGGACTTGCCAAGAAGCTGTTTCTTATGCTTGAAGGTAAACCTCTATGCTTGGCAGACATTTCCAATTGTGATATTTCCATTCGACCATCCCCTTGACTTAGTGATCACCCTTGCAGAATTTTGTCAAAACTTTGAAGAAGAAACTAGCCGGCTGGAGCCAAACCTCGACCCCGTCAATTCTCCGGTGAACGATGAAGTTGCCATGGATGTTCTCCGACTGGAGTCCCGTGTTGCAGCTATCGTGGACTATCTCGCAAGACTGAAGGCTGCCACATCTCACATCGACTCGACGCTCTGGCCTGAGGAGACACTTCAGAATGATCTTGAGTCGCTGATGGCCCGGTTGAACGATCTTGTAGGCAGTGAGAAAACCCCACAGTCCTGCATTGATGTAGTGTTTTAGTTACTGGCCAGTACCGCTGGCACAAGCTCTTCGAACTCGCTGCCTGAATCACTTCGACTTCTTCGGTCTCAGTTACAAGATGAAAGGCATCAGTCAGCTGTGTTGCGGCAAGAAGCCGAAGGACTGAGGAAGTCCCTGCAGAATTCAGATGTGTACTTTCTCGTGCAACAGCAAGTGCTGGAGGATTTAAGCGCGAAACAAGAGAAAGTTAATAAGCTTGCTAAGCATCTTGCCAGCATTATGGGTACCCAGGATATTGTTTCTTGAACTCTTCTGAAGTGGTTTCAGTTCTAGACTTGTTTTGCTACGGCGTTTATATGTTGCTTTTTTCCCTATATTTGCACTGGTGGCAAACTTTGATGCCTAGTGGATGTAATATGTGTAATAGTCGTGATAGCCTAGCAAAAGTTGCTTGCTTATTTATTTCCTTGTTGTCTTGTTTATCTGTTTGCTTGTAGTCAGTGTAGTTCTTTTTCCACGGTTTTCTAGTGGCTGCAATAACCTATTTTTTAAAACTAAGCCACAATAACCATGGGCTAATATTTACTGTAGTGACACTGGGCCTCCTACGGGCCGTAGAAACAGTGGGCCTTCTACGGGTCGTAGAAACAGTGGGCCTTCTACGGGCCGTAGAAACAATGGGCCTTGTATGGGCCATAGAAACAATGGGCCTTCTACGGGCCATATCATCAATGGGCCTTATACGGGTCGTATGATCGATTGGCCAAACATGGGCCAATAACATGCCACATTATGGTCGTAAACGGGCTAGAGTTGGAATCGTTCGTTCATGGGCCGACCATAACGGGCCATCGTTAATAGGCCGTGTTTGTTGACGCTACGAAAACGGCCCAACGTATTAACGGACAACAAACGGGCCAACTGTAACCACGGGCTGAATTTGGCCCACAAGTAGAAAATGACAGTAACGGGCCGTAAGTAAATGAATGTTGGATCTGAGCCCAAGAATAAATGGGCTCTGAGAAGGCCAAAAGATAACATGGGCTAGAAACAGCCCAACGGAATAATGGGCCGTTAATGGGTATAAAGTGATACACTGTTCATTACGGGCCAGCTTCACCACGGGCCATTAATGGTTTTAAAGTGATTCACTGTTCATTATGGGCCAATTTCACCACGGGCCATTAATAGGCCAAGAGTTACATAGGGCCTCATATGGACCGAAAGACGTCATGGGCCATACATGGGTCAGAAGTGAAAACGGGCTGGAATCATATTGGATGGACCAGATGACGCTACTGGGCCTAATTCGGATAGGGCGTAACGGGCCTTGGGTTAGCGGGCTGTAAATGGGCTATATGCGAACAGGCCGTTAATAGGCTTTCCATGTGCCGGCCCACCACCTTTTGACCATGTCAAACGGGTCGGCTGAGGGAGTCCTGGACTAGGGGGTGTCCGGATAGCCGAACTATCATCATCGGCCGGACTCCAAGACTATGAAGATACAAGATTGAAGACTTCGTCCGTGTCTGGATGGGACTTTCCTTGGCGTGGAAGGCAAGCTTGGCGATACAGATATGTAGATCTCCTACCATTGTAACCGACTCTGTGTAACCCTAGCCCTCTCCGGTGTCTATATAAATTGGATGGTTTTAGTCCGTAGGACGATAACAACAATCATACCATAGGCTAGCTTCTAGGGTTTAGCCTCCTTGATCTCGTGGTAGATCTACTCTTGTAATACCCACATCATCAATATCAATCAAGCAGGACGTAAGGTTTTACCTCCATCAAGAGGGCCCGAACCTGGGTAAAACGTCATGTCCCTTGTCTCCTGCTACCATCCGCCTAGACGCACAGTTCGGGACCCCCTACCCAAGATCCGCCGGTTTTGACACCGACATTGGTGCTTTCATTGAGAGTTCCTCTGTGTCGTCACTGATAGGATCGATGGCTCCTTCGATCATCAACAACGACGCGGTCCAGGGTGAGACTTTTCTCCCCGGACAGATCTTCGTATTCGACGGCTTTGCACTGCGGGCCGATTCGGTTGGCCATCTGGAGCAGATCGAAAGCTACGCCCCTGGCCGTCAGGTCAGATTTGGAAGTCTTAACTTCATGGCTGACATCCGCGGAGACTTGATCTTCAACGGATTCGAGCCACAGCCGAGAGCGCCGCACTGTCACGATGGGCATGATTTAGCTCTACTGCCGGATAGTGCCCTGGAGGCCGCACACAAAACCGCTCCGACCCTCGATTCGGAGCCGGCTGTGCAGATCGAGGATGAATGGTTAGACACCGCCTCGGGGGCTGCAACCTCTACGACGATAGAGCCGAATACTGACTTTGTCCCTTCGGAAGCTCGTGACTCCAAGGTGCCGGACTCCTTGCCGGACTCTGAACCTCCCACGCCCCCACCAATCGAATCCTATTGGGCGTCGGTCATGGAGTTCACCGCTGCGGACATCTTTCCACACTCATCTTTTGGCGACGTCCTGAGTTCGCTAAAGCATCTCTCGTTATCAGGAGAGCCCCGGCCGGACTACGGTCAGGACGGTTGGGATGTGGATGAGGAAACTCGAAACCCACCCACCACCCACTATGTAGCCACTGTCGATGATTTAACCGACATGCTAGACTTCGACTCCGAAGACATCGACGGTATGGACGATGATGCCGGAGACGACCAAGAATCAGCACCTACTGGGCACTGGAAAGCCACCTCAACTCACTACGTATACATGGTGGATACACCAAAAGGAAGTGATGACGAGGAACAACGGGACGCGGCGAAGGATAATTCCCCCGAAAAACAACAAAAACGGCGACGCAAGCGCCGCCCGTAGTCCTGCCTCGATAACAACGGCACCCATACTGACCCAGCCGTAGAGCAGGGCGAACCAGTGGACAAGCAACCCATTCCCGGCGAAAACAATAGTCCAGACGATCTCACGCCGGACACATCATCGAAGCATAAGAACCTTCACAGAAGGCTCGTCGCCACTTCAAGGAGTTTGAAGAAGCAAAAGCGGAAGCTCAAAACGGCGGAAGACGTACTCAGAATAAGATGGAGCAAAGTACTCAAGACCGCAGATAAATACGGCGATAGTCACCACGCAAAGAGCTACCCGAAGTGCAAACTGTTGCCCGAATTTGACGAGGAGGCCGTAGAGCCCCCACAGTCAAAAAAGAAAGAGGCCGCCTGGCCGGATAGACGACTAGATAACAGGCTAAGAGCGGCAAGCGGCGCCGCACATAATCCGGCACACTTTCCAAATAAGGATCCTAGCAAAAAGGATGGCCCAGTCAGGTCCATCTAGGGGCCAAAAAAGAAGGTTCCAGGAGGCAACACAACCCGCCGAGTGTTCGAAGATAACGGCACACCTAAATACAGGGGCGCCGCACACCCACTATGCTTCACCGACGAGGTACTGGATCATGAATTTCCAGCATGATTCAAGCCCGTAAACATAGAGGCATATGACGGAACAACAGACCCCGGAGTCTGGATTGAGGATTATATCCTACATATACATATGGCTAGAGGAGACGATCTCCACGCCATAAAATACCTACCCCTCAAGCTCAAAGGGCCAGCTCGGCATTGGCTCAAAAGCCTCCCAGAAAATACCATTGGAAGTTGGGAAGAGCTTGAGGATGCGTTTCGAGCAAATTTTCAGGGAACTTATGTCCGCTCTCCGGACGCAGACGATTTAAGTCACATAACTCAACAACCCAGGGAGTCAGCACGCAAATTCTGAAACAGGTTCCTCACCAAAAAGAACCAAATAGTCGACTGTCCGGACGCCGAAGCCTTAGCAGCCTTTAAACATAACGTCCGAGACGAATGGCTCGCTAGAGACCTCGGCCAGGAAAAACCTAGAACAATGGCCACACTGACAAGCCTCATGACCTGCTTTTGCGCGGGAAGATAGCTGGCTAGCAAGATGCAGCACCAGCGACCGAGTACATCCGAGGTCAGGGATGGAAATGGGAAATCACGACGCAGAAAAGATCAGCGCAGGAATAAGGAAAGCGGCCCAAACAGCACGGCGGTCAACGCCGGATTCAAAAGCTCTCGGCCGAACAACAAAACAATGCCCCTTAAGGACAACAGTGATGAGCTATCCAACCTAAACAAAATCATGGATAGGATATGTCAAATCCACAGTACCCCCGGGAAGCCTGCAAACCATACCCACAGAGATTGTTGGGTCTTCAAGCAATCCGGCCGACTTAACGCCAAACACAAGGGGCTCGACACACCAAGCGAAGACGATGACGAATCCCACAAGCAGCAGACCGGAGCACAGAAGACTTTCCCACTAGAGGTCAAAACAGTGAACTCACTTCATGTGATAAATTGTGCAGAAGCAATATAAACCTGCTATACCAGGACACCATCCGCAGAATGGGGATAGACCCTACCAAAATTCGCCATAGCAACACTTCCTTCAAAGAAGTGACGCCGGGCCCTTATGACGAGTGTACAGGCTTTGTACTACTAAAAGTTGTGTTCGGTTCACCCGACAAATTCCGTCGCGAAAAGCTAATCTTCCATATCGCCCCATTCAAAAGTGGCCACTAAGCACTACTGGGACGCGAAGCTTTAGCCCGCTTTAACGCAATACCGCATTTATGCATCTCTTACACTCAAAACGCCCGGTCCACGCGGCATCATCCCATTAAAGGGAAACTCCAAGTGTTCCTCGACCACGGAAGACGTGAGACTGCCTTGACAGCCGCACATTAATCCAACCTTGCTGATCAAAGCCCCTAAAAACAGGTCATTTCGACCTCGGACACAATTAGGCGAGTCTGACATAAATAAACAAGGGGCTTCCCAGCGGAACACCTCTTTACAAGGGGCTGCACGTATAAACAATGAGAGCCAATAAAGCTCAATCTTTCCAAATCATAATCTGTTTTAAATACATCTTTCGCACGATATTTTTTCCAAACTAAGTTCTTCTCTTTTACAGATGAATCACGTGCTACACCCATCCAGGATACAGCACAACGGAGACACAGGCGCAGACGTGCAGCAGGGACCCGTTACAAGGATTCTTTTCAGATTAAGACCCTGCGTAAACCTTTCTTACTGTCTCTTGTTGTTACTCATCCCCCGGTTTCCTACCATAACTGAGGAGGAGGCTGGCGTTTTGACATCGGCCGCGTCAGAAGTTTTCGCATGTGCCTGGACATTAGGGGCTTAGGGCACTGTTCTGCCCATTATCATAAAGTCCAAATACCTTAGGGAGTGTTCGGCGTCTCGAGTTAGGCCTTATATGCATCAGCTCCGAATCATGTCTTTGGTCAAATGTTGGGTTTGCCCGGCTCCTGTGTTTTGCTGCCTTACATTCCGCTCCATCGGCTAACGCGGCACCAGGAGAACTACTGCGATTGTGCCCCGGTTCGGCCGGGCAAGCACCTCAGTAGAGAAAGCCGAAAACTGACTGTCATGATACAGCGAGAGACTGGTAAACCACTCGATCGACTATTGGAATGTTTAGAATTCCTCCGCTTTGACGAAGGACTGCTTCCCGGTCAGGCACACACGCGCCCTGAGTTCGGAGAGCGCGATGCCTCTAGGGGCTATATCGTAGCCCCACCATCGAGCTCCTATGGCTAAGTGAAAGTGATAAAGCATTATAGTCTGGTTGCCTAGTTTGCTATGCTATCACCTCCTTCAAAGGACCAAGACGTTGGATTAAGTGTGAAAATGCGCGTTTTTGCAAACAGCCCCACACTATGTGCGTGGGGGATGAAGCCAAAGACTGCCATCTTTCAGGTTATAAATACATATACGTTAACGGCCGCACAGGAGATATTTCAATACTTGAACGCACAAGTATAAAAAGTCGTTATATTATAAATATGATCTCACAAATCATACACGTCATTTGAACATGACATTTTTTGAGCACTGCGACTCTATTAAACGAGCGCCCTGCAGGACTTCCTCAAAATAGTGCTCGGTGGGTAATCGGCTCTCGTCCGAACCCCGGGACGCAACATCGGTGGCATTCATCTCCGCCCAGTATGTCTTAACACGGGCAAGAGCCATCCGTGGACCCTCTATGCAGACCGACCGCTTCATCGCCTTGATATGCGGCACCGCCCCAATGAATTGCTGCAATAAACCAAAATAACTCTTCGGTTTGGGCCTTTCCGGCCACAGATGAGCCACCACATCCGTCATGGCTAGTCCGGACAATCTATTCAGCTCAGCCCACTCAATTAACTGATCGGTGAATGGCAGCGGACGCTCCAGACTATGGAATTGAGACCAAAACAGCTCTTCCATTTCATGATCCTTCTGACTTCGGAAGTGCCGAACTGCGTCCGCCGCACTCACAGCCAAATCCAGATAAGAATCCTCCGCACTCCACAACTGGCCCAACTAAGCATACTTCGGATCCGTGAATTTCCTGCACAACAGAAAGGGCTTTCCAGCCACAATGTCTCCGGCCTGACGCAGTTCCTCCTTTATAGCCCGCATTGCAGAACGAGCATCCTTGGCTTCGGCGGTGGCATTCTTCAGGCCCTCTTGCTCCGCTTGGCGTTCTCTTTCAAGAACCTCACAACGGTCGGTAGCATCTTTTAACTTCACGCCATTACGGCCATTTCCTCCCTGCTTCGGCAGTGAGCAGCCTTCTCGGCTTTTAGCTCCTCCGCTGCCTTCAAGGCAGCCGCATCACTTTTTCTGGCTTGGTCCTTGGCTCGAGCAAGCTCCGCCCGAAGGTCTTCCACAGCAGCGGCACCATCTGCATCAAGCATACATGTTGTAAGGAGTGGGCGTCAGCTCCCTTACCAGGTGACCGCGGAAACACCACTTCCTTGCGACTCGTCAAGTCGTTTATTGACCAGCGTGATGTCCGCATCCGCAATGTCGAGTTGCCGCTTCAGTTCAGCAACTCTATCAGTCCGGCTGGCCACCACACGCTCCGCCACCTGCATAGGAAAGGCGACATTTCGTAACTAAGATTATGATCCTCGGCACGCTGTCGCTTTCGACAACATACCGAGTCTCAGGGGCTACTATCTATACAGGGCGCACCCTATGTGCAACACTGTCATAAGGTATGTCATTTTTTTGGCATACGTCAAACCCCTTCAGTAAACTTCCGACGGCCTCATGTAACCCGCTTTCGGCAGATGAGATCCTTTCAATCACCGCACTCATTAATGCGCGGTGATCTTCTGAGAGACACGCCCTCTCGAGCAAACCCTGCAGCTCCACCGGCCGCACTCCAGCGGGTGCCGAACTCCCAGGCCCCGCCGAACTCGGGGAGACCCTCCGTGACGACACCTCAGGGTCGTCCGCCCCGCCTTATGGGTCGGCAAATGGAGGCATTTCTCTCTCCATCATCTCCGGACGAAGGTCCCCCGAGGATGAGCTCTGCTAGGAAGGGCTGAGATCCGAACTACAAGGTAAAAACTTCGTTTATCCTTAGAAATAAAATAGGGATGCCTTTTATTGTAAAACTTCCCTTTTTTCTACTTACGGCTCGTTGGAGGGCTTATTCCTTTGGGAAGACTGTACGGCCGGGACTCCTCCCAGCGCAGGACCTTCCGGTGCAGATTTCCTTCCCCGCTTCGAGGCTTTGGCCTCCGGGTTTTCGGAAGCGGTCCTCTTCTCCCCCTGGAGGGAGGGATTCTTGATTCCCCCCTTACTGAGAGCCAACATAACAGAGGTGGCAGCTTCCCTGTTCCCCCCTTCGCCTTCCTCCGAAGGCGCAACCTCCAACATTTTGATTAACATGGGATCCGGCGTGGTCTCAGGGAGGGGGGCCGGACACCGTATCAGTTTCGCTTGCGCTATCCACTCCTGTTCAAGGGATAGCTGGTTAAAAGGCAAGTCCATGATAAATAAATGGATGATATGTCCGGTCACAGGGCTACTTACTTGAGTATCCTGGCGATTGCAGCTTAGGCCAGCGTCCTCAGTCAAGTCCGGACACACTTCTTGTGGTCCGAAGAACAGTTTGTACATCTCCACGGGTTTTGTACCCGTAAAGTGTTGGAGAGCTCGTGGTCCCTCCGGATTGAATTCCCATAGGCGGAGGGGGCGACGTTTGCAGGGCAGAAGACGCCAAATCAGCATGACCTGCATCACTACGACCAGATTGATCTCCTTCTCTTGGAGATCTCGAATCCAGCCCTGCAATATGGGTACGTCCTTGGACGGCCCCCAGTCGAACCCTTTGTTGACCCACGATGTCAGCCGTGGTGGAGGGCCCGGGCGAAAGGCGGGCGGCGGCCTCTGCCTGCTGCCCCTGGGAGCGGTGATATAGAACCACTCCTGTTGCCACAAACCGAGCTCCTCCTAAAAAGAGCCCTCGGGCCATGGAGCATCGGCCCTCTTGCTTATAACCGCCCCGCCGCACTCTGCCTGACGCCCCTCAATCATCTTCGGCTCCACATTGAATGTTTTGAGCCACAAACCAAAGTGAGGGGTAGTGCGGAGGAGGGCTTCGCAAACAACAATAAATGATGAGATATGGAGGATAGACTCCGGAGCCCGGTCGTGGAATTCCAGCCCATAGTAAAACAGGAGCCCCCTCACGAAAGGATCCATCGGGAAGCCAAAACCCCAACAGAGGCGAGGTGCGAACACGACGCTCTCGCCAGGCTCAGGGGTGGGAATGACTTGCTCTTGGGCAGGCAACCTATGCGAAATCTCGTAGGTTAAGTACCTGGCGTCCCTAAGCTTTAGCACATCCTCTTCCGTGACGGAGGAGGGCATCCACCAGCCCTGAAGGTCGGAGCGGGACATTGTCGAAGGTCCGAAGTACCCGAATCTGGATCCCGAGGTGTTGGAACTCGGGGCGAGGGGCGGATTCGATTGAAGATTGAAGAATAGAACGGGCCTTGGTCTCATTATAAAGGGGGAGAATACCAAGAGCCATCTCCGTGACCGTTTAGAACTCGCCTTCGATGGAGGGGGCGTGGCAACGGGCGCGGTTGGGTTACCCACGTCCGTATTAATGAGAATCCCGGGATAAGGGGAACACGATCTCTGCTTCGACAAGACGTGCCAAGGAAACCGCTTCGCTAAATGCGCTGAGGCGGTATAATAAAAACGATTCAAGTAAAGGCTTGGTTGTGGTGTGACATCACGCCACGAAATACGTCAGCAGATTGAACTTGTGTAAATATTATTCTCTCTACGGTGGAGTGTCGAATTTATTTTTGCAGAGCCGGACACTATCCTGGTGTTCACAATCTTCTACAACTTATTCGGAGAAGGAACCCGCCTTGCAATGCCGAAGACAATATGCGTGCCGGACTCGTCGTCATTGAAGCCTGGTTCAGGGGCTACTGAGGGAGTCCTGGACTAGGGGGTGTCCGGATAGCCGAACTATCATCATCGGCCAGACTCCAAGACTATGAAGATACAAGATTGAAGACTTCGTCCCGTGTCCGGATGGGACTTTCCTTGGCGTGGAAGGCAAGCTTGGCGATACGGATATGTAGATCTCCTACCATTGTAACCGACTCAGTGTAACCCTAGCCCTCTCCAGTGTCTATATAAACCGGATGGTTTTAGTCCGTAGGACGATAACAACAATCATACCATAGGCTAGCTTCTAGGGTTTAGCCTCCTTGCTCTCGTGGTAGATCTACTCTTGTAATACCCACATCATCAATATCAATCAAGCAGGACGTAGGGTTTTACCTCCATCAAGAGGGGCCGAACCTGGGTAAAACATCGTGTCCCTTGTCTCCTGTTACCATCTGCCTAGACGCACAGTTCTGGACCCCCTACCCGAGATCCGCTGGTTTTGACACCGACACCGGCCTTTTCACAGGAATGGGCCTCTATTGGGCTGTGCCACGTGTCGACGCATCATAGGCGCCTTCTGTCCAATGAGTGGATGACATCTGTCCCAACGGTGAGCCGACACGTGTTTCCTCCTGCCAATGATGATTTTACACGTGGAAAATCCCCATTGGTCGGGGCTTTTAACGGGTTATCAGATCCAAAACCCGGCCCGTTAGCTTAACGGCATTCCGTTACGGTGGATGCCACGTGTCAGTCACCCTTGACGAAAGCACTTCTGTGACGCGCGATTTATCGTCATGGAAGTGGGCACTTCCGTGATGATAATTTTGGTAATGTCATGGAACACTTCTACGACAGCATAGGTATCACTATCTTGATTCTGTCATAAAATCGTCATGGATGTACATGCATGACAAAAAATGCGACCTACTGTGACAAACATGTATCATCACGGAAGTGTATTTATTTTGTAGTGGCAAGAGATGTCTTCCTCAAGTAGAGATCACGCGGATCCTCATCCTCAAGCATCACAAATTAATCGGACTCATCAAGGACCACTCCAAAATTGGACCGTTAAATGCTTGGGCTCCTATTGTACAAAGATATGATGTTATTGTCGGTGTCAAAACCGACAGATCTCGGGTAGGGGGGCCCAAGTTGCGCCTCTAAGGATCGGTGGTAACATGAAGCCTGGGGACACAGTGTTTACCCAGGTTCGGGCCCTCTTGATGGAGGTAAAACCCTACTCCTGCTTGATTATATTCGACGAGTATGAAGATTACAAGAGTTGATCTATCTCAAGATCGTAATGGCTAACCCTAGAAGTCTAGCCTATGAAGATACCGATGATGATGAAAATTTACCCTCCATAGACTAACCCCTCTAGTTTATATACACACTGGAGGGGGTCTAGGGTTTTTTACAAGGTCGGTTTATTAGGGAAGGAAACCTCCGGACTCTATTCTTTCGTCCACGTATTGAGAAGTCCCATCCGGATACGATTGGTAATCTTCAGCTTGATCCTATACGGCCCATGCAACCCGGCCCATACTCCTAGGCCGGCCAACCCAGGACCCCCGAATCCAGGACTCCCTCGGTAGCCCCCGAACTTGCCTTCAATGATGATGTAGTATACGGACGCAGGTCTTAGGCTTTGCAATGCGGGTTCCCAATTATACTCTGGTTTGATGATAGTCCGGCATCTGTTCCCATGCCCAGTCTTTATGATTCCTCCCTACCGCGCCTCGATTTGCACGTGTCCGAGTGAATGCAAACGGTCTGTTATCCCTGTATTTTAGTATTCCTAACAGGCACAAGCCGCACCTATAAAACGAGGCAAGATCTTCAAAACGCCATCCCACATCGTACCAAAAGCAACAGAGCAAACCACAAAAAACTTCAGACCATGGCGAGGTCCCACGGCTCCTCCTCGCGCCCTCATGGCCCTCAAGAAGGGGACTGCCAGAGTTGCTCCGTATCCCACCTCCAACTCAGTCGACTCCAAACGCAAGGATATCTCCCTCCCACTAGTGGAATCAGAAGATTTGCAGTCTGCCCCATCTTTGCCGTCATCTAGCGGACGGCAAAGAATGGCTTTGCCATCAACCACCAGAAAGCAGACGGCAAAGAGGTAGCGGATGGCAAAGTAATGCTTTGCCATCAACCATTACTTTGTCGTCTGCTAGTACACGACAAAGCTTCCTTGTCGTCTGCTAGCACACGGCAAAGAGGGTGTTTGGCCCACTGGCTATTAAGCCCCAATGGGCCCCCTCTTTGCCGTCCGCTAGCAGACGGCAAATAGGCCGTTGCCATCATCTTGCGGATGGCAAAGCTTCAAAATAAGATAACGGCCCGCGCCCCCGCCGTTGCAATCTCTCTTTCTCCTCCTCTCCTCTCCGCCCGACGAGAACCGTAGTCGCTCCATCGCCCCACACCGCCTCGCCGCCCCCATCGACCCACCACCTCTGCATCGCCGCCTCGTCGCCGCCCCCTCCCCCATCCCGCTCAGTCGCCGCCCCCTCCCAAGCCTTCCCGCGGCCGCCTACCCACCGCAGCCGCCGGTGGACCGCCCCCGAGGAGCGCCGCTTGTCGCCGCCCACTCCCCGCCCCATCGCCATCGGTCCCCGTCGCCGCCCCCTCCCCGACCCGTCGCCACCCCCACGGTGAGCCCCTGTCACCCTATTTTTTTCTATTTTTTAGTTTAATTAGTTTTAAGCTTCAACTAATTAAGGTTTTTTAGTTAAGGTTTAGGTTTAATTTGTTTAGGCTATTTAGTTTAGGTTTAATTTGTTTAGGTTATTTAGTTTAGTTAGTTTAGGTTTAATTAGTTTAGGTTATTTATTTTAGGTTAATTAGTTTAATTAGTTTAGGTTATTTAGTTTAGTTAGTTTAGGTTTAATTAGTTTAGGTTAATTAGTTTAATTAATTTAGGTTATTTAGTTTAATTACTTTAGGTTTAATTAGTTAACGTTGTTTAGTTTAGTTAGTTTAGTTTTAATTGGTTTTGGTTTTCTAGTTTAGTTAGTTTAGGTTTAATTGGTCCAGGTTATTTAGTTTAATTAGTTTAGGTTATTTAGTTTAGTGTCGAGGGTCGAGTGGTCGGGGTGTCGTGTCGAGGGTCGAGGGGTCGGGGTGTCATGTCGAGGGACGAGTGGTTGGGGTGTCTTGTCGAGGGTCGAGGGGTCGGGTGTCAGGTCGAGGGTTCAGGGTGTCGGGGGTGTCGTGTCGAGGGCCGAGGGGTCGGGGTGTCGTGTCGAGGGGTCCGGGGGGTCGTGTCGAGGGTCGAGGGGTTGGGGTGTCAGGGTGTCCTATCGAGGGTCGAGGGGTCGGGGTGTCCTGTCGAGGGGTCCGGGGGGTCGTGTCGAGGGTCGAGGGGTTGGGGTGTCAGGGTGTCCTATCGAGGGTCGAGGGGTCTGGGTGTCGTGTCGAGGGTCGAGGGGTCGGGGTGTCGTGTCGAGGGGTCGGGGTGTCGGGGGTGTCGTGTCGAGGGTCGAGGGGTCGGGGTGTCGTGTCGAGGGGTCGGGGTGTTGGGGGTGTCGTGTTGAGGGTCGAGGGGTCGGGGTGTCAAGGTGTCGTGTTGAGGGTCTAGGGGTCAGGGTGTCAGGGTGTCAAGGTTCAAGGGGTTGGGGTGTCGGTGTGTCGTGTTGAGCGTCGAGGGTTTGGGGTGTCGTGTCGAGGGTCAAGGGTTCGAGAGCTCGAGGATTTTCCATCCCGACCACGACACCCCGACCCCCTGACCCCGACACCCCGACCCCTCGACCCTCGACCACGATACCCTCACCCCTCAACCCTCGACACGACAACCCGACTCCTCAACCCCCGAGAAGACACCCGGATTTTTTTATGTTCATGATGATGATACACACTAATTTTTTTACTATGTTTATGTTGTACTAATTTCATTTACTCTTTCTCATTGCAGGTGTTGACATATGGTGGGCTTGGGTCAAAAGCGCTCCAAGCCTCCTACCTCGGCGCGTGGGCGGGGTGTTGTTATTCCACCCCAAAACCTTCGGAGGGCGCTGGTAGAAAGCATGCACACACCCCCAACACCTTCGGCGGGCGCTTCTTCTTCGGCTGGGAGAGGTCGTGGGGAAGAAGAGGGGTAGAGGTCGAGGGGGCGCTGGCAGAGGTAGGATTGTTGTTGTGCCTTCCTCGCCGCCACCCCCCACTGAGTCTCCGGACCACCGGAGTGCTCCGCCTCAGGTGGACCCGTCTGACCTGGACCCATGTCGGACTCTGGTCCACGAGCCTCGGGACAACGAGCCTCTGGTCGCCGAGCCTCGGGTCCAAGTGTCTTCCTCCCAGGAGACTCGGGTCCCACAGTCTTCCGCCGAGGAGACTAGGGTCCCAGAGTCTTCGTCACACGTGACTCCGGAGACTAGCGACCATGATGATGATCTCGAGGAGACCTTATCTAAGGATAGCTATAACGAGAGCGAGCGGGTTGAGGAGGGCAAGAGGGTCTACCAGTGTGGTAGTACTAAGATACCATCCGTGCCGGTGACCCGCGACCAGAGGTGGTTGATTCAGCCTAACGGGGAGAAATAAGTGCATTAATTTACTCTTTTTAACCTTTTGCCTTCATGTTTGTGCAAATTAATATCTAATGTGTTGGCCTTGTCATACTGCAGGGGTTGGGTACACGCAAATAAGGTCCGCAGGCCCAACCAGGTCCTTGGTATTCTAGTCTGGCACCACTTCCCGGGGTGGGTCACGTTGCCTGGTGAGGGTGAGATTTGATAGCTAGCACTCACCTGGGAGTTGTACCAGGCTGCCCCGGCCCCGCCGGGGAGATGGTCGATGGTGTCGTTTGCGAGACGGTGGCCAACATTGTGAGACAACGGTTTTGGGTAAGTTCTCCTTTACAGAATTAAAAATCAACAATACTTAGTGATTATACTAATGATCGGTGTTGTCTTGTTTGATTGTAGACCTTCTACAGGTGTCTCGAGGAACACGAGGTGCAGGCGGCTATGGTTCTCGAAGCCTAGTCCAAGCGCCTACTTCAGAACACATGGCACGAGGCTCGGGTCTAGGTTGTCCGAGACTATGATGCCTCGACTAACATCAGGAGGCAGAAGAAGAAGTGCCGCCTCAAGTATCTGAGTAAGGAGAAGTACATGACGCTAATTACCTATTCTTAAGGCCTTGTACCAGTTTCCTTGATTTGATTCGTAGGCGTAGTGCTGAAATTTCTCTTTGTCTAACTTAGGTGCCCCCGAGATGGTGTGCGGATAATATGGACTGTTGGGAGAGGTTGGTGGATGAGTGGTGCTCTCCTCAATGGCTAGCCACCCTCGACAAGGCCATGGACAAGCATGCCCAGATGTGAGGTCTGCCGCACCATCAAGGGAGCTCCAACCTGTTTGAGTACGGGGATTACTGGGTATGTGGTTCGATTCATGTAATTTCATTCTTCATGCTAGCTTTAATTTCTAATTTACCTCTGTTCCTCTCTTTCAGGCAAAATACAACAAGAAGGAGGTGCCGCCGCTGTACGACCTCTATGCCATGGCCCATAGTGCCCCGTACAAGAAGGCCAAGGCATTCTCGGAGGATGACCTCAATCATCCAGATAGCTTCACCAACATCTCCTCCCACAACAAGCTTGTGAGGTACAGTGACTGGGGGAAGGAGATGAAAGGGGAGGACTTCAACCCGAGCCAGAGTCCTTTTGATCCTGAGCTCGTGATGCTATCTGGTGATGGGAGGAAACATGGCCACATAGCCATTGGGGATGGGCTCATACGTTGTCCTAGAAGTCTCCCGAAGATCAAGAAGCGGCAGACGAAGTCTCTTCCCAAGATGACGCCTCAACCACGGCCAGTGGATCTCGCTATCGAGGCTAGGGCCCAGGAGCTTGTGGCGGAGGCAACCAGGAAGGCGGATGAGAAGGTGAGGGAAATGGAGGAGAGGACGGCAAATCTATTGGAGGCGGAGAGGAACCGGAACGACGCGAGTCACCAGGCCCAATACGAGATCCTCGTGGTAAGTTTCTCCCGCATACTAGCCAAATCATGAACGCACTATTCGTTTCATTACTAACTCATATGATTGACTCGTGCAAACAAAATGTGCAGTCCGTGTGCGAGAAAACTGGCCAGACCCCTCCGCCAATGCCCCAGATTGCTATAGCAGACATGGTGAGTTTCATTTGAATGGTCATTAGTTACTACTATTCACATTTTAGTTGCATCATGCTTACTAAACATTTCGAATGATCTTTCGTGCAGAACACCTCCCACAAAGGATCGACCGATCCTTCTCCGTCTCAAGGTGGCGCAACCCCGACCAGCCCTTCACCTCCCAGATCATGGTAAGTTTTCGGAAGTGCTTTGCTTAACAAATGATTTGTTAGCTAGAAAATGGCATAACAACCTAGGATAGCTCAATGATGGCCTATAGCTAGCTTAGCTAGTTCATTTATGACATAATTAGCTCACTTATGTACAAAATAGCATAACAACCTAGGATAGCTCAATAATGGCCTATAGCTAGCTTAGCTGCTTCATTTATGACATAATTAGCTCACTTAGGTACAAAATGGCATAACAACCTAGGATAGCTCAATAATGATCTAAAATTAGCTTAGCTACTTCATTTATGCCATAATTAGCTCTCTTAGGTACAAAATGGCATAACAACATAGGATAGCTCAATAATGATCTATAATTTGCTTAGCTACATCATTTATGACATAATTAGCTCACTTAGGTACAAAATGGCATAACAACCTAGTATAGCTCAATAATGATCTATAATTAGCTTAGGTACTTCATTTATGACATAATTAGCTCGCTTAGGTACAAAATGGCATAACAAGGTAAGATAGCTTAATAATTATTTATAATTATCTTAGCTACTTCAATTATGACATAATTAGCTCACTTAGGTACAAAATGGCATAACAACCTTGGATAGCTCAATAATTATCTATAATTAGCTTAGCTACTTCATTTACCTACCTTAGTTAGAAGAAGAAGAAGAAGAAGAAGAAGAAGCTCTTCTTCTTCTTCTTCTAAGAAGAAGCTCTTTTTGAGCTTCTTCTTCTTCTTCTTCTTCTTCTTCTTCTTCTTCTTTTTCTTCTAGCTAGTCTTCTTCTTCTTCTAACTTTCATCTTTCCTAATTTGCAGATTTGCGGGAGATGAGGAAGCTAGCATTGATGGAAACTTATTGTTGAAACTTTTTACTTGTGCTTGTGCTTCCTTTTTATTTATGAAACTTGTTGGATATATTGTTGGTTGGAAACTTGTTGTATATCTCTTGTTGCAAACTTATTGTATATATGGAAATGTTGGAAACTTGTATATATCTCTTGTTGGAAACTTATTGTTTCAAATTATTTTGAAATGTGTGTGTGTGTGTGTGTGTGTATGTGTGTGTGTGTAATTCTGTCAAAATTGAATGAATTTAAGAAAAAACAGGGGCTATATAGACACCTTTGCCGTCTGCTGGCAGACGGCAAAGAGCTTTGCCGTCGGCCAGCGGACGGCAAATCTGCTTTGTGGCAGCTACCTATGCAACCTGGCAATTAGGAGGCTGGCCTATTTGGCAGATTTGCCGTCAGCCAGCAGACGGCAAAGGCCTTTGCATCTTTGCCGTCCGCACGCCGTTAACCACTTAACGGACCTGGACTACCACGTGTGACGTCCAAGCTATTTGTCGTTCGCCAGCGGATGACAAAGCCTTTTTCATCTTTGCCGTCCGCCAGATGGCGGCAAAGAGTCCTTTACCATAGCTTATTCAGCCGGACCTATTGTCGTCTGCTCGCTGACGGCAAAGGTCCTTATCGTCCGCCATGTGTGCCTTTGCCGTCAACCGTGGCGGGCGGCAAAGTTCCTGATTCCTGTAGTGTCCCTTGGGCGGTGCGTCCAGCCTTGTCACGTGGTTGATGATGAATTGCCTGGTGTAGAGTCGACGCCGATGTCGGAGTAGAGGCACGGGGGTCAATGGCGGCAGCGGGCGCCGCAAACCGATTTTAGATCAGAAAACCCAAGAGTAAACACCGATGAAAGCGGCCAGCGAGAGAGAGGAAAACCTTGATCAAAGGATCGGGAACAAATACTCTAGGGCAGCAAGTCAACACGACCGGCGAACGAACCCTAGTTACGGGCTGCACGGCCCCCAGCGGCGGTCATGGAGGCCGACCGCCTCAGGGGCGGCGCGTGGAGTGGAAGCAGCGGGCGCCGGCTAGGGTTTGTATCGGTTAGGCTAATACCATGTTAGAAGGGATAGAGAGGGATTTGTGGAATCGTTTGTTGAGCCTCATGGGCATATATATAGGAGTACAATGATCAATTTGGACTATAAGACATGGCATGACAAATCGTAGTATGTATTATATTTCCTAATGAATCAATATACTAAATAGTACTACTGCTCCACCTATAGCAGCATCAACCCATACACCATGGGTTGTGCGGCCTCGATGGCTATCACCTCCTTAGTTTTCTTCACATGCAGCTCCTCCTCCTCAACCTCAACCATGGGCATGGTATCGCCCTCGTCCTCCTCCTCCGAGCTTGGAAGTCGGCCCTCCGCAACGCGGGCATGTTACTGGAGTCTATGGTACAGACCTCCGCCGTGATTTTGGCATGGTGTTCCAGTGTGCATTACTAGGAAAAAGCCTAGTAGTAGTGTGGGTTATGCAACTACTAGTAGCGCGGGTGCCTGCGCAACTATTACGACGCTTCAGCTAACTAGTTGTAGTAGCGTGGTGCATCCCGCCCTACTAGTATGTGTATTAGTAGTAGCACGGGTTCCACACGCGCTACTACTAACTATATGTAGTGTGTGTCTGTGACCCGTGCTACTACTATTAATTTCAAAAACCAAAAAAAATCTCGATCCCGTGTGTGTTGTCAATGGTTCGATCTAGTGACAACAGGGGTCGCCGAATGTGTGGACGAGTAGCAACAGACCAGATCCGGCGACGGTTGTTGAAGAGGGACTGGATCCAGGGCAGAGCAAGATGACGGTGTGAGCATTCTCTTCGGGACAAGGCAAAGAGCTCCTGGTTGGCCATGTCGACGACCTGCGCAGGCATGGGCATGGGAGGTGAGTAAAACTGGAGGGAGAGGGAGAGGGAAAAAGAAAAACAAGGGAGAGAGGAAGGAGATGGAGGGCGCATCGGGGCTGGTCACGTTGGTGAGGTGCTCCGTAGTGGTGGCATGGAGGCGAGGGAGAAGACGTGCGAGCTCCTAGATGCCAGCGTCGCGAGGAGGCGGCCTCGTTGGGTGCCATGGAGGAGGAGGTGTGCTTGGGCAGGAGCAACATGGGAGAGCCTATGGAGAGAGGGGAAGTTGAGGGAGAGATGAAGGATTCGGCCGAGGATATGGGGACTTCACCTACCTTGTACTTAGTAGTAGCGAGGGGTAAACCGCGCTACTGCTATCAACTTAGTAGTAGCGCGTGTTTATACCCCTTGCTACTACTATGGCTTGTCCCGGGAGGGGGGGGGACGGTAGAGACCATATGGTAGTAGCGAGGGGTATAAACCCGCGCTACTACTATCAACTTAGTAGTAGTGAGGGGTATAAGCCCGCGCTACTAGTAAGTAGCACTAGCGAGGGGTGTAAGCATCTACCTATAAGCTTTTCCCTAGTAGTGGTGAGTTGTTGTACCCCCTGACCAACTTGCAAACCACGGCGACGAAAGTCTGACGCGTACTATGGATCGAACGGTGGGAGGATCGACTCAGAGGTGCAATTTTGGGGGGGTGACCGACCAACTTTAAATAGTTGGGGCATGCATGGGTGATGAAGGTTGAATGCCGGAAGCTGCAGCAAGCCTCTCAGGCACCGCGGCGAAATGGATGCTGGTAGACGGACGGTTGGAAATGTCCGGTGTGAATGCACGGAGAGTTCTAGAGCCGGGTCGTCGGAGAGGGTTGTGTGGAGGGTCGGCGTGTAGGAGTATGACGCCCGGACATCCCGAAGCTCCCCCTGATTTGGAGCTGGTATGTGGGAATTCTGACGCCCGAACCAGTCCGTTCCAATTTGTTGATCCGTGTTGGATGGCTAAAAGTTTCAGGACATCCCAGTCTAGACATTTTCAGTCGGTTTGGTGATCTGTGTTGAAGATGCCCTTATATGTTGATCCAACAAACCCTCCACAACCGAGATGGTACTTTTTTTTTTGAGAAACAACACAACACAGACGGTAGGTTGTCATGCGAATGGGCCACATGGGCTTAAGGAACTTTAGGTAGGAAATAATAAGAGCTAAAAGCCCAATAATTCTAACAGTAATTAATGTCTCATTCTTTTTCCTAGAAAAAATGGAAGGATGAACCTTATGGCATCTACATCCCGAGCTGCATATCTCAGACGGTGTTTCATTGTTACCCATCTAAGATTGGCATCATTTCAGACGAACCCTAGCCAATATATGTATCGTCTGTAATTTCCCATTTTATAACAGTTAAAGTGAGCAACATATCTATATCTTTCCTACAATTGTCACCACATCTTTTTATGGAAATTGTATGCATAAATACTCGATCTTCCTTCGACAGGCAAAGAAACCTAAAAAACATTTGTCCTGCAGTACATTGAGGAAGACGATCACATGAGTACACACGTAGTTAACGATTGAGTCTAGCGAACATACCTCCCAGCCGGCCGCCGGTAGATAACCATGCACGAGCTAGGCGAGAGGAACAAGTGGAGAAAACCACGGCGACCGCCGCCGGTAGATAAACTTGTACAATGCACCATATGGTACACGTGGTCCAACGTCTTTATCGAGGCGACGATTTCATAGCACGCATAGCTCTGGCCCATTCATTTGTCGGCACCTCTGGAGCACAAGTGAGAGGCCTAAATGGAAATTAAATGCCTTTTAGTTTCTTTCCGTAGACGTCGGCTCCGCTCGTAACTTGTGCGTTCTGGCGAAAGTATGTGTCGGCTCTCTTTCTCCCTCCCTTTTATTTCCTGAAACGGCTCCGCTTGTAACTTGTGCGTTCTGGCCAAAGTACGTGTCGGCTCTCTTTCTCCCTCCCTTTTATTTCCTGAAACGGCTCCGCTTGTAACTTGTGCGCTCTGGCCAAAGTATGTGTCGGCTCTCTTTCTCCCTCCCTTTTATTTCCTGAAACACTTGCTTGGAGCATCTACAGCTGGCACCCCAAACCCCTCACACGGACGAGGTCACAAAAACTAGACCCGGATGGGTGCGTCAAAGGGGCCTCAAACGCTCGGGCTGATCGACACCCCTCATATCCAATCCAAATATAGGGTGAATATAGGGGAGCTCGGGCGCGTCCAATACGTCGGACTGACGACCGGGTCCCATATGAAAACACTCTGAAACCCGGTTGTCCGATGCTCGTCTCTTCTGTCGCCGCATGGCGCCGCTCTGGCGGGCCGCATAGTGCCCTAGGAAGGCTATTTAAGCCGACCGTCGGCACCAAAATCCTACCCATCCACATTTCCCTTCTCATGTCCGCCATCGCCGCCAGTTTTCACTCATCGCCAGCCACCAGTAGTAGCCATGACCCCACGCCGCAACGTAAGGAGCTACCTATATCTAACACCGGCGCGTTGGCTGCAACTCCTTAAGTAGATCCGGGCAATGCGCGAAGCCCGGATCGCCACGGGGTTACCTCCGGATTCTGTGGATCCGGAGGAAGACTTGGAAGAGGAAGAGCAGCAACAGCAGCAGGAGGAGGAGGACAAAGACGAAGTGGGAGGAGGACCGGAAAGACCCGGAGCAGCAGGAGGAGGAGGACGTAAGGGACATTGAGGATACAGATCTGCAGGCGAAGCAGTAGACGATCCTTGATTCTCTCCGATCAGAATCAGCGGCAGAGGCTAAACATCGTCATCTGCAGGAGGCAGAGGCGGAGGCGGAGCATGCCGCGCACGTCGACGTGATGCTCGTGTATGATGATTAGAATGAGGAGACAAAGCCCTCCTACACGCCCATCTACCAGACGCTCGACGCAAACGTCGTGGACATCTCCAACGACAAAGCTTAGTTTAAGCTAGCGTGGTGTAGACACTATGTAGGAAATCTTTTGCCTGGTTTGTACGGATATAGGAGATGCAATATGAAGTATGACCGCTAAGTGTCTACAGACGCGTTCGATCGCGTCTGCGGGCGTTTGATGGGAATCCATCTGTAGATGCTCTTAATGTGTTAGAAAATTTACATTTTTGTAGAATCAGTTATAGGTCTTGTGGCTTAGCAGAATCGCTGTACAGTGAAATCTAAAGCGACTTTAGGATTCACTTAAAACCATTTAAAAGTTTTGAGATTATATGCAGACTCTTTTGCAAAAACTGCGAGGCGAACAATCGGGTTTTCTTCAGTTAATTTGTATGTACATAGACTCGTATGCTAATGGAAATTTTCTTGATGGGAATCAACTCCGTGACATACCAATCCTAGTAAGATTAAATTGCTAGCTGGCCTTAAAAAAGCTCAATACCACGTGCTCAAACGCTCGGATAATCATGCATAATATTTCAAGTGGAGTAGTGGTCCAAATCTGGACGAAGGAACGATGACTCGTTCACTTGAATTAATTCTGTTCTTATATATATTCGCGAGGCATGGAAGATGGACGATAAGTTTCCAGCATGTACAACAATTTTATAGTATTGTACATTTAATTTATGGCCGTCTCAAGGGCTCTTTTGAATTTTTATGAGAAGCGAGAATTAAGAACTAACTGCAAGTTAAATTACTCAAGATGCATGCATCTGCATGATAAGCGCTTCACTTTCTTGGATTGACATGCATGAGTATTAGTAGTTTCTTTCGTTCCTGCCAACCATGTTGTACGTAACGCTCGTGTTGAAGTCAAGGGCGTTCACAGTCGCCAGCTTTTGTACTTATAATATTTTCGGAACTTTTTACTCCCTTCGTTTCTAAATATTTGTCTTTTAAAGATTTCAAATGGACTATCACATACGGATGTATATAGACATATTTTAGAGTGTAGATTCACTCATTTTACTTCGTATGTAGTCACTTGTTGAAATCTCTAGAAAGATAAATATTTAGGAACGAAGGGAGTATCATGCATGCATGCACCCAATCAATGGCGGCTACTCAGTGAGAACGTTTTTATCATGTACTCTCCCTCTCTCTCATAATATATAAGATGCTCTAGTGTAAAAAAACATTCTACATTATTGGACTGAGGGAGTATACTATATTCATAAATTTAGCCACAATGTGTGTTAGGGCTTCTCCAACGATATCCAAGCGTGGGCCAGTAGGGACCAGTTCACGGACACTGATGCGGGAGCCGGCCATCCAAAGATATCCCTTAAATGTCCGCTAGTACGGGGAATTTGAAATTCAAATCCGTCTGATCACATAGCGTGCGCCGGATCACATCAGACTCTGACCACAACCAAAAACAGGCAAGTATGCATAGTTTTTACATGGCCGATCGCAAAAGAATACCAGTACGATAGTCTGTGCAAAAAGTTGGATTTCCGGACCTCCCAGATCGGCAATCCAAGCTACCACGCTCAATCTGCCGTCGTTGCCGTCTCGGATGCCTCCTTCTCTACCCTCTCCAACTGATCCTTCTACCGCTTCTACATCTTGAAATGGACGGCTTGCACGATCATCGTTGCATCGTCATCTAAATGTCCGTCTTCAATGTCAACATCTTCATGTCCGTGAAGCAGTTGCGATCTCAACTTTCTTCTCTTCGGGCGTGGCCTTCCTCTTTTCAAGCTTGAGCTTCTTCTCGGTCAAACCTCTATGTCTTTTTTTCCTCCTTGACATCGGAGTGGTTGTCCTCCTTCGACAAGACGTCCTTGAACCTCTCCGTCATCTTGGCCGCCGCCCCTTCTCGCTCTGCCTTATCCTCCTCCTACTTCTTTCCTCGGAATCTTCTTCTAACCTTCTTGGGCTGTTGGATCACCGGTTTTTCCTCTATGCCATGGGCATACATTCCAATTGGGTTTTCCATTGAACTTCAACCAATAATGTGAAGCTCTTCTGTTAAAACTTCAAGAACGCATTGCACGCACGGGAAGGCTAACAAAATAAAACTGCGAAATGACTACAAAATAACCAACACAAGATTGCATATACCGCCAACATGTTACATATCCGGCCAAATGATCCGGACAACAATGCATATCTGTCCAAATGGTGAACACAATTACTTGCTCGGAGGTTTGCGCACCACTTGGCTACCATCCGATGAGTTGGCTCAAGTGGCAACAATACTACGATACAGCCTCATGTATGATGTACCATTGATGGTTGAGAGACTTTGTGCCACGGTTGCGGATGAGCCCATAGTTAACGTTGTAGGGCTCGAAATGCTTTTGTCAAGCCACTTTGCTTCATGCCATGGATCAAATCGATGTTAGTAGCCAACCATGCATCGCACCACAACTCATCCTCCCGCATGTTGAAGATCTCTCCTCTACGCTTCTTCTTTGGATCTCCGTGACATGGATCAGATCGATGCTAGTGGCCAACCAACTCGCCCCCCCCCCCTGCATTTTCAAGCTTTCTCCTCTATCCTTCTTCTTTGGATCGGCGGAAAGTTCATCCGAATCATCGTCCTCACCATCCTCCTCCTGCTACTATTATCCGGTGGCCCAATCCTGCTGTTTTGTGTTTGTGCCCAGCTGGGTGTGGCCCGGCTGCATGCCCGGTTGGTTGTTCATGCTAGTCCGAGTGTACGAGCCGGCCTGGGTGGCTCTTAGTCATCTACATTCCCATCCTCGTAGCAACCTCCTCCCCCGCCTCCGTCACGGATAATCTCAAACAACTCCATGTCCACGCCGCCGTACCTTGGTTCGCCTGCTTTAGGCATACCGACGAATAGCATGCGGACACCCCAACTTCTCCACGCTCGTGTCGGGACAAGCTACGACAATGCACAATCCGAGAATAGCAGTGTAGGACCTTTGAAATCGATGCAATAAGGCACTTGCATGGCGGTGGATGTCGTGGACTACCTACCGATTTGCGTGGCTGCATAGAAGTATGGAGCATTGTAATGCTCCGACTAGGGTGGCGTCTGCATGGTCGGCGATGGCAGTGCCCCCCTCCCACCCTGCATCCCAGACTCCGCCATGCACAACATCCGTTGCCTGCATGTCGCCCGCCACGACCACCACCTCACCTCCACCGGCCTTCTGCTTCTTGAGAGGCATCGCCTTTGCCTTCATTTGGAGATGGCGATATTTTCATGTCTCTGAGTTGATCTTCTGGCCTAGCATGATCGCTGGATCCTCCAGCATCGCCATCTTCGAAAGCTTCTACGGGTCCATGCATCGGCACCGACAAAAAAGGGTGGGAATTGGGTGGAGAGCGGCGGGGTGGAAGAGGAGAGTGGGGGGATTTCGCCACGGAAACAACGTGACCAGTTACGCAAGCGCGGGCTCCGCCTTGTCTCGGGTGGGCCTGGGGTGTCAAAGTTCTACATGGGTTGTGTCCATACTGCCACAAAGCAACCCCGGTTTGTTGGTTGCAATTTGCGTGAACTGATGGTCCGGACTGCTCCGCGGACCAATGGGGGTCCATGCTGAATGACTTGCAGGTTCCGGACAGCTGTGTCCGGACGGATACGGTGGTTTGGGGAGTCGGCATAGAGATGTCCTTAGATTCCATGGAGGCTCCATCTATCCTATCATGTAATGGTTTATCCCACTTAACCTATAGCCACCTTGCGCTAACATGAAAGCATTGGTTGTCGTCTGGGAGTTTATTTGCACATAAGATTTGGTCATCTCTAACAGATACCCTAAGACCGGTTAGAGAAGTGAAACTTTAAGTTTACTCCTCTAACTGGCACCTAGACGAACTCGTATAATGGTTAGAGAAGTAAAAAGATATTTTTACTCCTCTGCACTGCGAGCTTCTATATTTACTTGGCTGCCCGCCCATTGGATGAAAAAAAACCTCTGCCCTTGGCCGCACCCACCCCGACGCCGCGCTGCATCTACTCCGGCGCCTCCCTTCTTGCCTCTGCTGTGTGTTGCACCAGGGCCCCCCTTATCGAAGAAATTTTGCCTCTCGAATATAATTCTACAAAATTGCATAAAACTCCTTTCATCCCACCAAAAAAAAAATAGTTTGCCAAATACAAGGATATATGCATGCGTTGATGTGTTGCGTAGGTATTACTCCGGCATAACCTTTCTAGTTCGTTGTATCATGCGTGTAGGACCATACTACTACTTTTGGTATTCGGGAGAAAAACACCAACAAATATGGTTGGTGCATCATATCATAGCCTAGATAGAGGACCATACAGGCATACTACTTATAGTATTTGCAGAGGAGAATACCCATTGACATTTCAACAGTGGGCCGGGCAAAAGCATGTGCAGGTGTAACGCCAGAGGTGGTTCAGACGGAGCCATCTTTCTTCGCTCAGGTCCAGAGCATACGACAAGAAACATTTGCTGCTGCTGATAAAGGATGAATCCATTTGATCGACGGCCAGAGCGCTCGGCTCGTACAAAGCTGCAGCAAAAGCATTTACCACACTGGTCAGTGAGTGTGCTCCTCGCATGGCGACGCTGCTGAAACGTTCGGACAAAGCATGCATGCATGCATGTCTGCCCACCACCATTGCCATTGGAAGCACCAACATTAAAGCACATATTTGGGCCGGACTTAACGACGCGCCACTCGGCCAGCAGCCTATGAAATGCTATGCTCTCCCGCTCTACGATTCTTTTTGTCGTTTACTTTGGTCTTAGAGCATCTACACCAGCGGTCACCTATGTGCTCCTATACGCCCACGGACATGTCCAGAAGCGTCTGCTGAAGATGACCGGGCAGGCCTTATTTCTAGCACTTCACATCGACATCCCTAAAATGTCGTACACCAAACCAATACAAAACCATCGAAAAGATGTTCAGATCAACATACAATTATAACACTCCGGCATAGATATAAGCCTATCACGTAAGATTCGACATAGCTTATAAGATAATCCGATCTAAAAGGTCATGCCACCAGAGTTACATCACTTAAATACTTAGATACAATTATTACTAACGGATTGGGGCACCGGAATTTCACCACTTCCTCGCGCGCGCTTCCCCTTGGGTTCTCGACGGTTGTCGCCATATCTGCCCCAGATTTGGCTGAATATGAGAGGTGCCAGACAACCTTAGCATTTGGGTGGGTTTGGAGAGCTCGGGTGGGTCGTTTTTTTACCGGTAAGTGACCAGGCCATCCGCTCAGCCATATAGGACGGGTTTGGGGCGTCCGACAGTGGATGATCTTATCCTTCCTCTGGCAGATTCATACCCCTGAACTCCATGTGGCCTTCTCGTTTGTCTACCCAACAATTTCATGACGGAACCTAGTCAAGAGGGAGTGTGGAATAAGATCATGTTGGAACATAGTCAAGAGGGAGGGTGCTCTTGCAATTTCATAAAGAACAATAAAATTGACTCAGTTTAGTCCTGTTCCATTTGAGAATACGTCAATGACATTTCAAACCTACACGATATACACTCCTTTTCTTCACGTGAGGAGCCGGCTCATCGTGGCCATTGATGGCAGCGTCGTAGCGCACACATTGGTAGAGTCAACTGCACGAGCTCGAAGAGCATCAAGATGGGGAGGATGGGGAGGCAAGGTAGTCCGTCGCTCCTCCGGTGGTGTTGGCAATTTCAGTTGGAGGTGGAGTGCAGTCGGAGTGTGGCGGCGAGGTGGTTGGGCGGACTCAATTGCTAACATGTTGTAGAAATAACCTGAAGAACATACTGATCTAGCGCGGACCAAACAATCATAGGAGGCATGACACCGAGATTCACTTAATATTGATTAATCGCCGGGACATGACTACGAACGCTCCTCATTATTGATACCGTTTCTATACTGCACGCCGGATACCTGGACGTCGGCACGTGCCGCCTGTGCTATTATGGTGGGGACAATGGCCTGATGGGAGGATCTGCAATTTTTCCTGGGAAATGACTAGTTTGGGCAGACTTGGATATAAGGAGACGATTGTGTTTTATCTTCTCGACGATTTTTGAAAAGGCGGGGAGATTTGGTGGAGATGCTTTAGCCTAATGAAGCATAAAACAAAAACCATCGAGATGGTGAGGACCGATAGACATTTTGCTGTCTCTCTGCTAGCCACGTGCTAAACACGTGCACCCATTTATGCAGGCATGCAGCTCGCAGTGTTTGTCTGCGAGTGTGGATGCCGGCACCATTATTAGCATGCACCGTTAACTACCAAGCTAGGGTTTACATACAAGTAAGTCCTGATGATCAATGCTAAGCACGCTCCGGCTTCACGTACGCTCGACACGTACGAGGCAGTAGACGCCAAACTAATAAAGACCCTCTGTCAGGCCATCATGCAGGCGACTGGGAGCAACCAAAGGCGTACATACATGTGTGCCTGTGGTCCTTTGGGTGCCATAAACGACGGACGTCTGCCACTGTCACTGCCCAGTGCCCACTGCCATACGCATAGAGATTGTCCACCACCGCGCCCGTACGTATCACCAGGCCCTCTGCTGGTAACTTCGTCGTCTTGTTCTAACTGTAGGGATCAAACTATAGGTTGGCTTGCCACTGTTGGAGTGGACTGAACGATGCGCGGTGCATCATCATGGTAGGGATGGAGTAAGCATAACGGAGAAAACAGCCCGACGCTCAGAACGAAACATCGTTGGCGTTCTTTGAGTTGCTAGGGATGGAAAGCTGTCCTTTAGTCCACCTAGGTGAGCAAAAATATAGGTTAATTTTTTCTTTGGAGTATAAGAGTGGAGGGGATATATTTAGTGGTTGCCGACGTACCTATCGATACACATAGCGAGGCGTCCCGCGTCCGTGACTGCTTCGTCAATCTTTATAATATGTGAATCCAGTTTTTCGTAGTTCCCATGTGACTATGTGAGTATGTATGTACGGTCCGCTGAGTACAAAAAAAGAGAGTATGCATGGCAATGTGCATCAAATCGTAGGTCCATCCAAACCTGATTGGGAGTTTTCCACAATTTTTGCCGCTTTTTAAGTTCCGGAAAAAATATGAGAAAATAATCTTGTATGTATACAATTAATATAAATATGTACATGTAAAATTCAAACTTAAACATCACTGTATGCGATCTGTATAAAAATGGCAAAGTGAACAAGGAACAGTTGTACAGCTCTGTTTACGTTCCAAACTTTATATGCAAATGCTTATATCTATACTCCATCCTGCATGCTTTTTCTCATGTTTTAAAAAAGCTTAAATAGTGTATTGTGCCATGTGAAAACTGACAGGGAATAATCTTCCAGAAAAATACACTTTTTAACTTCCGTAAAAATACAAAAAAAATCATGAGTGTAGAGGATGAATATAAGTATGTCCGTGTAAATTTAAAACTTAAACAAGAATGTATGTGATTGTATAAAAATGACAAATTGACCAATGCTCGGTGCGAGTTAGTGTAACTTGCACTATTCCTTGTTCAATTTGTCATTTTTACAAGTCGTACACGGCCATGTTTAAGTTTCAAATTTTACATGTCCACACCTGTATCTATACCCTATGTGCATTATTGTTTTCGTGTTTTCCTAAAACTTAAAAGTTTATTTCAGTCGTGTACAGGGTTCATATGTCACTGGGTCTAGAAAATATGTTCTAAATTCACATTGTACTCACTACTACTCATAAATAAATTTTGGAATGAGCTATGTCCTGATAATTTTACAAAATTGCAAACATTCCCATTCTTATGATCAACATATAGAAGAAGTAATGGAGTTACTAAATTTGTACAAAACGTTTTGAATATATGATATATCCCTGGGCACAAAAGGCACGCACATAAGCAACTCAACACCACTGTTTTGCCTACAGAAATGGCAACGCTCTTTTAACCACTCTGGGAAGTGGAGACAAGTCACGCCATGTCCTGCTGTCGATCTAAGCACTGAACTGTTTGTCGAAAAGAAAAACACACGAACTTGGGGCGCCAGAGTATGTATGTAAGCACAGAATGCAGCTGCTGAAAAGTCACGATACCTCACCCTTGATGATACATCCTTGAATTGAGATGCATCCAATAATTGAATTGAATTTGCTGATCGGTCAGGAAGAGTCAAGATCTCAATTGTTGCTGCTGGTGGGCAGGCAGGCAGGCGCACAGGCAGCTAGCTGCCAGCATACAGGGACCTTATAATGCCTGGGCATCATGTGTGTCATCAAGAAGCTATAGCAGCTAGCAACGTACAGTGGTCCCCTACCTGCATGCCCTGATGATACAAGTCCTGAGTATTTATGTATGCACGAAGGTGACAAAAGAGATTAACAGTGAAATATTTTTGCAAAAAAAGAGGTGGTAAATACACCGAGAGTCATATAATTAACTTGCACGCGATGGTCAGTTTGGTGCGCAATCTTGCAAAATACGTGTTTCTGGTCATCAAACTTGCTCGGGCGTTCATATACGGTCACATTTCACGTACGCGGACGTATCCATGGCCTATGGGGCATGCCAGTGTGGCCAGGGGCCCGCTGTCAGCCCCTGTCGCATGATAGATTTGCAGAAAAGCCCTTGGCTTTTTTTATTTCTGTATTAAGCCCCTAAAATATATTTTATTTATGTATTAAGCCTGTAAAATAAAATGAAAAAACAAAGGATGGTCGGGTTTCGAACCAACGATGTGCCCCGAGTAGGCTCTGGTGTTCAACCACACCGATGATCACTCAAGTATGTGTAGAATGACTAATTTCTAATATATCATATAAACACAAACAGAAAAATGGAATTTTAAAAAATGGGAGCACCATGGCTCGACCATGTGAAATCGTGGTTAAGGTATACTAAGAGTACCACCAGACTACAACACCACAACATGTCCAAATGGGATAAATATATTTCATGTTGTTATTCCTTCATGTTGTATGTGAGGAAACAAATTATATTCTTGTGTTTGTGACATTCAAAACATGTTTATGTGTTACTCCCTCCGTAAACTAATATATGAGCGTTTAGATCACTACTTTAGTTATCTAAACACTCTTATATTAGTTTATAGAGTGAGTACAAAAAAAGGTATGTGACATTTTAAAAATGGCTTAAACATTATAAAATACAGTTGTGCAATTAAAAAATGATATGTTGCGTTTTAAAAATGTTCATGCATTCCAAAAACAGTTCTTGACAATTTTGAAATGTCCATACAACATAAAAATTGTTCATGTAGTTGAAAAATGTTTCTTACCATCCGAACAAGTTCAACACATATTTGAAAAAAGTTTCAAAACTTGTATTCGAGAAAACGTTAATCATATGTTTAAAAAATATTAAACATATATTTTTAAAATATATGTTTTGACATCTATTTTTTGCAGTATACATCTAAAAACATTTTTATACATGTTTAATATTTTTTAAACATATGATTAACAATTTTCAAATACAAGTTACTGAAACTTTTTTCGAATATGTGGTTAGACATATGATTAACATTTTTTCAACACAAGCTTTCGAAACTTTTTAAAATGTCATGTACCTTTTTTTGCAACACAAAAATATTTTTAAAATGTCACAAACACAAGAATATAATTATTTTTCTTACATAAAACAAGAAGGAATAACAACATGAAAAATGTTTATCCTGTCTGGACATGTTGTGTTGTCATTGCCTGGTGGTAATCATAGTTAATGTTGACCACGAGGTCACATGGTCGAGCCACGGTGCTCAATTTTTTCAGGTTGCATTTCTTTTAAAATTTGTTTTCGGTCCATATTTACATGATAATATAGATAAGTCGTGCAACCTGGACATGAATCATCATCGGCCTAGTTGTCCACCAGAGCCTCCTAGGGGGAATGCCGCGGGTTCGAATCCACACAATCATTTACATTTTCATTTTATTTTAGGGGCTTATAATATACGTAAATAAAGAGGCAAGCGCTTTTCTGCAGATCTAGAATGCAACAACAGCTGATAGCGAGCCCTGACCATGCTGGCATGACACATAGGCCATGGATACGTCTGCGTATGTGAAATGTGACCGTATATGAAAGTCAGTGCAAGTTTGATGACCGAAAACACATATTTTACAAGTTTGTGCACCAAACTGATCATCACGGGCAAGTTTCGTGACTATCAGTGTATTTACCTCAAAAAAGAGATACTAAATTTTGCTTTCAAAGACCATCTGTTGGATAGATGTTAAAAAACGTGTGAAGGATATGTAAGCCCTTAGGGATCTCCAACGCTAACCCTCAAACCGCCCGCATATGTTGGGACCTCGGAAGCCATCCAACATGGGCTTCTATCGGACCACTGAGCGGTCCGGAGCATGTTTTCCCCGTAAACTAGAAACAAACAGGGGGAGGGGGGGTCCTTGCAGAAGTCCACACAAGAGACACGTTGGACTCTTATGCCCATGGCCCACCCAAAATTATGGCGGAGCCCGCCCTTTTGTAGCATCTCCACCCGTTTTCGCGCCAAAATCCCCCACTCCACTAGTAGAAAAAGGACCTAATGTAAGACACATTAGTGCCGGTTCGATTTTGGCCCGGTACTAATGGTACCATTAGTGCCGGTTCGAACGGCTATGCATTAATGCCGGTTCGTTTAGAACCTTTAGTACCGGTTCGTGCCACGAACCGGTATTAAAGGGGTGATGGCAGGCTGGCATCATGCCGGGGCCCCGCGATCACCTTTAGTACCGGTTCGTGGCACAAACCGGTACTAAAGGGATAACCTTTAGTACCGGTTCGTGCTACGAACCGGTAGTAAAGGGGTTTGACCTATAATACCGGTTCGTGGCACAAACCGGTACTAAAGGGCAATTTTCAATCTCTACCCCCCGGTATATCGCCATTTCAGTTTTGAAAAATACAAAAGAAAATGATAAAAAATTCAAAAAATAAAATTCTTCGAGATGTAGTTATATTACTACATCTACTAGTTAGGAAAATTAAAAAACTTAAATTTGGACATGTTTTGCAAAAAGTGTAGGGAAAATGTAAAACGGCTATAACTTTTGCATACGATGTCGAAAAAAAACATATAATATATCAAAAAATTCAGCACGAAAATCCGCATTCGATTTTGACAGCCCATGGCCTGTTTGCAATTTTTTAGAATCCTCAAATTCCAAAAGGAGAAAAAGGTATGCTCAAATTTAAGTTTTTTAATTTTGGTTAAATCTGGTCAAACTATGGTCAAACTACTTATTCAAGAATTATTAATGTTACTACATACTTATTCAAGAATATTAGTGTTACTAAATAATTATTTCAATTTTTTGAATTTTGGTCAAATCTGGTCAAACTATGGTCAAACTGTGGTCAAACTATGGTCAAACTTATTCAAGAAATATTAGTGTTACCAAATAATTACTGTTTTTTAGAATAATAGTTTCAAACTCAAACGGTGAAAGGTGTGACCTAATGCTCAAGCTAAACTGCTGAGGGCTAATAGGATTTACAGCTTACATTTGTCAGGAAAACAACAAGTGCAGACTTGGAAAGTAGGGGGAATAGAACTCCAAAGTTAAGCGTGCTTAGGTTGGGGGAGTGAGAGGATGGGTGACCGGTCGGGAAGTTAGACGATTTGGAATGAGTGATCCACACTTGAGTAGTTAAGAGGGGCGATTAGAGACTAAATCATCAAATAATTCAAAAAATTGAAAATCGAAAAAAAATCAATTTTTTTTCAAAATTTTCAAAAAAAATACCTTTAGTACCGGTTGGTAACACCAACCGGTATTAAAGGTTCCCCATACCACGGCGCGAGCTCACGCCACGTGGTGGGCCTTTAGTGGCGGTTCGTGCCGAACCGGTACTAAAGGGGGGGGGGCTTTAGTCTCCACTCTTTAGTGCCGGTTGCAGAACCGGTATTAAAGGCCCTTATGAACCGGTATTAAAGCTCCGTTTTCTACTAGTGCTCTCTTCTTCCATCCCGCCTCTCTCCACCCAATTCCCGCCCTTTTCTCTCACTTCTTTGCTACCGCCGCCGATGCATGGAATCTGACGATGATCTAACAGAGATGAACCTGGTGGAGGTGCAGGGGGATCAACCTTCACCCTTGCCCGGAAGATAAACTCGCCGATGCGGGTGGATATGCATAGTTTTGTTGATCACTAGCCGGATATTCATAGTTTTGTTGATCACTAGCCAGATCTGCATAGTTTTGTTGATAATATTTTATTTGTAGTCTTCTCATGCGTGTACAGTGTCCAACAAGTTGGAGAAGAAAAACTTCACCATCATGCTTTGCTGGTTGAAGTTGAATGGGCAACCGAGGGGAAACCTATTCATAGCCAAGACCGCCACCGAAGCCACCGAGGAAGAAACTGGTGACCCAACCGAGCCGATAAAAGAACCACCCAAGAAGGTTAAAGAGGGCTTCAAGGAAAGAAGTGGGAGGAGGAAAGGGCGAAGCGAGAAGATGCGGATGTCAAGATTACGGAGAGGTTCGAGGACATCTTGTCCAAGAAGGAGGAGGCATACATCAAGCGCTCAGACACCAACGAGGAAAAAAAGATGGATAAGTTCAAACTACTGATGGAGGTGACAAAGAAAATGTTCGCACTCAAAGTGAAGAGGACCTTGATTGGAGAGAAGAAAGTCCTGCTCGAGGAAAAGAAGGTGATGCTTGAAGAAAAGAAGGTGAAGATCACAAACGATGCGAAGACGCCAAGATGTTGTCCTTGAAGTTGGAGTCTTTGGATGCTGGCGGAAGAATGATCGTGCACAATGTCTACTACAGGATATTGCAGCGGCAGAAAGATGAGCTGAAGGCGGCGAACAAGGAGGAGGACGATGAAGTGTAGAAGGAGGCAGAGGAGAAGGTTGCATATGCGGCGGCGACGATACCTTGGGCTTGGAGGAAGCTCGGATTGTGTGTCCAGCAGGGCTAAAAATCTCAAATTTTGCATGGACTGCTAGACTGATATTCTTTGGTGATCGTGCATGTAAAAACTTAAGCATACTTGCCTATTTTTGGTTGTGATCGGGCATGTGATCCAGCGCTAGCGTGATCTGGATTTATGGATCAGACTTTTGTTTGAATTTTAAACTGAGCTTTACTGGCGGGCATATATAGGATATCATTGGATGGCCGGCTCCCACATCCCTGTCTGTGGAAGATGCGGGAGCAAATCTGTTGGTCGGCGTTGGATATGCCCTTATGAAAGATCAGTAACACGTGTCGAATTGACTGTAGCTCGGATGGTTAGGTTTCTTGTCATGGAACCACTCTACACGGGTTAAGTCCTGGACTTGGTACATGTGCTTGTGTTTTTCTAAATTTATTTTAGGCTTTTTAGCGATGTCCATTCAGTGAGGGATGATGCGATGTTCCTGCCGAATATGAGGCGTCTATGATAATTTAGTCAATAACAAAATTTACAAGATCAATCTCTCTGATGCCCTCATAGGAGCAGGGTGCGCATATTTGTGTTCCTTGGGGATGGGGTGTGAGTGTTTGCCGTCACTCTTTGTTTCTAGGGAAAAAACCACTAAGGGCATCTTCAAAGGAGATTCTCAAAACTCCACTACATGACCTGATTGTGGTATCCGGATCATTTGTGTCAACTTTTGATATCCAATTAGGACCTCCATCGGACCGCAAAATGCTTCGGGCGTCATTTCTGAAATCCAAGACAAACATGGGGGTTCTTTGTGGGAGTCCCGACATGCACTAGACCAACACAAAGGCTCCATGTGGTGCTCCTCTATTTTCTCTCTCTTCACATGCATGCCCCTCCTCTGCCCCCTCCCAATCGGAGACCACACCACAATATTCTACCATATGCATGGTCCCTACCTATTTTTTCTCCGGCCAAGCCGTTTACTTAGTGAATAGCATTGGATGGTGATGACCCATAAGTATAGGGGATCGCAGCACTCTTTGAGGGTAGTATTTCAACCAAATTTATTGTTTCGACACAAAGGAAGCCAAAGAATATTAATAAACCTTAGTATTTAAGTTATCAATTCAACCATACCTGAGAAGTTACTTCGTTGAAGAAATTTATTACTAGCACATTAATATTATATAAGTGGAAATAGTAGTAGTAGTAGCAGTAATAGTAGCAGTATTGTAGCGAGTTTAATAGCAGCATTAATAATAACTTGAGCAAAGACAATATTATAAAATTCATTATGTAGGCGAGTGTAGGCATGGAGTAGCGATGGATATTTCTATGAAATTCATTATGTAATAGTCACAACCTATGGCGATCCACAATAACTCCAATTCAACAATTATGTGTATGCATGTATTTCGTATATAGTCATATGTGCTTGCGGTAAGAACCTGTATGGCATCTTTTGTCCTACCCTCCCGTGGAAAGGGGGTCCTAATGGAAACTAAGGGTAATTAATTAAGGCGCTCATTTTAACAGAGAAACGGAACAAAGCACTAGCGAATAGTGAATACATGAACTCCTCAGATTACAGTCATCCCCAGAGAGTGTACCAATTATTGCCACTTTGGGGTCTATGGATCAGAACAATAACAGGTGCATATAACTTGCAGATAGGATCAAGAACTTAAATAATGAAAACATAATAGGTTCAAATATGATATCATGGCATGCCGTCCCTAGTGACAATCATTAAGCATAGCAAACTGATAACAATATCAATCTTAGAACATAATACTGGCACTACTTGGGAAAACCCAAGCAGTAGCTACTAGTAGAAAACAGGGCTTTCGTTCGGCCAGAAAAGAACATTAATCCCGGTTACATTACGAACCGGGACTAATGTGAGCATTAGTCTCGGTTCGAGCAGCGAGGGCATAGTACATGCATTACTCCCGGTTCAAATGCGACCTTTAGTCCCGGTTGGTGCCACGAACCGGTACTAAAGGGTGACCTTTAGTACCGGTTCGTGCCACGAACCGGTACTAATGGGGTTGAGACCTTTAGTACCGGTTCGTGCCACGAACCGGTACTAATGGTCCCATTTTCAAACTCTACCCCCCCATGTATCGCCATTTCAGTTTTTGAAAAATGCAAAAGAAAATGATAAAAAATTCAAAAAATAAAATTCTTTGAGATGTAGTTATATTAGTACATCTACTAGTTAGGAAAATTTAAAAACTTAAATTTGGACATGTTTTGCAAAAAGTGCAGGGAAAATGTAAAATGGCTATAACTTTTGCATACGATGTCAAAAAAATGTATAATATATCAAAAAATTCAGCACGAAAATCCGCATCCGATTTTGACTGCCTACGGCCTGTTTCAAAAATTTTAGAATCCTCAGATTCCAAAAGGAAAAAAAGTTATGCTCAAATTTCTGTTATTTTTTGAATTTTTGTTAAATCTGGTCAAACTATGGTCAAACTACTTATTCAAGAAGTATTAGTATTCCTAATTAATTATTCAAGAATATTAGTGTTACTAAATAATTATTTTAGTTTTTTTGAATTTTGGTCAAATCTGGTCAAACTGTGGTCAAACTATGGTCAAACAATGGTCAAACTACTTATTCAAGAAATATTAGTGTTACTAAATAATTATTTTTGTTTTTTTAAATTTTGGTCAAATCTGGTCAAATTGTCATCAAACTGTGGTCAAATTGTGGTCAAACTACTTATTCAAAAAATATTAGTGTTACTAAATAATTATTGTTTTTTAGGACAATAGTTTCAAACTCAAACAGTGAAATGTGTGACTTCATGTTCCAACTAATTTCCTAAGGGTTAATAGGATTGACATCTTACAATTGTTAGGAAAACAACAAGTGCAGACTTGGAAATGAGGGAGAATAGAACCTGAAAGTTAAGCGTGCTCAGGCTGGAGTAGTGAGAGGATGGGTGACCGTCCGGGAAGTTAGATGATTTGGAATGATGAGGGGTGATTAGATATTAGAGGTTAAAATAATTCAGAAATTTGAAATTCAAAAAATAATAATTAAAAAAAAACAAAAAAAAATTCAAAATAAATAAATAAAAAGAATCGTAAAATTTCCTTTAGTACCGGTTGGTGTTACCAACCGGGACTAAAGGTGGACTAGGACTAAAGGGAGAGGCTTTATAACGAACCGGGACTATAGGCCCTTATGAACTGGGACAATAGGCCCTTTTTCTACTACTGAGCGTGGGGTTTCTGCCTAGCAGTAGCACGGGGCCCCATGCTACTGCTAGGGCGCTATAGCTAACTTTTAGCAGGGGCGTGTCTTTATACTAGCGCTACTGATAAATACTAGCATCGTGCACAATAACCCCGCGCTACTACTATTCATCCATATTTTATTTCTTTTGTTTATACTGTATTTATACATCATTATACAAGTTTTAATACACTAGCAATTTAGAGTTATCATTATGATCATGATGAGTTATTATATCAGTGGGTAGAAGAAATGTAGATTAGATTCAAGTGGATCGATCCAAAGTGACCAAGTTTGGATTAGTATAATACTAATCCAAACTCATCATCATGATCATCATAACAACTCATCATCATCACAAGTCCTATTCATCATCATCACAGGCATATAACAGCTCATCATTCTAGCACAGAACTCATCATCACCATCATAGTCATAACCAACACTAGCTAATTGTTATTAGCACATGATGAGTACTAGCAAGGATGCTACTCTCTCTAAGATAAAATAGAATAAAACATTAAAACCCCTCAATCTTCATTATGGAGAATAGAGATCCACATGTCTCCAATTTGTGGGCTACACACCATGTTGCCTCCAAGTAGTTCCTTGCGATCATTCATAACTTTTCCTCCTTTGCTTGTGAAGTCTTCATCTCTTTGAGAAATTGTGTATGCACTGCGGTGAACCGTGGGCAGACTTGTCTGTAAGATAATAATATCCATGTCACCTTTCACATGCACTAGATTAGGCACACAACCATTCGGGAGTTTCTATTGAAGAACATAATAATAACATAGTTACTAATCTAGTTTAGCTTAAGAAGAATGTATGCAAAAGATGCTAATGACATAATAGTAAGAATCTTGCCATGCTATTTCCATCGATGTTATTGTAGTTCAACACGTGATCTAGCGGCACGTATTGACCATAATCTGGAGGAATTTCATAATTGTTCTTGAAATTCTCAACATCATTAATAAATGAGACGTGATGATTTTTTTCCTGACAAGTTAGTTCAGAGCCATAACTGTAGTAGCTTTTGTATACTACCTTCTGTACATTTCTTGAAGAATGGAAATAATTGTCAATGGAAATAAGTTGTAAACTATTTTTAAATAAACAATATAAGTTAGTTAACACATTTATTTGAGAAACTCACATAGAGGTAGAACTGGAAGCATATCCACATGCACCCAAATCTCGGTATTATCTTCAATATCATCTTCAGGAAGAATATTGAAGGTTATTTGCATAGCCTCCTCAAATCCATAGGCCTTGCATAGACACCTCCAATTTGAGAACCCAAAATGTGAGTGATTAACTGCATTGTAGAACTTAACCCCAAAAGCGTAACTATGTTGAGTCCTAAGGTGAGCTATATTCATCTCCGAATTGTCACTCTCTTGGAAACCAAGCTTCTCCAAGACAAACAGTCTTGCATGGCAGGGGATGCACTAGTTGAATTAGAAAAAACGGAAATTATAGGTTGAAGCAAAGAAGCATAAGTCATGCTTAATTACACGTTCATGCAAAGAAGCACAAGTCAATACTTGTTGTCATTACATACCATAAAAACATCGAAGGTCTCGTACAGCTTGATGGTGAAGTACCAACCATTTTCAAGATGATGCATGTCGCACATACCGTGGTCATTGCCACAATAATCGCCCTCAGGGATCCTGTGATCGTCAGACCTAACTTGGTAGATGGCTACTTCTTAGGATTTAGGCCTAACAATATCAGGGTAACCCAAGCAGTACCCATTCAAAAATCGAAGCTAATCAGGGTAAAATTCATAACTATAGCTCGAATTAGCTTTGTTTGCGGCAGTTGCCTCCTGGTGAGCGGCTTCACTTCTACAAGTTCCTTCCTTCATTGTCCTATGTGTCCTGACCTCCTCTAGATGTAAATAATATCTCTATTTATCCTGAAAGTTTAATTATGAAGGGGTATGCAAAGAAATAGGGATTACATTACACATATCAAAGACTAACCTATACTAATATTCCTAAGCCCCTCGTGCAACAAATTTATGACACTGTATAGCCTCATAATCTAGAAAAATAGCAGGCAACTCAGGATCACTCTCTCTAATAGGTACGCCAAGATGAGCAGCTACACGAGTGGCATAAACCCTTCCATAAAAATCACCATCCAAAGCATTTCTACTGAAACGTCATGTAATTATTGCCCCCAACTTAAAAGTTTTATCACCTAGCATGGCACATTAAGGATGCTTAAATTAGGGGCACAAGTGGTACCAAGGTCATGTTTATCATTCAAGCACCTTCACATGAATAATGCAAAGTATTGAATAGAAGGAAAATGCATGCTTCCAACTCAACTCTGAGTTACTCCTCTAGTTTCTCCATAACAAATGCTCCTAAGAAATTCCTCACAATCAGCCTTATGGGGCCCCTCACAAGTTCCCCGAAAATGGATTTTGCATATAATGCAAAAATCACGACGAGTCATACAATAGGATCTATTATAAAGGTTGAAAACAACACGAGGTGTGGTGCGATGAGGTACAAACATGAAATGTTGCACGAAAGTATCAGTGAGATGATGGTATTGGGCAACACTTAGCTGTGCTAAAATTGGTTAACCCGGCATTCTCTATAATTATGTGAAACTCTTCCTTGATGCCCACAATGACCATGAACGTCTCACATGGCCGTTGACAAGCTTTCACGTTGGCTTCTCGCAGAGAACCTTCTTAGTAATTGTGATAGGTGTTGGGATTCCCCCGAAGAGGAAGGGTGACGTAGTATAGTAGTATATAGTATTTACCTCAATTAACAACCAAGTTTCATCGAACCAATAGGAGACTCACGCAAACAAATGTGAGCATTACCTGCACACACACACAAAACAAATACTTGCACCCAACGTGGGCAGGAGGGTTGTCAATCCCCTTGAACTCATTAATTGCAAGGATTAATTTAGGTAATGGTAGATAGATAGATTGCAAAGGAAAATAAAATGTAAATAATGTGGCAAGGTAATTTATGGTTTTAGTAAATAGAAGTTGAATGGACCCAGGGGCCATATCTTTCACTAGAGGCATCTCTCCCATGAACAAAGCAAAGGTGGATATGATTATTATTGGGAAATTGATAGAGAAGTGCATATTTATGACGTCAATCATGACATGATCATTATATAGGTATTACCTCCGTGACAAGTCGACCAAAACAATTTTGCATTTACTACTATTACTCCACCCCTCGACCACTATCCAGCATGCATCTTAAGGTACTAAGTTCATAACAAACATAGTAATGCTTGGAGCAAGATGACATAATGTAGACAAAGTAAAATCAACTAATATGTTTGAAGCCCGTCATTTTACCCTTGGTAGAAAAAATACAATATGTGCTTCACTACTCCTCTTGTCATAGAGTGAGGACACCGCAAGATTGAATCTACCAGAAAGCACCTCTCCCACTGAAGATAAATCAATCTAATTGACCAAACTATACGGATAGATCGGAGAGAAATGAAAATCTATAAAAATCACACATAATAAAGTGAAGAAAAGACCCAATTACTTTCAATGAATAATCTGATCATAAACCTACAATACATCGGATCCCAACAAACACACTTCAAAAGGATTACATCGAATCGATCTCTGAAGAGAACATTGTATTGAAGATCAGAGAGAGAGAGAGAGAGGGGGGGATATATATATATATATATAGAGAGAGAGAGAGATAGAGAGAAAGAGAGAGAGAGAGAGAGAGAGGGAGAGAGAGGGAGAGAGATACTCGTATGGACTCATAGGTCATGTGGGACATACTCATGCATAATCATGGAGGCAACAATGTTGATCTATAAGGCATTTGTGGTGGATTCTCCCTCTGCATTGTATAGGAAAATGCCTCCAACCGGGATCCTTGAAGAATAGAGGCTTGCAGCAGCGTAAGAATTTTTTTTGGGTGTTGAATAAACATCATAGAAAACAAAAAAACCGCCCTACGATCACTAGGGAAGAATATGAAGATGCATATAGGGTTTGTATTGACGGTTTTTACCAACTCTAGACTGTAGTGGAAGTAGACAAGTCGGTATAGATCGTACTTGGAGTCCCTTGAACCATTGATGATGCTCCATGAAACGCCCACGAATGATACATCAAATGGAAGCCCGAAAGCACGACCTCTCTCTTGGTTGCAAGTGTACGGTCTTCACCATCCGACAATGCTATGCCGTCCAGAGATAATCATCGCTGGACAATTAGAGGGTGCAGATTAGAATCACACTGGTCTTCTAATTCTGAGTACTAGAGGAACTAGGTATTGCTCTAATTAGTCAACTAGGACCAACTTGAACTAGATGAACTAGAGGAGGCTCCAAAACTTGCGTGTCCCAAGGTGCAAAATTTTCTAGTATATATAGGTTAGAGGGGAAAGGAGGGGCTCCCACAAAGGAGGGAAATACCTCCTTGGGGTGCTGGCCAAGGGGGAGGTGTTGGACTCCCCCCCCCAAGGAAAGGGGGTGCCACCTCTAGTTGGGCTAAGGTGGCCCAAGTTAACTTCCACCACTAGGCCTTTTAAGATCCATTGATATTAAATGAAATAAAAAGCCCTCTAACAATTACTAGAGCCAGTTATACATAATTTAACATCACCGGAAACATTTTTCCACCTATATATTGTTTATTGGTAATACCTAGTATAGCCCGATAAACTCTGAAACCCTTCCGGTGACCCTAAAACGCTTCCAGTTCGTCTCGAAACTATTCCAAATATTAATGAAATAATTCCACAAATAATTCCTTGATACTCTCGTACTACTAACACTCAGAAGATTGTGATTACCTTAACCTCATGAACCCGTAGGTTCGGTAAAGCATAGACATGAATGAAACCCCTTCGTGCAATGACCGATAGCAGAACCATGGACGTCCATTTCGATCCCTATATTACACGAATTACGTTTGAATGAACCTTTCGTACTATTTGATGTTGCCTTTGCTTCGCATTAGATTAGAAAACCCGAGGTGTGCTGGTATCCTCCCGAGTCATCCACATGCTCGCTATACCATTCTTGTTACCGGTTTTGTTCTTCTTTCTCGTTGAAGTGTTTCGGTATCCCAGTGACATAGTCACTTGTACGTCTCCAACCTATCTAAATTTTCTGTTTGTTCCATGCTATTATATTATCAATCTTGGATGTTTTATATGCATGTTTAAGCTGTTTTATTTTAATTTTTTGGGACTAACCTATTAACCTAGTGCCCAGTGCCAGTTGCTATTTTCCTTGTTTTTGGCTTTACAGAAAATGAATACCAAACATAGTCCAAATGGAATGAAACTTCTTGAATATTTTTCTTGGCCATAAGACACCCTGGAAGCTTCGAGAGGAGGCCAGAGGGGCCACGATGCAACGACAAGCTCGGGGGCACCCCCCAAGCTTATGGACCCATCATGGCACCCCTAACCCTAATTCTGCTTCTATAAATTCTCAAATATTCCCCGAATACCAGAGAGCCAGCAAAAATACTTTTTCTGCCGCCGCAAGTTTCTGACTTCGATAGATCCCATCTGGAGACCTTTTTCAGTACTCTGCCAGAGGGGGATTCGATCAGGAAGGGCTTCTACATCAACCTTGTTTCCCTTCCAATGACGTGTGAGTAGTTGACCACAGACATATGGGTCTATAGCTAGTAGCTATATGGCTTCTTCTCTCCCTTTGATCTTCAGTACAATGTTCTCCTCGATGTTCTTGGAGATCTATTCGATGTAATCTTCTTTTGCGGTGTGTTTGTTGAGATCCAATGAATTATGGGTTTATGATCAGATTATCTATGAATATTATTTGAGTCTTCTCTTAACTCTTTTATGCATGATTGTTATAGCTTTGTATTTCTCTCTGATCTATTGATTTGGTTTGGCCAACTAGATTGATTTTTCTTGTAATGGGTGAGGTGCTTTGTAATGGGTTCAATCTTGCGGTGTTCAATCCTAGTGACAGAAAGGGACTTGACACATATTTCTATTGTTTCCATTAAGGATAAAAAGATGGGGTTTATTCATATTGATTGGATCTATCCCTCTACATCATGCCATCTTGCTTAAGGTGTTACTCTGTTCTTGTTAACTTAATACAGTAGATGCATGTTGGATAGCGGTCAAGGTGTGGAGTAATAGTAGTAGATGCAGGCAAGAGTCAGTCCACTTGTCTCGGATGAAATGCCTATGTACATGATCATTGCCTTGGATATCATCATAACTATGCGCTTTTCTATTAACTGCTCAACAGTAATTTGTTTACCCAATGTATGCTTTCTTTCAAGAGAGAAGCCTCTAGTGAAAACTATGGCCCTAGGGTCTATCTTTTATCATCTTGCTTTTGATCCGTAAAATAAAAAATACAAAAATACCTTGCGACACTTTATTTACTTTTATTTTATTTTGCATTATCTTTTACATCTACCACCATCAGATCTGATCCTTGAAAGTAATCGTGAAGGGATTGACAACCCCTTTATCGCACTGGGTGCAAATATTTGTTTGTTTGTGCATGTGCAATTATTGGAGACTTGTGTGTGATGACCCACAAGTATAGGGGATCTATCATAGTCCTTTTGATAAGTAAGAGTGTCGAACCCAACGAGGAGCAAAAGGAAATGACAAGCGGTTTTCAGTAAGGCATTCTCTGCAAGCACTGAAATTATAGGTAACAGATAGTTTTGTGATAAGGTAATTCATAACGGGTAACAAGTAACAAAAGTAACTAAGGTGCAGTAAGGTGCAGTAACAAAAGTAACAAACTCTTATATAAAGCAAAGTGCTCCCGAGGACACATGGGAATTTCTGTCAGCTAGTTTTCATCATGCTCATATGATTCGCGTTCGTTACTTTGATAACTTGATATGTGGGTGGACCAGTGCTTGGGTGCCGTCCTTCCTTGGAAAAGCCTCCCACTTATGATTAACCCATCTCGCAAGCATCCGCAACTATGAAAGAAGAATTAAGGTAAACCTAACCGTAGCATGAAATATATGGATCTAGATCAGCCCCTTACGAAGCAACGCATAAACTAGGGTTTAAGCTTCTATCACTCTAGCAACCCATCATCTACTTATTACTTCCCAATGCTTTCCCCTAGGCCCAAATCATGGTGAAGTGTCATGTAGTCGACGTTCACATAACACCACTAGAGGAGAGACAACATACATCTCATCAAAATATCGAACGAATACCAAATTCACATGATTACTTATAACATGACTTCTCCCATTTCCCTCGGAACAAACACAAATACTCATAAATCATATTAATGTTCATAATCAGAGGGGTATTGAATAACATTAAGGATCTGAACATATGATCTTCCACCAAATAAACCAACTAGCATCAACTACAAGGAGTAATCAACACTACTAACAACCCATAGGTACAAATCTGAGGTTTTGAGACAAAGATTGGATACAAGAAATGAACTAGGATTTGAGAGGAGATGGTGCTGGAGAAGATGTTGATGGAGATTGACCCCCTCTCGATGAGAGGATCGATGGTGATGACGATGGCAGTGATTTCCCCCTCGCGGAGGGATGTTTCCTCGGCAGAACAGCTCCGCCGGAGCCCTAGATTGGTCCTGTCCAGGTTCCACCTCAAGACGATGGCGCTTCGTCCCGAAAGCTTCCTTATTATTTTTTCCAGAGAAAAAGACAGCATATAGCAGAAGATGGACATCGGGGACCTGTCACGGGGCCCACGAGGCAGGTGGCACGCCCAGGGGGTAGGGCACGCCCTCCACCCTCGGGGATGACTGGTGGGCCCCCTCTTGTGCTTTCTTCGCCCTATATTTTTAATATATTCCAAAACTAACTTCCATGGAGTTTTAGGACTTTTGGAGTTGTGCCGAATAGTTCTCTAATATTTGCTCCTTTTCCAGTCCAGAATTCCAGCTGCCGGCATTCTCCCTCTTCATGTAAACCTTAGAAAATAAGAGAGAAAAGGCATAAGTATTGTTATATAATGTGTAGTAACAACCCATAATGCAATAAATATTGATATAAAAGCATGGTGCAAAATGGACGTATCAACTCCCCCAAGCTTAGACCTTGCTTGTCCTCAAGCGAAAGATGATATCGAAAAATATGTCCATATTTTGTATATAGGGGTGTCGTTAAAATAAAATACGGACATGAGGGCATCATGATTATATTTAGAACAACAACTTATATTTTCATATTATTTCTTATGCTTAAGTAACAATCTATACACAACGTAAAGTATGAATCAAAAACTTCATTGAAAACTAACAAACTATGGTCTCGGTCATTGAAGCAATTGCAATTTATCATAACATCGGAAAGAGTCAATATAAGAGCTTTTCAGCAAGTCCACATACTCAACTATCATTTAGTCTTTCACAATTACTAACACTCACGCGATACTTATGGGTAGAAAGTTTCAATCGGACACAGAGAAAGATAGGGGCTTATAGTTTCGCCTCCAAACTTTTTACCTCAAAGGTAATGTCAACAACAATACTTTATGAAAACCTACATCCAAGTGGATATATGTATCGGGATCTTTCCAACAAATAGTGCTTGCCAAAGGATTAAATATAAAAAGGAAAGGTGAAGATCACCATGACTCTTGTATAAGGGTAGAAGGTAAAAATAAAAGATAGGCCTTTCGCAGAGGGAAGCAGAGGTTGTCATGCGCTTTTATGGTTTGATGCACAAAATCTTAATGCAAAACAATGTCAGTTTATATTGCCACTTGTGATAGGGACCTTTATTATGCAGCCCGTCGCTTTTATTTCTTCCATATCACAAGCTCATATAAATCTTATTTTCTTCACACTAATAAATCACACATATTAGAGAGCTATTTTTATTGCTTGCACCGATGACAACTTACTTGAAGGATCTACTCAATCCAGAGGTAGGTATGGTGGACTCTCATGGCAAAACTGGGTTTAGGGATGTTTGGAAGCACAAGTAGTATCTGTACTTGGTGCAAAGAATTTGGCTAGAATGAGGGGGAAAGGCAATCTCAACATGTTGGATGATCCATGACAATATAGCTTTTCGGAGATAAGAAAACATAACCCATTATGTTGTCTTCCTTGTCCAACATCAACTTTTTAGCATGTCATATTTTAATGAGTGCTCACGATCACAAAAGATGTCCAAGATAGTATATTTATATGTGAAAACCTCTCTTTCTTTATTACTTCTTATTAATTGCAACGATGACCAAAACTATGTTTGTCAACTCTCAACAACTCTTATTAATCACACTTTATATGTGAAGTCATTACTTTCCATAAGATCAATATGATCTTCTTCTTTATTTTTATTCTTTATTTAATTCCATCCATATCATAGCAATATAGCAAAGCCCACAACTCAAAACTACTCTTTATTATGTATAGCTCACGGACTCGAGTACATAGATAAAGATCAAAACAAAACTCAAAGCTAGATCATACTCAAACTTTATTCTACTAGATCAAGATTTAACCAAAAGGATCAAACTGCGAAAAATGATAAAGATACAAGTGTGATGGTGAGATGATATTGGGGCACCTCCCCCCAAGCTTGGTAGTTGCCAAGGGGAGTGCCCATACCCATGTATTTATGTCTCTTTCTTCGGAGGTGGTGATGTGATATTCTTGGTGATGATGCCCTTCAAGATATGATTCTTGTCCTCGAGCTTATTAACTTGCTGCTTAAGATCCATTATTTCCTTACGGAGTTTACCTGTGACGATTAAAGCTCCATTCACCCATGGATCTTTCATATCTTTGGGAGAAAAGGCAACACTCTCTTTCATATTTTCATAAGAAAGAATCTAGCAATGGGAGGGATTACCGAATTTGGAATTTGTAAGCTCTGAAGTTACTCCATCATGAATCTGGCTTGGAGACGAGAGGTAACTTCTTGATCCTCCTCCATGGCATCTACCCTTTTCAAGTCAGCCTCCATCTCTTCCTCCATCGATGGCACAAAGTAATCAGATCCGCTGTTGGTTCTTGGCCCCAGTGTCGGATGAGATACCCGACTCTCCCCAACTGACTCTTGGGAGGACATCTTGCTATAAATCTGTGGCAGAGACAACTCAAAATAAAAACAGAGGGTTTCGTCGTGGTACCGTGGTCGGAAGATTATATAATGTATTTTTACCGACCAAAAGAAGTATTTTGCAAGAAAACGGAGTACAAATGGCACAAGAGGTGGCCACGAGGTAGGGGGGCACGCCCTCCACCCTCGTGGATGCCTTGTGTTTCTTTCGGACTAATTTTAATTTTCCTAATTTTTAAAATATTCCAAAACAGGGAAAATTGCTATTTTAACTGTTTTGGAGTCGGTTTACTTACCATACCTCATACCTATTACTTTTGGATTCTGAAACATTCTAGAAAGTGTCCCTTATGTACTCCTCTGGGGTTACGGTGTTAATAACATTGGTTTCAACATTTACGGGATTACCTGAGATATAATGTTTGACTCTTTGACCGTTCACCACCTTCGGATTTGTGCCTTTGGTATTGTTGATTTTTATGGCATCGAAACGATAGACCTCCTCGATAATGTAAGGACCTTCCCATTTAGAGAGAAGTTTTCTTGCAAAAAATCTTAAACGAGAGTTGTATAGCAAAACATAATCACCTACATTAAACTCACGCTTTTGTATCCTTTTTTCATGCCATCTTTTAACTTTTTCTTTAAACAACTTGACATTCTCATAGGCTTGGGTTCTCCATTCATCGAGTGAGCTGATTTCAAATAATCTCTTCTCACCGACAAGTTTGAAATCTTAACTGAGCTCTTTAATAGCCCAATATGCCTTATGTTCTAGTTCGAGAGGTATGTGACATGCTTTTCCATAAACCATTTTATACGGAGACATACCCATAGGATTTTTATAAGCAGTTCTATAAGCCCGTGATGCATCGTCAAGTTTCTTGGACCAATTATTTCTAGATCTATTAACAGTCTTTTGCAAAACCAATTTAATCTCTCTATTACTCAATTCTACTTGACCGCTAGATTGCGTATGGTATGGACATGCAATTCTATGATTAACATCATACTTAGCAAGCATTTTACAAAAGGCACCATGAATAAAATGTGAACCACCATCAGTCATTAAATATCTAGGGACTCCAAACCTCGGGAAAATAACTTCTTTAAGCATCTTAAATAGAAGTGCTATGATCAGCACTACTAGTTGGACTAGCTTCTACCCACTTAGTAACATAATCAACATCAATTAAAATATGTGTATATCCATTGGAGGAAGGAAATGGTCGCATATAATCGAAGCTCCAAACATCAAATGGTTCAATAACAAGTGAATAGTTCATAGGCATTTCCTAACGTCTACTAATATTACCAATTCTTTGACATTCATCACAAGACAAGACAAACTTACGGGCATATTTGAAGAGAGTAGGCCAATAAAAATCAGATTGCAATACCTTATGTGCAGTTCTATCTCCAGCGCGGTGTCCTCCGTAAGCCTCAGAGTGACACTTGCGTAGAATCTATTCCTGTTCATGCTCAGGTACACAACGTCTAATAACACCATCTACTCCTTATTTATAAAGGTGTGGGTCATCCCAAAAGTAATGTCTTAAATCATAGAAAAACTTTTTATTTTGCTGGTATGTGAAACTAGGTGGTATAAATTTAGCAACAATTTAATTAGCATAATCAGCATAGCATGGAGCAGTACGAGAAGCATTTACGACAGCTAATTGTTCATCAGGAAATATATCATCAATAGGTAGTGGGTCATCAAGAACATTTTCTAAGCTAGACAAGTTGTCTACAATGGGGTTCTAAACTCCCATTCTATCAATAATATGCAAATCAAATTCTTGTAGCAAGAGAACCCATCTAATAAGTCTAGGTTTAGCATCTTTCTTTTCCATAACATATTTAATAGTAGCACGATCAGTGCAAACACTTACTTCAGAATCAACAATATAAGGTCTGAACTTATCACAAGCAAATACAACTGCTAAAAATTGTTTTTCAGTAGTAGCATAATTTCTCTGGGCACTGTCTAGAGTTTTACTAGCATATTGGATAACATTTAATTTCTTATCAACTCTTTGCCCTAGAACAGCACCAACAACATAATCACTAGCATCACACATAATTTCAACGGGTAAATTCTACTCAGGTGGCTGAACAATAGGTGTAGAAATCAAGGCCTTTTTAAGTATTTCAAGTGCTTCTACACAATCATCATCAAAAACAAAAGGAACATCTTTTTGCAAGAGATTAGTCAGAGGCCTAGAGATTTTAGAGAAGTATTTAATAAACCTCCTATAGAAACTAGCATGACCAAGGAAACTTCTTATACCTTTGATATCTTTAGGACACGACATCTTTTCAATAGCATCTACTTTAGCTTTATAACCTTCAATACCTCTTTCAGAAATTTTATGCCCCAAGACAATACCTTCATTAACCATAAGTGGCACTTCTCCCAGTTCAAGACAAGATTAGTTTCTTCACATCTCTACAAAACTCGATCAAGGTTGCTTAAGCAATCATCAAAATAAGTTCCGTAAATGGCGAAATCATCCATGAAAACCTCAACAATCTTTTCATAGAAGTCAAAGAATATAGCAGTCATACATCTTTGAAAGGTAGCACATGCATTGCATAAACCAAAAGGCATACGTCTATAAGCAAAGGTACCGAAAGGGCAAGTAAAAGTGGTCTTTTCTTGATCCTCTTTTGACACGGGTATTTGAGAGAAACCAGAATAACCATCTAGAAAGCAAAAATGTGTATGTTTGCATAGTATTTCTAGCATTTGATCAATAAAAGGTAGAGGGTAATGATCTTTTCTAGTAGCTTTATTTAATTTGCGGAAATCAATTACCATTCTATAACCTGTAACAATTCTTTGCGGGATCAATTCATCCTTCTCATTAGGAACAACGATAAACCTCCCTTTTTAGGGACACAATGAACGGGACTTACCCACTGACTATCAGCGACAACATAAATTGTACTTGCCTCCAGAGGCTTTAGTATTTCATTTCTTACCATTTCTTTCATCTTAGGATTTAACCGTCATTGGTGATCAACAACTGGTTTAGCATCTTTCTCCAATTTTATTTTGTGTTGGCATAGAGTGGGACTAATGCCCTTAAGATCATCAAGAGTATATCCAATAGCAGCATGGTGCTTCTTCAGAGTTTTCAATAATTTCTCTTCTTCATACTCTGAAAGGTTAGCACTAATAATAACAGGATATATCTTCTTTTCATCAAGATAAGCATATTTAAGGGTATTAGGTAATTGTTTATGCTCAAACACGGGATAACCCTTGGGTGGAGGAGGATCCCCTAGGATTTCAACAGGCAAGTTGTGTTTCAAAATAGGTCCTTGCTTAAACAATACTTCATCTATTTCCCTCTTTCATTCATAAACGTATCATTTTCATGGTCGAGCAAATATTGTTCTAAGGGATCATTAGGAGGCATGGTAATAGAAGCAAGACCAATAATTTCATCTTTACTAGGCAATTCTTTATCATGGTGTTGTCTATGAAATTTAGCAAAATTAAAATCAGGAGACATATCCCCTAAACCAACAGTAACAATATCCTTTTCACATTCTATCTTAGCATTAACAGTATTCAAGAAGGGTCTACCAAATATAATGGGACAAAAGTCATCTTGTGGGGAACTAAGAACAAGAAAATCAGTAGGATATTTAATTTTCCCACACAAAACTTCAACATCTCTAATAATCCCAATTGGTGAAATAGTGTGTATATTGGCAAGCTTAATAGTAACATCGATATCTTCTATCTCAGCAAGTGCAATATCATGCATAATTTCTTTGTATAAGGAATGAGGTATTGCACTCACACTAGCACCCATATCACATAGACCATGATAGCAATGATCTCCTATTTTAACAGAAACAACAGACATGCCAACAACTCGTCTATGGTTATTTTTAGTATCGGGTTTAGCAATTCTAGCAGCTTCATCACATAAATAAGTAACATGCCCCTCAATATTATTGACCAAGAGATATTTAACCATAGGAATACTAGGTTCAACTTTAATTTTCTCAGGGGGTGTAGGTGTTCTAGCATTACTCTTACGAACCACAATTGAAGCTTTAGCATGATCCTTTATTCTAACAGGGAAATGCAGTTTCCCAAATAGGCGGTAGGAACAATAGGATCAACATGCGTCCTAATGATAGTTTTTTCTTCAACTTCAATAGGTTCTACTACCTTTACTTCAATGGGAGGATGATATTTAAACCACTTCTCCTTAGGGAGATCAACATGAGTAGCAAATGATTCACAGAAAGAAGCTACTATCTCAGAGTCAAGTCCATATTTAGTGCTAAATTCACGAAATGCATCGGTATCCACAAAAGATTTAACACAATCAAACTTAGGGGTTATACCTGACTCCTTACCTTCATTGAGTTCCCAATCTTCAAAGTTGCATTTAATTATTTCCAATAAATCCCATTTTAATTCAATAGACTTCATCATAAAAGAACCAATACAAGAAGTATTGAGCATGGAGCGATCATTATGAGAAAGCCGAGAAAAAAAAGTTTGGAATAATAATTTCTCTTGAGAGCTCATGATTGGGGCATGAATATAACATTGACTTAAGCCTCCCCCAAGCTTGAGCGATACTTTCTCCTTCTCGAGGACAAAAATTATATATATAATTACGATCACGATGAACGAGATGTATAGGATAAAAATTCTGATGAAATTCCAATTTCAATCGGTTGTAGTTCCATGATCCAATACCATCACATAGCCTATACCATGTCAATGCCTTTCCCTTCAAAGATAAAGGGAAGACCTTCTTCTTGACAATGTCCTCGGGCATACCTACAAGCTTAAATAATCAACAAACTTCATCCACATAGATTAGGTGCATATCGAGATGTAATGTTCCATCTCCTTTATAGGATTAGCTAGCAGTTTCTCTATCATACCCGAACAAATTTCAAAGTAAATATTTTCAGTAGGTTCAGTAGGTTGAGGAGCAACTATTTGCACTTCTGGTCGGGGTGAAGATACCCCGAAGAAGCCCCTCAAAGGATTATTTTCCATAGTAACAAGTGACAGTAAATTTCAGCACACTATATAAATGTTTCCTTACCAAATTCCATTTACCAAAGGCACTTCACTCCCCGGCAACGATGCTAGAAAAGAGTCTTGATGACCCACAAGTATGGGGGATCTATCGTAGTCCTTTCAATAAGCAAGAGTGTCGAACCCAACAAGGAGCAGAAGGAAATGACAAGCGGTTTTCAGTAAGGCATTCTCTGCAAGCATTGAAATTATCGGTAATGGATAGTTTTGTGATAAGGTAATTTATAATGGGTAACAAGTAACAAAAGTAACTAAGGTGCAGAAAGGTGTCCCAATCCTTTTTGTAGCAAAGAACAAGCCTGGACAAACTCTTATATAAAGCAAAGAGCTCCCGAGGACACATGGGAATTTTTGTCAAGCTAGTTTTCATCATGCTCATATGCTTCGCGTTTGTTACTTTGATAATTTGATATGTGGGTGGACCGGTGCTTGGATGTTGTCCTTCCTTGGAAAAGCCTCCCACTTATGATTAACCCCTCTTGCAAGCATCCGCAACTATGAAATAAGAATTAAGGTAAACCTAACCATAGCATGAAACATATGGATCCAGATCAGCCCCTTACGAAGCAATGCATAAACTAGGGTTTAAGCTTCTGTCACTCTAGCAACCCATCATCTACTTATTACTTCGCATGCCTTCCCCTAGGCAAAAATCATGGTGAAGTGTCATGTAGTCAACGTTCACATAACACCACTAGAGGAGAGACAACATACATCTCATCAAAATATCAAACTAATACCAAATTACCAATATTATTTATAACAAGACTTCTCCCATGTCCTCAGGAACAAACGTAACTACTCGAAAAGCATATTCATGTTCATAATCAGAGGGGTATTGAATAGCATTAAGGATCTGAACATATGATCTTCAATCGAACAAACCAACTAGCATCAACTACAAGGAGTAATCAACTCTACTAGCAGACACAGGTACCAATCTGAGGTTTTGAGGCAAAGATCGGATACAAGAGATGAACTAGGGTTTTAGAGGAGATGGTGCTGGTGAAGATGTTGATGGAGATTTACCCCCTCTTGATGACGATGGCAGTGATTTCCCCCTCCCGGAGGATGTTTCCCCGGCAGAACAGCTCTGCCGGAGCCCTAGATTGGTCCTGCCCAGGTTCCGCCTCGAGAGGGCGGCACTTCGTCCCAAAAGCTTCCTTATGATTTTTTCCAGGGTAAAAGACACCATATAGCAGACGATGGACGTCAGGGGCCTTCCAGGGGGCCCACAAGGCAGGGGCCGCGCCTAGGGGGGTAGGGCGCTCCCTCTACCATCATGGATGACTGGTGGGCCCCATTGGTGCTTTCTTTGCCCAATATTTTTAATATATTCCAAAACTAACTTCTGTGGAGTTTCAAGACTTTTGGAGTTGTGCAGAATAGGTCTCTAATATTTTCTCCTTTTCTAGTCCAGAATTCCAGCTACCGGCATTCTCCCCCTTCGTGTAAACCTTATAAAATAAGAGAGAGAAGGCACAAGTATTGTAATAAATGTGTAGTAACACTCCGTAATGCAATAAATATTGATACAAAAGCGTGATGCAAAATGGACGTATAAGTGTGTTCCTCCTACTGGATTGATACCTTTGTTCTCAACTGAGGGAATACTTATCTCGACTTTGCTGCATCATCCTTTCCTCTTCAAGGTAAAAACCAAAACATGCTCAAGAAGTAGCAGGAAGAATTTCTGGCACCATTGCCGGGGAGGATCTACATCAAGCCTACCAAGTACCTATCATAAACTCTCATCTCTTGTATTTAATTTATTTACCATTTGCCTCTCGTTTTCCTCTCCCCCACTTCTAAAACGTTTTTAGAAAATACAAAAATATTTTCCATTTTTCTTTTTGTTTGCCTTTATGTCTTACTTGGTTTCTTTGCTTGTTCGCTTGCCATAATTGTAAGTTTATTCCAAATCAGAAAGTAAAAGTGTAGGATCAAAAGTAAGTCTAGAGGGGGGGGGGGTGATTAGACTACTTGATAAAATAGAAATCTATCCTTTTCCCGATTTTTGTTGTAGGCAGATTTTAGCAATTAGCACAAGTCAAGCAATCTACCAACACATGCAATTCTATAAGAGTATAGCAGCAGAATGTAAAACATTGCATATGAAGGTAAAGGGAAGGGTTTGGATAGTGCAAACGCAATGCAGACATGAAGATTTTTGGCGTGGTACAGATAGGTGGTGCCATCGTACGTCCACATTCATGGAGACTTCAACCCACGAAGGGTAACGACTATGCGAGTACACAGAGGGCTCCATTCGTGAAGGGTCCACAAAGAAGCGACCTTGTTTATCCCACCATGGCCATCGCCCATGAAGTACTTGCCTCACCCTGGTAGATCTTCATGAAGTAGGCGATCTCCTTGCCCTTACAAACTTCTTGGTTCAACTCCACAACATGTCAGAGCATCCCAAGTGACACCTAACCAATCTAGGAGACACCACTCTCCAAAAAGTGTGTTGATGATGAACTCCTTGCTCCTGTGCTTCAAATGATAGTCTCCCCAACACTCAATTCTTTCTCACATATTTGGATATGCATGGTGGAAGAAGAATTGGAGTGGGAAGCAACTTGGGGAAGGCTAGAAATCAAGAGTCAAATGGTTGGAATGGAATCTCTTGATCTCAACACATGAGTAGGTGGTTCTCTCTCAGAAAATGAATGATGGAAGTGTAGGCACGTTCTGATGTCTCTCTCCACGAACGAAGAGGGGTGGAGGGGTATGTATATCCTCCACACAAAATCCAACCATTACACACATTTGACCAATCTCAGTGGGACCGAATAGTGAAACTCGATGAGTCCGATTAGTTTTAAAATGTGAATAGTAGGAATCTCGGTGGGACCGATTGGAACAACTCGATGGGAATGATGTGCTAGGCCTTAGGGTAAACTTCATCTCGGTGGCGCCGATTGCATCAAGTCGATGAGACCAAAGTGAAACAATAAGCACTTAGAGAATCTGTCAAGCAAACTCGGTGAGACCGATTGCATCATTTTGGCGAGACCAAAATGATTACAACAAGACATAGGGAGTTTGCAAGGCCATCTCGGTGAGACCGAGATCCATATCGGTGTGACCGAATCGTTAGGGTTTTAGGCAGTGGCTGTGTCAATTGAACTCGATGGTGCCGGATAGAAAGAATCAGTGGGGCCGAGTTTGGAAATTAGGGTTTGGACATATTTTGATGGAGAAGGTGGTTAAGGTTTTTGGAGCAATATCACTAAGCATTTGAGCAAGTAGACCATTAAGCAACACCTCATCTCCTTTTAATTGTATTGGATTTCCTATGGACTCAATATGATTTTGGATCACTAAAATATAAAATGAAGAGTCTTGAGCTTTTGCCCATCTTTGTCCTTAGCATTTTGAGGGGTCCACATCTCTAGTCCATGCCATGCCAACCATTGAACATCCTGAAATAATTATCTCAAATGGATATTAGTTCAATGAGCTATATGTTGTTATGAATTACCAAAACCACCCAGGGATTAGTTGCACTTTCAATCTCCCCCCTTTTGGTAATTGATGACAACATATAGATCAAACCTTCGACAAATGATTAACTAAATGAAATAAATCGTCGCTTTGAGAAGTGTGTGATAAGCAAGAGCTCCCCCTAAATTTGCGCATTAATTATAATTTGCCTTTGAATGCAAATGCACAATCGATTAGGATCATGGGTCACTCTTCCATGTCACATACATCTTGGTGGAGCGCACAAAATGACAAGAGTGAAATAACATGCACGCGCCACCAAAACGTAAGTGAATGATCATACATAAATGATTGAGAAGATAAGCATGAAGCACACATTAAGCATAATATGATCAATCACACAACCAAACATAGTATCTCACGAGCATAAAATAAATAAGTAGCACGGATCAACCACATAGGTAGCAAAAACTCGAAGAAAAACTAAGGGGCAAAAGGCAAGGCACACACACACTCTCTCTCTCTCTCAGCCTATGATCTATTCAAGAAGGGAAAACTCGAATAAAAACCTAGGGGCAAAAGGCAAGGCACTCTCTCTCTCTCTCTCGAAGCCTATGATACATATAATTTTCTCCCCCTTTGGCAACAAGTTACCAAAAATCTTGAAAAGGTATAGGCTAATCGTCTCTCTAAGCACGATCCTCTGGTGCTCTTGAAGAGGTCTTCAGGATGGTTTCTCCTATGCGCATAGATGGCATTGAGATAGCTGCGTCTGCAAATGTCTCTGCTGAAGTCTCCTAAACATGTGGTGCAGACACTGGAGGTGGCACTAGAGCAGTAGTGGCAGGTGCAGAAAGAGCGGCCCTCGCATCTGGAACTGGCACATCTAACAATCTCGGTGCCGTTGGCACAATCTGAAACCTGTCAGTAGTCATATGCTTAGCTCCATCCTCAGCATCATCTCGAAGCTTCTCCACAACAGACTGAATCTCTGTGACTTTGTCATCTAATTTGTATATCTTGTCATCCACAATCCGCTCTAAGCTCTCCTGGTTCTTTGCTAAGTTGGCTAGACTTCGCTCAATCCTCAGTGTTGCTTCTAGCAGATATGTCATCTGTTCTTGCTTGGATTTGAGATTTTCTACTCGGGCATTTGGTGCAGTGGCTTCCTTTGCTGCCTTTGCTTCTGCTGCTGCTTGAGCCTTATGTTGTGACTCAACTGATGTAGGGTGTGGAGGGTCCATCATCTCTACATTGTCCTCGAACTCTGGCTGAAGAGGAAGGTGCTCACGGTCGAGTAGATATGAGCCTATACCAACCTTGGAGTTGATACTGACTGTGTGGGCCATATCCACATGACCTCTTCTGGTCAGTAGTAGTCCCCTTGACTATTTCAACAATTAATCTCATAACTTTCAATTTCTACGGTGGGGAATCAAACAACTGAAGCAAGTTAATGGAATGACCATGGATCGTCCTCTCATCTCCAGACTTAGGCAACAAAGTCTATCTCAGAATGGTGTTTGTGGTGCCCAAAGCTGCTTGCAAATGATATATTGAGCCAAATTTGTGTCCCTCAAGATCCTTTGAAGGAATCTCTTTGTACATATTTGCCATTGTGTTGTGGTCCATCTTGGGCTTCTCATAAACATCAACATCATTTTATGCTTCCTTATTAGGGGCTTTAATGAGAGTTTTCCACTCAGAGATAGATGACGGGTATCTGGTGCCCTCAATCATCCATACAATTCTGCCATCTGGATAGAAGTGTGATGTGGAGTAGAATTGCATAACCATCTCATCATTCCATTTTCAAAGCTTTTATCCAACAAAAGCATCAACACCAGCACTCTTGAAATTCTCATGAACGTGGGGGGAAGTAGTCTTCATTTTCATCAATATACTCCCAGTCCACCCACTTCATGTTGCAAACAATGGGCTTCTTCTCAAGCAGCACTGTCTCATAGAAATCTTGTTTTTTGTGTGTATGTAATCGATAATCACAAATCGTCCTTCTCCTAGCTGAATATGGATCAACTTTCCTTCATTCTCTCAGACCGTTGTCCTTCCCGAGCTTCATATTCTTTGCAACAGGGTGTGCGTTATCATGATCTGGAATCTTGGGCTTCAACTTTCTGAGCACTAGTGGCTCATCATCTTCTTAAACTTCTGGCACTGGGGCCTTGTTTTTCTTAGCTGCAGAATTGTTCCTAGTTGACCACTTGGGTGCAGACACTTTGGGTGCTGACTTGGGCTTGGAGAGAGCAGCAGCTGACTTCATGGCATCTCCCATGAGCTTCTGAGTTTTGGCTGGAGGTGCTTCAGCCTGCTCTTCCTCCGCCTCTTTTGAAGAAGTGTGCCTTTCAAACTCAGCCATAGGATCTTCAAGTTTTCACCACCTACCTCTTTTCCTCTCTTTCTTCTTGGTAGGTTCCTCTAGAGCTGAAGTATTTCGAGGTTTTGACATTGGAACTCTTCTAGCTGGAGCCTTCTTCTTAGCACCAGGCTTGGTAGCAGCTACAAAGCCATACTCCTTCCTTAGAACAGCTTTCTTCTTCGAAGTGGCTTCATCTGCAACAAAATCCTCATCCTCATTGTCTAAGGTTTTCTTCTTCTTTGTTCTAGTGGCAGCCTTTGGCAAGTTACTTGGTGTGCTTTTGCTGCCCTCATAATAACTTTCATTGTGACTGGATCCTCACTAAGATCAACATTCTTCTCTAACCTGTTCTGACTATCACTGGCATCTGAAATCTGACATCTTGCAAAGCTGACCCTGTGAATAGATGCGTATAGATAGAATGGATGAGCATCACAAAAAGCAGATAGTTTTCCAAAATTTCGAATCCAAACTTTAGTTTTAGTTTTCCGCAGAAAGCATTTTGGAGCTACCGATATGATCATCTCATCGACAACAAAGCACACACAGAGCCTAAATACACAATTTCGGTAAGACCGAGTTATTGTTCAGTGGCTCTGAGACTAGGGTTTCACTGAGATTTTACTTTGGTCTCACCGATCAGTATGTTTCGGTGGCACCGAGTTGTGCTTGTGCAATGGCCTAAGAAAATTGGTGGGACCAACAATTTCATTTTGGTCAGTCCGAGAGGAGTTTGGTGGAAAACTAACCCTAATTTTTTTCTTCAAATCTATTCTAACGAACTTGTTTGGTGAAAGGATCAATCTCAGATGTGGCAAGAAACTAGGCATTATCCTTGTGCATTTAATACGAAGGGGTTAGCACAAGGAGATCAAATCATACCCTAACTTAGTGACGATCCTCTACGGCGGTAACGGTGGTGTTGATTTTTGTTAATGGCGATGGAGACCTGCGACGGAGATGCATAAGCGAAGTCGGGGATAATCCAGAGACCAAGGGGTGGTAGCAATGGGGCGCGGGATCGAAACATTTGAAGATTTTTTCAAATGTACTAGTCCGCTGAATATATACCCATGTGCTGTCGGTGGCACCGAATGGAACAAATTGGTGGCACCATATTGCGAGACTGTGTGCAGTTACAGCAACTCGGTGGGACCGAGTCAGTCTAATCGGTAGCACCGAGATTTAAAACCTAGATCAGTCTAATGCTTTCGGTGGGACCTAGTTTGAGTGAATTGGTCTGACCGAAATGTAATAGAAGGTTTTCGCAGGCATCCCTTGACGAATCAGTGGCTTCGAGTGCTCCTCACCCGGAGGGTCCGAAACAAGCTTGTTCAATATTTGTGATATAGCATGAATATAGTTTGAGACAAGAAGATCATATATAGCTAGAGAAAGTTCTTAGACATTATTGTACATCCATTTGGCCAATAAAAACCAAGATAATCAAAACAACAAATGGATGTCCTCAAATGGAGAAAATATGTAACCAACATGCTCACACAATAAGATAGCAAATAAAATATCACCACTAGGGAAAACCTTATACACAGAACTTTAGCAGTAGCGCTCGTTAAAAGGAGGCGCTGCTGCTACATAGCAGCAGCGCATGTGCGTGAACCGCGCTACAGATATGGGTGTAGCATTAGCGCTTCTGCTGCGAAAAGTGCTACTATTAAAATTCCCACTACTACCGCTAAGGCTATTGTAGAAGCGCATTTTCCGCGAAAAGCGCTGCTGCTAATGGAAAGAAAATAAAATGAAAAACAAACAGAAAAGTAAATGAAAATGAAAGGAATAGAAAAAGGAGAAAGGAAAAAAACTAAAATGTAAATAAAAATAAAAGAAAAAGAAAAATAAAGGGGAAAGGCATAGCAGTAGTGTCTGTTCATAACAGGCGCTATAGATAATATAGCAGCAACACGTTTTTTAGATCCCCGCTATAGAAAGGGAAAATGAAATAAGAAAAGAAAAGGAAAATAAATTGCTATAGCAGTAGCACGTTTTGTGAAAATCACTATAGCTAACATAGCTATAGCGCATTTCTCCTACCAGTGCTACCACTACGTTTGACTTAACAACCACTGTTCCCCCCCTGGCCACCACTTCTCCCCCAAATCCCTCGCCCCATTTCGCTGGCATCTCCTCACTTCGGCGCCGTCTCTTGCCGATGTCGACACCCCCAGATCCACCAGAGTCGCGTCGTCGACGCCACCGGAGCCGCGCGGCCTCATCAACACCACCAGAGCCGCCCTCGCCTCCACCGAAGCCACCCTCAATGCCCCTGCCTCCCTCGCCGTCACCATAGACGCCCATGCCCCCCTCGCCACCACTATATCCCTCACCACCACAGGAGCCATCCTCTGTAAGCCCCCACCCCTCCTCTCTCTCTCATGCATAGCACAAACATTGGACAGAGACATAGCTAGCAAGGTTAACTAGTTTAATTACGTTAATTATCTAGGTTAGTGCAAAAATTTAGTTAGGGCTTTCACAGAGAACTAGTTAGGTTAACTAGTTTAATTAGGTTAATTATCTAGGTTAGTGCAAAAATTTTGTTAGGGCTTTGAAAGAGAACTAGCTAGGTTAACTAGTTTAATTAGGTTAATTATCTAGGTAAACTAGGTAAACTAGCTAGGTTAACTAACTAGGTTAACTAGCTAGGTTAATTAGGTTTGTTAGGTTAACAAGCTAGGTTAACTAGGTTGGCTAGGTTATTGAATTTTTTTACTTTAGAGCATTAGGTCAGAAGGGTTAGAGAAAATGGAGTTCCTTTGCAATTTATTTGGGTTCTGTCCTAGGCAGAGAAAGGGTTAGGGAAAATAATGTGTGTGTGTGTGTGTGTGTGTGTGTGTGTGTGTGAGGAATAGCTAGAACAGAATTTGGGTTCTGTCCTAGGCAGAGAAGTGTTTAGTGAGGTCATTTTGCAAAGGTTTTTGATTTTTGAAAAGACCACTATTTTTCAAGGAAAAGAATTTAGGCAAGTTTTATTTTAAAGATGATCCCTTCTAGACTTTTAACTTTAAACAAAAAAAAGCATTTAGCTAAACATAAAGAAAAGTAGCTATGACATTTGGCTAAAACAAAAAACAAGATTGATGTTTATATGATATATGTCATTGATGTTCATTTGCATATTCCATTATTGTTGATTATATCTTTTCATTGAAATGGTCATGTTATATGCAAATTCCTCAATAGTGTTTGCTCATGTTATGTGCAACATTGAAGTGATTCGATTGTGCCTAAGTGGCCTTTTGTTGTTTCCAGGGAATGAAGACAAGTGGCCTATGTTTTGCCAGAATGTTCATTCATTTCCGTTCTGGCAAATTTCAGGTGCTCGATTTGTCCACTTTTTAGTAAAGGTCATACCGAAATTTTCCGTGAATTTTGGCATGACTTGTGCTACAAACTATGACATATCTAGTGCCCCAGATTTGTCGCACTGGGAAGGAATCGACGCTCCTACAAAACTTAGGCATTTTTATGTCATTATTCATTTTATTAGGTTTAGAATTAATTGACTAGATTTAATCATAGGAAATAGGGCTAGCAACGATGAAGGACGGGATTCTGGTGAATGCGACATCTACGAGGCGGCAGACGCTTTTTCGAACCTTCTCAACGGTCAACAGTTGTTGCAAGGCCCACCTGTCACATCCGAGACCGACACCGAGACTGGCACCGAGACATGCATTGAGACTGAGACCGGCGCCAAGACTGGCGTTGAGACCCAGACCGGCACTGAGACCGGCACTGGGAGTGACAAAGCCGGTATACAACCGAAACCGAAGAGGATATGTCAACACCCAAACCAGCTCCTCACTACTAGACTAGTGGTCACGGAGGTGGACGATGGCAATTTGGAGCCAAAACAGCCTGTGGACGCGCGCTCATGCTATGGCAATCAAATAGGCTGCATCATACGGGCAACTGCCGCCATCAACGATGAGAAACTCATGAAGATACCAAATATGAAGCATTCCCTCCTAACTAAGATGCACCATATATTGTTATTCCCGGGTCGGGATGAAATCAAATATACTGATCAAAAGACCCGACAATGAAGAAGATAAACAAACACGCCATGAGCAAGTTTAGCGACGCGTTGGCCACCTGGAAAGTAAGGGTGAAACATCGGATCATCATCAAAAAGGAACCCTACTCCGAGATTGTAAAGGATCTGACAATTATGGAAGAGCAGTTTGAGATATTCAAGGCGGCTTACATTGCCGAAGCGGCCAAAGAAAAGTCAAAGTACATGAAGGGGCTTCAAGAGAGGAACATTGGGTGCCACCACCTCGAAAGCCATGGTTACGCGGGGAAGAGGTCCATATGGGCCAAGGAGGATGCGGAACACAAAATTCTTGGCATCCTAGACCCCTTGGCGGAGTTCACTGTCTCGCAGGAGCGTGACGTCCTTAGGGCCCGGTACCGTTGGGACCCAATGAACAAGATTTTTGAGACGAGCGTGGTCATGATGGAGTTCATGAGACTGCTGGTAATTTTAGCTTCTGATCAATACGACTACATGTTTAGTCATATTTGTAAACGATCCTTGTTCCTTTTGCAGAGAGAGCAGCATAGGATTGCGGTCGAAAGCGACTCGCTGACTGAGGCGTTGGAGAGGCCCAAGTGGGATACCCCATTCAACCGTGCCTTGAACATATTGTAAAGACTCCCGGTGGACACTTGACCGTCATATGGACATGCGCACGGCGTTGGAGACGGCGCCGCGTGGAAGAAGTACTACCATGATACCACGGAGGAGAGAAAGGAAAGACTGAGGTTAAATGAAGAAAACATCGACAAGAAGATTGAGATTGCGGTTGAGAAGAAGTTTGAAACATCGTATGGTGTCTTGGTTCCGGCTATTGTCAATTGGAGCAAGCAAAATCCAAATAAAGAGGCAGCAAACTTTCCCCTTTACAACCTCTTCGGGAGCAGCTCGACTAGCGTTGCACAAGCACTTGCTGCCGCACCTCCTCCTGCACTGGCCTCCACACCTACTCCTGCACTATCTCCCGCACCAGCTCTTGCACCGGCTCCCGCACCTGCTCATAACATCCCATCCTCCATCTCGTACGTGCTCGACGATGCTTCATCTCTGGCTGAGCTTGACGCCCTCACGGTACCTGTCACACCTGCCCTCTTCAAGAAATGTATAATCTCCCGTCTCCATTGCCTTTCGGATGTCTCGAGTCGCAGAAGTGTCTTTGCAGGCTGACGTAACCCCGTGCAGCTTACTATACACCATCAGGGGCCAGAAGGTGGATGTTAGGAAGGCGATGATAATGTAGTCGAAGGAAGAATTGATCCACAAGAGACCAATCCCCCCTGATGTCTTCAAGGTTTCCGTGGCCAGTGTCATACCGGGCCACGAGAATTTGGCTCCTCTAGTACTAGGGGGAGATGAGGACGAGACCCCACAGCGGCTTGGCGATTGCAAGACGTGGGTCCTGTTGTGAAAGAGTCTGCTCCGTCCGGAGGCAGCCGGGAGCACACCCGCAACCACGCAGCCTCCGGAAGGTATGAACATCAGCACCCCACCTACCCAATTAGCACGACCTTACATGCCGAGTGGTAGTGAACGGGGTGAGGAAGAGGCTCCATTAGGCCCTGATGATGTCGCCGCCGTTGAAGAAGCAATGCAAGATATCGATGCCATGGATGAGGATGAGGATGATGATGACACTCTATAGTATCTCAATACTGGCACCTATGACAGCGGAGGATTGATGGGTTAGCGGTATGAGTACTCAGGGTTTGAGCGTCATGAGTCGGTGCCTGAGTTGCCGGAGGATGAACGTATTATAGACAATCTTCTAGTAGGAATTAAGCATAGAAAGAGATCGAGGAAAGGCAAGAAAGCTCCTGATATCTTCCAGCTACCTCAGCAGCCTCGGGTTCAAGACCGTATACCTATCCCCAGTGCAGCAAAATATCATATCCCCGGTGATCCGATCCTGCCTAAAAAAGCGGTAGAGGCCATGTACGGTGATCTAAGGAGACTTCATGACTATGTGTTGCAGAGAGAGAAAAGCCTAGTCGCCTCAGAAAATCCAGGATACCCACTCTACGTGGTTAACGTCCCGCGGCAAAGGTTGTACGTTGACACATTCCCCGCGGAGAAGTTCTTCCTTCGATTTAATTACATCGTCGACATGTTTCACTTAACAAAGCTGGATTTTACGTTTGTCCGCCTTTTTGCCTTATACATGAAGTACATCATTGGAATTGAGCAGATACCTCATATCTGTGTCACTGACCCGTACTTCATGCATGAGGCCTTCTTGGTAGTCTTCCCAGAACACCGTGGATACACAAGGGACTACATCGTCGATTTCATAGGTCGCCAATAAGGACAAGGAGACGATTCTCATGCCTTATCATCCCATGTAAGTTATCCATGCAGATATCATTCCTTCAATTTCAATCATTCATTTGCATGGTGGAGGCTAATTTGAGGTGTACTTATTTTGCGCAGCGGCGGGCGCGCCATCCTCGTCATCCTTTACCACCAATTCTCCCATGCTATTTACTTGGACTCGTCGAAGAACCTGAAGAAAAAGGATTACACCCACATCAGGTCTGTTCTCGATGGTGCTATCTTCAAGTACGACGTACGGGGTGGAGAGATCAAGACCAGGAGGACAAGGAACCACGCGCCCGCGTTCGGCCATAAGACCGACTTCTGCTGCATTAGACGGGATCAAGGTACTCTTAGTGATGGATTCTATGTCCTCCACCACATGATGGAGTACAGACGGGATCAACAGAACCTTCGCATGTCACCTACATCCGGCGATGCCCATATTCTGCAATGGGCAAAGAACTTAGGAGATATCAAGGATCATCGACTTTGAGCTGAGTTCTATCACATCCAGCATGAACTTTCCCAAATCATCATGAAGGAGGTCGTCAAAAAAACAAGGATGTTCTACGAAGAAGGGCAAATGTCGCGGGAAGACGTCCGAACACGCGTCTCCGCTCAGCATCTCGACATGAAGCCTTTCACTAAGCTCGGGGACTATCTCCCTGAATTGGGTGCATGGCACGACATGTTGGAGTGATTGACGATATATGGCAATGTGTCCGTTTAGTCCATACTTTCTCTATGATGAAACTATGAGTTATGCATGAAAAAACTTTATTTGTGATGTAATTAAACTGTCCTCCTCAACTAGCGAAGATCACTCTAGTTAGGGCATTTTGGGTACGATGAATTTTGTTATTTATGCTTATGATATATATGTTGCTTTTGTTTTTGCCAAGTCTATCTCTTTCTGTTGCTCCACTATATATGTTGCATATCATCGACTCATATGACAATGCGGGTGCATAGATCATCGATGGCAAAGAAGTGCTACGCCAGGAGTATACAACGAGTGGCCAGAGTGCCAGGCCCGGGTGTACTGGTTTCCGAGCAACATCCACTAGTTAGTTTAGGTTCACTCTAGTGCGAGAGAGGGATACGAACCGATCCCTCAAGAAGTACTCATCGTTTAAGCACAAGTGGGGTTGCCAGTTTTACATAAAGCATTAGTGTGTTCACACCATTAGAGTTGTTTTGACTCAATTTCTTAGAGCAAAGCTCCCCCTAGATGTGATATCCCCCCCTTAAGAGGGATGAACATAACCTTGGGTTTTTTCGATGATGACTTCATGTAGATAGTGAAGATGTGTATGCTCAATGTTGATGCAGATCATTTGGAGCAATCCTTTGGAGTGTTGCAATTCAATACCTACATGGGTTAGTCCTGCAAGGAACATACAAGGATATCCATAGACATAGAGTGAATTGCACAAATGATGATGTCCATGAAAGCATTTGGTTACCTTGTCCCTTGTCTTACCAACAAGAGGGTTTGTGACTCCCTGAACTAGTGCATGATATGGAAGTTGTTTGCACGAGTCCTTGCCAATATGAATATGAGTGAAGTATGTTGGCGGAGTCACCCTCAAGAACTCTCTAATACTTCTTCTTTGCGATCCACATGAACTTGATAGGAATCCTTGGAATCATAGTTGAACTTGACGAAGTAGAGCTTGACGTAGTCTTGGGAACCCACTTGACCATGGCCTTAGGATCTTCTTCAAATGAGTCAATCTCTTCTGGAAGCTTGTCCTTGCCTTTTATCTTGTGGTCTTCTGGTGGAAGATAATCTGGAGCTTGTGTTCCCTCAAAAGAAGTGGGGTCATACTTCTCTTGTTGAGGAACAAACTTCATCTTGGAGTATTGATCTTCTTCCCATTCAACTCCAGTGGCATTGAAATTTCGTTCAAAACCAACACCTTGATTCTTCTAGTGCCTTCTTTGCTTGCGTACAATTTCCTATAATTGCTTACACTCGGCATGGCTCTTGTAAACATCTTTCTTTATAATTCCCTTCAATAAGCTAGTTTCTTGCTCAAGTGTAACTTGTCTAAGAGGATCATTAGTGGAATCAAGAGAACTACTAGAAGCCACAATATTGGATTTAGCGTGGTTATTGTTACTACTAGAAGAAGAATCTTTCTTACTCTTGTTGCTAGATTTTACCTGTGGCATATAAGTAGACAGGAGGAGACGTTTGGCAATGTAAGAAGAACTCTTCTTTCGAAGATCATCATTGATATCTTTTAGAAACCCATGCTCTTGCTCTAAATTTAGCTTCTCTAAGCGTAGCTTCTCATGAGTTCTTAGGAGCTATCTATGATCCTCTGGAGTTGTTTCATGATCTAACTTAAGAGTATTTAGTTCTTCAATTAGACGCTCAATCCCATTCTTATCTTTGTCATTCGTTTCATCTTGATTAGCATGATTACTAGCAAGTTCATCGTAGTCTTCATCACTAATTTTGTCAACAAGTAAATCATCATCACCTAGTAACACTATTGGAATCAGCTTCTTTGTCGTCTGCCATGGCGGACGGCAAAGGCATGGACGGCGGATGGCAAAGGCCTTTGCTGTCCGCCAGCGGACAGCAAAATGTCCGGTCGAACGAGTGCCAGCAAAGGCCTTCTTTGCCGTCTGCTTCATAGAAGCGGACGGCAAAGGATTGTGCCATCTGCCATTGTAGCCAAGCAGACGGCAAAGGTTTTGGATGGCAGTGGGGTGGGCTGAGAGCCGTTAGGGGTTAACGGCGTGTTCTTTGCCGTCTGCCAGCAGACGGCAAAGAGCTCAGCTGCGTGTTGTGCTAGGTGTTACGTCTACAACGTATCTATAATTTTTGATTGCTCCATGCTACCTTATCTATTGTTTTGTACTATAATGGGCTTTATTTTCCACTTTTATATTACTTTTGGGACTAACCTATTAACCGGAGGCCCAGCCCAGAATTGCTATTTTTTGCCTTGTTCAGTATTCCGAAGAAACAGAATATCAAACGGAGTCCAAACGGAATGAAACCTTCGGGATCGTGATTTTCCAACCGAACGTGACCCAGGAGACTTGGACCCTACTCCAAGAAGCGCCAGAGGTGGTCACGAGGGTGGAGGGCGCGCCCCCCTGAGCGTGCCCCCCTACCTCGTGGGCCCCTCGGAGCTCCACCGACGTACTCCTTCCTCCTATATATACCTACGTATCCCCGAATGATCAGAACAGGAGCCAAAAACCTAATTCCACCGCCGCAACTTTCTGTATCCGCGAGATCCCATTTTGGGGCCTGTTCCAGAGCTCCGCCGGAGGGGGCACCTACCACGGAGGGCTTCTACATCATCACCATAGCACCTCCGATGAAGTGTGAGCAGTTTACTTCAGACCTTCGGGTCCATAGCTAGTAGCTAGATGGCTTCTTCTCTCTTTTTGGATCTCAATACAATGTTCTCCACCTCTCTCGTGGAGATCTATTCGATGTAATCTTCTTTTTGCGCTGTGTTTGTTAAGACCGATGAATTGTGGGTTTATGATCCAGCTTATCTATGAATAATATTTGAATCTTCTCTGAATTCTTTTATGTATGATTGAGTTATCTTTGCAAGTCTCTTCGAATTATCCGTTTGGTTTGGCCAACTAAATTGGTAGTTCTTGCAATGGGAGAAGTGCATGGCTTTGGGTTCAATCTTGCGGTGTCCTTACCAAGTGACAGAAGGGGCAGCAAGGCACGTATTGTATTGTTGCCATCGAGGATAACAAGATGGGGTATTTATCATATTGCATGAATTTATTCCTCTACATCATGTCATCTTGCTTAACGCGTTACTCTGTTTTTAACTTAATACTCTAGATGCATGCTGGATAGCGGTCGATGAGTGGAGTAATAGTAGTAGATGCAGAATTGTTTTGGTCTACTTGTCTCAGATGTGATGCCTATATACATGATCATACCTAGATAACCTCATAACTATGCTCAATTCTATCAATTGCCCAACAGTAATTTGTTCACCCACCGTAGAATATCTATGCTCTTGAGAGAAGCCACTAGTGAAACCTATGGCCCCCGGGTCTATTCTCATCATATCAATCTGCATCACTTTATTTACTTGCTTTGCTTTTACTTTTTTACTTTGCATCTTTATACCAAAAATACCAAAAATATTATCTCTATCAGATCTCTCTCTCGTAAGTGACCGTGAAGGGATTGACAACCCCTAATCGCGTTGGTTGCGAGTAGCTATCGTATTGTGCAGGTACGAGGGACTTGCGCGTGACCTCCTACTGGATTGATACCTTGGTTCTCAAAAACTGAGGGAAATACTTACGCTACTGTGCTGCATCATCCTCTGCTCTTCGGGGAAAACCAACGCAAGCTCGAGGCGTAGCAAGAAGGATTTCTGGCGCCGTTGCCGGGGAGGCTTACGCAAAAGTCAACATACCAAGTACCCATCACAATCCCTATCTCTCGCATTACATCATTTGCCATTTGCCTCTCATTTTCCTCTCCCCCACTTAACCCTTGCCGTTTTATTCGCCCTCTCTTTCCCAATCTCCTCCTCTTTTTCCCGTTTGCTTTTTTCCGTTTGCCTTTTCTCGTTGCCTTTCTGTTTGTCGTGTGCTAGTTTACTTATTTGTCGCGATGGCTCTACCTAGATTTGGTGACCTTCACATTAAAAGGCTAAAGGAGATCGAAAGCAATGTCAGAAAGTTTATGGTTTTGCAATTTTAGCACAATAATTTCTTTAGAAACGAGCTTAAGGAACAAAAAAATTTATGAGTTATATGAATAAAGAACTCGATGATATGTCTAAAGAATTTGATGGTATAAGGGCCCAAATTGCTCGTCTTGAAAAGATGACCGGTTAAATTTCGGATATGCAAGCTACCTTAGTCAATAAGATGGCCGCTAAACCAAATTCTTATGAAAATCAAGATGAACATCTGAAAGTTATTGATGTGTCCCCCATTAAATCTTTGTTTTGCAATACGAATCTTGATGAATCTGAAGATTATCTTCCTTTACCTAGAAGGCGTTCTAAGAATTCGGAGTTTCTAGATCTTGATGATGAAATTGATGAAAGTGGGATTGAAATAAATAAAAATCGTGATGTTGCTAAACCCACTATTTTGGATCTCAAGGAATTTAATTATGAAAATTGCTCTTTGATTGGTTGTATTTCCTTGTTGCAATCCGTGCTAACTTCTCCTCATACTTATAGTCAAAATAAGGCCTTTACAGAACACATTGTTGATGCCTTGATGAAATCTTATGAAGAAAAGATTGAGTTGAAAGTTTCTATCCCTAGGAAACTCCATAATGAGTGGGAACCTACTATCAAAATTAAAATTAAAAATTATGAGATTCATGCTTTGTGTGATTTGGGTGCTAGTGTCTCTACTATCCCCAAAACTTTGTGTGATTTGCTAGATTTCCGTGATTTTGATGATTGCTCTCTAAACTTGCATCTTGCGGATTCTACTATAAAAAAGCCTATGGGAAGAATTAATGATGTTCTTATTGTTGCAAATAGGAATTATGTGACCGTAGATTTTATCGTTCTTGATATAGATTGCAATCCTTCATGTACTATTATTCTTGGTAGACCTTTCCTTAGAACGATTGGTGCAATTATTGATATGAAGGAAGGGAATATTAGATTCCAATTTGCCTTAAAGAAGGTTATGGAACACTTCCCTAGAAAGAAAATAAAATTACCATATGAATCTATCATGAGAGCCAATTATGGATTGCCTACCAAAGATGGCAATACCTAGATCTATCCTTGCTTTTATGCCTAGCTAGGGGCGTTAAACGATAGCTCTTGTTGGGAGGCAACCCAATTTTATTTTGTGTTTTTTGTTTTTGCTTCTGTTTAGGAATAAATAATCCATCTAGATTCTGTTTGGATGTGGTTTTATCTTTTAATTAGTGTTTGTGCCAAGTTAAACCTATTAGATCTTCTTGGAAGATAGTTATTTGATCTTGCTGTAATTTCCAGAACCTTTGCCCTCAGTGCCCGAATTGTTGAAAATCACAAAAACGTGATTTTGCGTTGATTATTTCTGCTGATGTTCAATAAACAAATTTCCCAGGTCTTCTAATTTGGTAGAATTGTTTGGGTTCCAGAAGTTTGCGTTAGTTACAGATTACTACAGACTGTTCTGTTTTTGACAGATTCTGTTTTGCGTGTGTTGTTTGCTTATTATGATGAATCTATGGCTAGTAAAATAGTTTATGATCCATAGATAAGTTGGAATACAGTAGGTTTAACACGAATATAAATAAAGAATGAGTTCATTACAGTACCTTGAAGTAGTATTTTGTTTTCTTTCTCTAACGGAGCTCACGAGATTTCTATTGAGTTTTGTGTTGTGAAGTTTTCAAGTTTTGGGTGAATTCTTTTGATGGATTATGGAACAAGGAGTGGAAAAAGCCTAAGCCTGGGGATGCCCATGGCACCCTCAAGATAATCCAAGGACACCAAAAAGTCAAATCTTGGGGATGCCCCGGAAGGCATCCCTTCTTTCGTCCACTTCCATCGGTAATTTACTTGGAGCTATATTTTTATTCACCAACATGATATGTGTTTTGCTTGGAGCGTCTTGTCTTATTTGCGTCTTTTCTTGTTAGTTTACCACAATCATCCTTGATGTACACACCTTTTGAGAGAGCCATACATGAATTGAAATTAGTTAGAATAATCTATGTGCTTCACTTATATCTTTTGAGCTTGATAGTTTGCTCATAGTGCTTCACTTATATCTTTTGAGCGTGATAATTTTTGCTCTAGTGCTTCACTTAGATCTTTTAGAGCACGGTGGTGGATTTGTTTTAAAGAAACTTCTTCACTCATGCTTCACTTAGATTAATTTGAGAGTCGTTAATAGCATGGTAATTTGCTTAATGTTAATATACCTGGTATTCAAGATATGTGAATCTTCCTTTTGAGTGCGTTGAATACTAAGATAAGTTTGATGCTTGATAATTGTTTTTAGATATGAAGGTGATAATATTAGAGTCATGCTAGTTAAGTAGTTGTGAATTTAAAGAATATTTGTGTTTAAGTTTGTGATTCCCGTAGCATGCACGTATGGTGAACCGTTATGTGATGAACTCGGAGCATGATTTATTTATTGATTGTCTTCCTTATGAGTGGCGGTCGGGGACGAGCGATGGTCTTTTCCTACCAATCTATCCCCCTTGGAGCATGCGCGTAATACTTTTCTTTGATAACTTCTAGATTTTTGCAATAAGTATATGAGTTCTTTATGACTAATGTTGAGTCCATGGATTACACGCACTTTTTCCCATCCTTCCACCATTGCTAGCCTCTCTAATACCGCACACTTTTCGCCGGTATCATACACCCACCATATACCTTCCTCAAAACAGCCATCATACCTACCTATCATGGCATATCCATAGCCATTCCGAGATATATTGCCATGCAACTTTCCATAGTTTCGTTTATTATGAAACGCTCCATCATTGTCATATTGCCAGCATGATCATGTAGTTGACATTGTATTTGTGGCAAATGCCACCTTTCATAATTCTTTCATACATGTCAGTCATGTATCATTGCATATCCCGGTACACCGCCGGAGGCATTCATATAGAGTCATATTTTGTTCTAAGTATCGAGTTGTAATTGTTGAGTTGTAAGAAAAATAAAAGTGTGATAATCATCATTATTAGAGCATTGTCCCAAGTGAGGAAAGGATGATGGAGTCTATGATTCCCCCACAAGTCGGGATGAGACTCTGGACGAAAAAAAGAGGCCACAAAAATAAGAGAAAAGGCCCAAATAAAAAAATGAGAGAAAAAGAGAGAAGGGACAATGCTACTATCCTCTTACCACACTTGTGCTTCAAAGTAGCACCATTATCTTCATGATAGAGAGTCTCTCATTTCGTCACTTATACTAGTGGGAATTTTTTCATTATAGAACTTGGCTTGTCTATTCCAATGACGGGCTTCCTCAAAATGCCCTAGGTATTCGTGAGCAAGCGAGTTGGATGCACACCCACTTAGTTTCTTTTGTTGAGCTTTCATATACTTATAGCTCTAGTGCATCCGTTGCATGGCAATCCCTACTCACTCACATTGATATCTATTGATGGGCATCTCCATAGCCCGTTGATACGCCTAGTTGATGTGAGACTATCTTCCCTCTTTTTGTCTTCTCCACAACAATCGTTCTATTCCACATATAGTGCTATATCCATGGCTCACGCTCATGTATTGCGTGAAGATTGAAAAAGTTTTGAAAATGTTAAAGTATGAAACAATTGCTTGGCTTGTCATCGGGGTTGTGCATGATTTAAATACTTTGTGTGGGGAAGATGGAGCATAGCCAGACTATATGATTTTGTAGGGATAACTTTCTTTGGCCATGTTATTTTGAGAAGACATAATTGCTTTGTTAGTATGCTTGAAATATTACTATTTTTATGTCAATATGAACTTTTGTCTTGAATCTGCCGGATCTGAATATTCATACCATGATTAAGAAGAATTACATTGAAGTTGTGCCAAAGTATCACTCCGCATCAAAAATTCTCTTTTTATCATTTACCTACTCGAGGACGAGTAGGAATTAAGCTTGGGGATGCCTGATACATCTCCAACGTATCTATAATTTTTGATTGCTCCATGCTACTTTATCTATTGTTTTGGACTATAATGGGCTTTATTTTCCACTTTTATATTACTTTTGGGACTAACCTATTAACCGGAGGCCCAACCCAGAATTGTTGTTTTTTGCCTTTTTCAGTATTCCAAAGAAACAGAATATCAAACGGAGTCCAAACGGAATGAAACCTTCGGGATCGTGATTTTCCAACCGAACGTGACCTAGGAGACTTGGACCCTACTCCAAGAAGTGCCAGAGGCGGTCACGAGGGTGGAGGGCGCGCCCCCCTGGGCACGCCCCCCTACCTCGTGGGCCCATCGGAGCTCCACCGACATACTCCTTCCTCCTATATATACCTATGTATCCCCGAACGATTAGAACAGGAGCCGAAAACCTAATTCCACTATCGCAACTTTCTGTATCCACGAGATCCCGTCTTGGGGCCTGTTTCGGAGCTCCGCCGGAGGGGGCATCTACCTAGGAGGGCTTCTACATCATAACCATAGCCGCTTCGATGAAGTGTGAGTAGTTTACTTCAGACCTTTGGGTCCATAGCTAGTAGCTAGATGGCTTCTTCTCTCCTTTTGGATTCGAATACAATGTTCTCCCCCTCTCTCGTGGAGATCTATTCGATGTAATCTTCTTTTTGCGGTGTGTTTGTTGAGACCGATGAATTGTGGGTTTATGATCCAGCTTATCTATGAATAATATTTGAATCTTCTCTGAATTCTTTTATGTATGATTGAGTTATCTTTGCAAGTCTCTTCGAATTATCTGTTTGGTTTGGCCACACTAGTAGAAAAGGGTCAAATGTGAGACACATTAGTCAAGGTTTGTAACAGAACTGGCACTAATGTGTCCATTAGTGCCGGTTCCAATGGCTAGGTGGGAGGAGCTCTTTAGTACCGGTTCGTGGCGAACCTTTAGCACCGGTTCATGCCATGAACCGGTACTAAAGAAAGTGGTGGCAGAATGTTGTCAGAGTGGGACCCTTCCAGCACCTTTAGTACCGGTTCGTCGCACGAACCGGTACTAAAGGTCGTCCTATATAAACCCTTCATCCACCCGCACTCTGTTCTTTCCCCTTTCCCCTCTCCCTCTCCTCTGTTCTTCCCTTCTTCCTCTCAAGTTCATCACAAAATTTGCCCCAAATTTGTCAAGATTTGCAGGCCCTCATCCATTCAAATGATCACCAAGGTTAGCAACTTTGTCCTTTCATCTCTCATTGCTTGATTAGCTCTTGCATTGGTTTATATAGTGATTAATTGTGGGTTTTAGTAATTTGGGAGGAATTATATGTGGTAGTATTTGATTTATATGCAATTTGAGGTCAAAATAACACTTAGTTTGCATATGTAGGTGTGGTTTACTTAGTGCCTTCTAAATCCCCGTCGTAACCACCGTCGATCGCCCGCACCATCCTGTCGCCGGCTCCACCTTGTGGTGAGCCTCTTGTTCATGAAATTTTATATAAAAAATTGATGTTTGTGTGATTTGGATATATAGTTACTCGTATAATAATTATCTAACCCGTACGTTGTTTGTTATACATAGTGCCATGGTTTTGATATCCGTCCCCGTCGGCCCTCGTCCTTGTTATGATTCAGATGTGGTATATTCTCTTTTAAAACTATTTGTTGCATTTCGTGTTTATGACAAATTATGCCCATCAAGTTGACATAGATATTTTTATCTAGGAGGTATGTGAACCGGAAATTCCAACCGACAGTATTGTCGAGAGGTCAAATTTAGTTGAAAGAGAAAATGAGTACTTGAAAGAAAAATTGAAAAGAATTGAGGGGGAGAAGATGGAATTGGAGTTGCATTTTGCCGATGTCGTCGATGATCACAAGATCAAGATGGAGAAAATGCGCTTGAAGATTAGAAAGATTAGAAAATATGCCATCGATAGTGAGGCTTGGTATCATTATGCTGTTGGATCAATTGTTACCTTAGTTGCAATCCTGATCGCATTTGTTGTTGCATTTAAATGCTTTAGCTAGAGAGTTATTTGTTTGTTGCATTTAAGTGTTGTATGAACATTATGTATGAACTTGTATTAATTTGGTCTATTCGGTGTTGTGTAATGAAGATGAGCCGGCAATGGATGTACGATGACCAATGCTCTCCCCAGTTCGTTGAGGGCGTGCATACTTTTCTGCTTGCGGCTGAGGCAAACAAGCGGGCGGATGGTTTTATGCCTTGTCCATGTGCTGGCTGTAAGAATGGTCGCAATTACTCTACAACAAGAACCATTCACGTCCACCTGTTTGAGTCCGGTTTCATGCCCCACTATAATGTTTGGACCAAGCACGGAGAAAGAGGGGTTATGATGGAAGACAATGAAGAAGAAGAGGACGACGACAGCTATCCTGGCCATGGGTTCCCTGAATACGATGATATAACAATGGGGGAAGAAGCTGAGCCGGTAATGCGGGAAGAAGCTGAGCCGGCAATGCGGGAAGAAGCTGAAGAAGAGGCATCAGATGAGCCCGTTGATGATCTAGGTCGGGCCATTGCCGATGCAAAGAGAAACTGCGCAAGTGATTTGGAGAAGAAGAAGTTGCAGCACATGTTAGAGGATCACAAGAAATTGTTGTACCCGAATTGCATAAGTGACAAGAAAAAGCTAGGCACCACACTGGAATTGCTGCAATGGAAGGCAGAGAATGGTGTATTTAACAAGGGATTTGGAAAGTTGCTGGTAATGATAAAGGATATGCTTCCAAAGGACAACGAATTGCCCGAGAGTACGTACGAAGCAAAGAAGGGTGTTTGCTGTCTAGGTTTAGAGGTGCAGAAGATACATGCATGCCCTAATGATTGCATCCTCTACCGCGATGAGTACGAGGATTTGAACGCTTGACCGGTATGTGGTGCATTGCGCTATAAGATCAACCGCGATGAGCATGGTGATGTCGAGGGCGAGCACCCCAAGAAGAAGATTCCTGCCAAGGTGATGTGGTATTCTCCTATAATACCATGGTTGAAACGTTTGTTCCAAAACAAAGAGCATGCCAAGGCGATGCGATGGCACAGAGAAGACCGTAAGAAAGACGGAAAGTTGAGAGTACCCGCTGACGGGTCGCAGTGGAGAAAAATCGAAAGAAAGTACGGGAAGGAGTTTGCAGATGACGCAAGGAGCATATGGTTTGGTCTAAGAGCAGATGGCATTAATCCTTTTGGGGAGCAGAGCAGCAACCATAGCACCTGGCCTGTGACTCTATGTTTGTATAACCTTCCTCCTTGGTTGTGCATGAAGCGGAAGTTCATTATGATGCCAGTGCTCATCCAAGGCCCTAAGCAACCCGGCAACGAGATTGATGTGTACCTAAGGCCATTAGTTGAAGAACTCTTACAACTGTGGAATGGAACAGGTGTACGTGCGTGGGATGAGCACATGGGGGAAGAATTTGACCTAAAGGCGTTGCTGTTCATGACCATCAATGATTGGCCTGCTCTCAGTAACCTTTCAGGACAGAGAAACAAGGGATACCGCGGATGAACGCACTATTTGGATGATACCAAAACTATATACATGAATAGTTGTAAGAAGAATGTGTACCTGGGACATCGTCGATTTCTTCCGAGCAGGCATCCCTTAAGAAAGAAAGGCAAGCATTTCAAAGGTGAGGCGGATCACCGGACGAAGCCTCGCCACCGTACTGGTGCTGATGTACATGATATGGTCAAGGATTTGAAGGTGATATTTGGAAAGGGTCCTGGCGGACAACCTGTTCCGAAGGACGCTGACGGCCGCGCACCCACGTGGAAGAAGAAATCTATATTTTGGGACCTGCCATATTGGAAAGATCTAGAGGTCTGCTCCACAATCGACGTGATGCACGTGACGAAGAATCTTTGCGTGACCCTGCTTGGCTTCTTGGGCGTGTATGGGAAGACAAAAGATACACCTGAGGCACGGGAGGACCAGCAATGTATGCACGAAGAAGACGGCATACATCGGGGTCATGCAAGCTACACTCTTACCAAAGAAGAGAAGGAAATCTTCTTTGAATGCCTGCTCAGTATTAAGGTACCGTCTGGCTTCTCGTCGAATATAAAAGGAATAATAAACATGGCAGAGAAAAAGTTCCAGTACCTAAAGTCTCATGACTGCCACGTGATTATGACGCAACTACTTCCGGTTGCATTGAGGGGGCTTCTACCGGAAAACGTTCGATTAGCCATTGTGAAGCTATGTGCATTTCTCAATGCAATCTCTCAGAAGGTAATCGATCCAGAAATCATACCAAGGTTACAGAATGATTTGGTGCAATGTCTTGTCAGTTTCGAGTTGTTGTTCCCACCATCCTTCTTCAACATCATGACACACGTCCTAGTTCACATATGCGAAGAGATTAACGTTTTGGGTCCTGTATTTCTACACAATATGTTCCCCTTTGAGAGGTTCATGGGAGTCTTAAAGAAATATGTTCATAACCGTGCTAGGCCAGAAGGAAGCATCTCCAAGGGCCATCAAAATGAGGAGGTCATTGAGTTTTGTATTGACTTTATTCCTGACCTTAAGCCGATTCGTGTTCCTGAATCGCGGCATAAGGGCAGACTGGATGGAAAAGGCACACTAGGAGGGGAACAAATAATATGTATGGACGGACATTCTCTCACTGAAGCACACTACACAGTTCTACAGAATTCCGCCTTGGTGGCTCCGTATATGGATGAACACAAGAATTTGCTACGCTCCAAACACCCGGAGCGCTCTGATGACTGGATTACACGTGAACAAACCAGGAGTTTCGCCAGCTGGTTGCAGACACGTACCATGCATGACACCTCTATTGAAGATGACATGTACTTGCTGTCCCAGTTACCATCTTCAAATATAATGACTTTCAAAGGGTACGAGATAAATGGTAATACATTTTACACAATCACCCAAGATAAGAAGAGCACCAACCAAAACAGTGGTGTCCGCTTTGATGCAGAAATCAAGACGGGAAAGGAAACATATTATGGTTATATACAGGACATATGGGAACTTGACTATCAACATGGTTTGAAGGTCCCTTTGTTTCGGTGCAAATGGGTCAATATGACACGAGGCAGGGTAACGAAAGACCCGCAGTACGGAATGACAACAGTGGATCTCAACAATCTTGCATATGCAGACGAACCATTCGTCCTAGCCAATGATGTGGCACAGGTTTTCTATGTGAAGGACATGTCTACCAAGCCAAGAAAAAGAAAGGATAAGGAAGCGAATGCATCGTACGATGAGCCAAAGCGGCACATAGTTCTTTCTGGGAAGAGAAACATCGTGGGAGTGGATGACAAGACAGATAAGTCAGAAGATTATGAAAAGTTTGATGAAATTGCTCCATTCACAGTGAATATTGACCCGAGCATCCCGTTAAATGAGGAAGATTTTCCATGGTTACGGTGCAAAGGGACACACGCGAAGAAAATTTTTGACACCCAAAGATCTGGGATGTGATCGGCTTCACTATCATCACTTTCTTCTGTGTTTCACACCCATAGGGGAATCTGTGTAATAGTTAGGGTAGTTATGTGTTTTGGCATTTGAAACACGAAGAAATTTTATGTGCAAACAAATTCTTTCATGCCTTTACTGATTTTTAAAGTTAAGTTATTCACAAACTAGTGATTCACACGAATTTCAAATAATTCAAAATTTAAACTATTCAAATTTGAAAACTACGGGCACTAACAGAAAGTTTGTAATTTTTTGTACCTAAAGAAAAAATATTCACAAAGAAACTCTAAATACACAAAAAAAACACAAAAATAAAAAAAGCAAAAAATAAAATAAAAAAAAGCACGCCTACTAGGCCAGAGCGGCCTGCATACGACTAGAAACCCAACCTGTTGTTGGGCCAGGATGCGGGCCCGCAAAGGCCAAGTGGGCCCACAGGACAGCAAAGAACACGTAGGCATAGTAGGCCTGCTTTGGAGAGGAGCTCGAGAGAGCGACCGCAAGGGGGTTTATAAACCAGTGTGGTCGCCCCTCGGCTAGCGAGGTGGGACTAAACTCGCCGCACCGCACCTGCGCCAGCGCACCCCCTTTAGTACCGGGTCGTGGCGAAGGGTCAAATGTGAAGCACAATAGTGCCGGTTGGAATTTCAGCCGGCACTAATGTGTACACTAGTGCCAGTTCGTGACGGCGATTAATAGCATCGGTTCGTGGCGAACCTTTAGTATCGGTTCATGCCATGAACCGATACTAAAGAGGCTGTGTCAGCCTCCGGTCAGGCTATGGCCCCACCATCACCATTTAGTGCCAGTTCGTACCACGAACCGGTACTAATGAGGTTGTGTCAGGTAAGGCTGGGGCCCCACATGCACCTTTAGTACCGGTTCATGGATGAACCAGACGTAAGCTGTTTTTTAGTCCCACCTCGCGAAGTGAGAGGGACTAGGAGCGGTTTATAAGCCCTGAGTGCATAGACGATAAAGAAGAGGCTCAATGCTCACGTTGCTTAGATTCAAGCCTTCAGGAATACGGTAGACTGCACGGAGCTATGCGCAGTGCAGTTTACACTATTCCGAAAGGCTTGAAGCAAATTAACGAGCATTGCACCTCTTTTTTATTTTTAATAACTTATTACAACTCCGGACTTCTTCTGTTATGGCAAAAACTAATTCCACGTCGACATTTCTTTTTTTTGAAGTTATAACTCCAGACCTTGACCATCAAGTTTTGCAAAAAAGAAAAAATAGCAGAAAATAAGAAAAACTATAGCTGAAAAGAAAAAAACTATATAAAAAACTACTCAGAAATAAATAGAAGAAAATAAATAAAGCATAAAAGAAAAAATTACTCAAAAAATCACTACAAAATGAACTCTGAAAATGTTGAATTTTGGCAAACTAGATGAAAAAATACACACAAATAAATAGAAGAAAATAAATATAACAGAAAAGAAAAAACTATACAAAAAACTACGCAAAAACAAATAGAAGAAAATAAAGCAGAAAAGAAAAAAACTATAAAAAAAATTGGGACGCTGCCCTGTGGGCCTGATAGGCCACAGGTGTGTAATTGCAGGCCTTAAAGGCCCAGCAGACTCACAGGGCAGCGCGCAGAGTTTAGGCCCACAAGCCTGCTATATAGAGGAGTTCGAAGTGGTAGCCGCGGCTGGGTTTATAAACCAGTGCGGCTGCACTTCGCGCGGCGAGGTGGGACTAAACTTTGGGGTGGCAGCACGAGGCCTTTAGTACCGGTTGGAGCCACCAACCGGTACTAAAACCACCCTTTAGTACCGGTTGGTGGCTCCAACCGGTACTAAAGGCCTCGTCTTCCCGCCTCTTCGCCTGGCCAAAGTTGGCCTTTAGTACCGGTTGGTGGCTCCAACCGGTACTAAAGGCCTCTCCTATATATACAACACTTACGAAAATTTTATTCTCCCTCTGTTTCTTCCTCTGTTTCCCCATTGAAGCACCGCCCGCGCGCCCCGATCGATCGACGCCGTCGCCGTCGCCGCCCCCGTCCCCGTCGCCGCCCCCGTCTCTGTCACCGCCCCGGTCCCGTCCCCATCGCGCCGTCCCCGCGTCGCCACCCCTGCATCACGCCCCGGCCCGTCACCACCCCCGGCCGTCGCCTCGCCGTCGCCGTCGCCCCGCTGTGAGCTCTCCCCCTCTAACCCCTCTCCCTCGCCCCCGGCGGCCACCATGGGCGCCGCCCCTTCCCAAGCCCATACACACACACAAGCATGATGAACACACACACACACACGTACATATGTATGAATTAATGCATGTATATATTAGTATATACGTATTTTGTATGTTTAATTAGTTTAGATTATTTAGATTATTATTTTTTCACTATTAGATATGTATGAATGCATGTTAGATAGATATAATTAGTGTTTAATTAGTATGGAATTTTTTTATATAATGTTGTTTTTCAGTTTTTTAATGGATGTATAGAAGTTGTGTTTTCTGTTTTTAGTGTTAGATGCTTAATTAGTATGAAATAGTATATAGATTTTTGACATATGCAATGATAGCATAACTAGTGTTATATAGAAATGTTAGAAATTTCAGTTATCAAAATCCAATCATTAAAAAAATGTTACTTTTTGCGGGCATATAGCTAGTATTTGTTCTCAACGATGCCCGGCCCGCATCCTCGCCGTCGACCCGTCCGCGACGATGTCCGGCTGACCCATGTCCGGGACTGGGCTCCGCCGGGCTGGCACTAGGAGGTGCTACCTGGAGGGGCGCGCCGCTTTATGAGGAACCCGGCCCCGGGTCCCGTCGTCGACCCTGATCTTGTTTGGTGGCATTCGTGTGGGCTAGTTTCGGTGCGGAGGGACCCGGCCCCGCCGGAGGTGGTACATCACCGTGTCAGGGAGGAGGACGAGCACGTCCATCGCTACATGGTTGCATTAGAGGGCGGCAGGTTCTCCAATACCTGGCAGTTTCTTCAGGGATCTCACTTCAGCTATGATCCTGCGATCTTTAATTAGCTACCTAGCCAGTGATGTACTATTCAATATTATATATTATTCAAGACGATCTATTCGAGTTTATATCTATTATTCTAGACGATGTATTCGAGATTATATCTATTATTCGAGACAATGTAATTTGAATACTAAATTGTTTTATATTTCTTTTGGATTAGTTAAATAAAAGGTATGGCAGACAATACCGACAGAGAGGGAGAACAGACCATGTTCGATATGATAGGTGGGCCAGATGATGACCAGAATGAAGAAGATTATGACGGCTCCAAATTTCTAAATAACACCGGAGAGGGTGATATGATATTTGATCGCGACGACCGAATTGATGAAGTCATGAACTACGATTATGACGATGACGAAGAACATGTTGATCCTGAAACAACAAAGACCGGCGAGGTATATTTATATAAGCAGGCATCTGGTGATCATCACATGTTTTAAATGACTTGAAGATATATTAACGAATCGATCTTTGTTCTTTCAGCCATCCGGATCAAGCAAATCTTCAGGCAAAAGGACCAAATGAGGCCCGAACAAAAAGTTGAAGGAGGGCGTAAAGTACAATATCGAGGCAGTCAGACCTAATGGCGAACCATTAGCGCCTAAGAAGATTGCGGACAAGTTCGCTCTTCAGTGCGGAGTTCTTGTGAAGGACCAACTCCCGATCAAACTTCAAGAATGAAGAGAGCTAGCAAAGCCACGTCCAGATGTTACTTTTGTCGACAAGAATCAAAAAGATCTGCTTTGGGATACTCTCATGGAACATTTCACCCTACCAGATCATTTCACAAAAGCAGATGTGCAGAAATTCAAGGACGCTGCTCTTAGGAAGATGGCGGTTGCATTCAAGAACCACAAGAATCGTGAATGGGACAAGTACGTCAAGGGAGGAAGGAAGACTCCAGAATTCGAGGGAACACTAGAGAACCAACGTGCTCATTGGGACGATTTCGTGAAATTCAAGGATTCGGAATTAGCTAAGGAACGGTCGAGAATAAACAAGAAGAATGCCGAAAAAAAGGATAAGTTCCATAAGCTGGGGCCAGGTGGCTATGCGGTGGCAATGCCTAAGTGGGATAAGTCTGAGAAAGAGATGGAGGATGCAGGTGTCACTCCGGTTACTAAGAGCTGGCCCCCCAGGTGCAAGACTTGGTTCTATGCGCATGGGGGGGGGGAGTTGGACCCGAAGACAGGCAATGTTTCGACGAAGGCAAGTCTGAAGGGAGCCGACGATGCGATACTTGTTGCAATAGAAGAGGCACGATCGAGGGTGTTCCAGCCCAACAGAGAGAACGACGAGCTTAGGCGTGCCCTGGGAAATCCTGAACACCCGGGAAGAACACGAGGCAAGGGCGCTATTCCGTGGTATGAGGTGTTTTCAGACTGGAATACCGACTACAGAACCCGTGCGAGAAAGAAGATTGCGGATGAGAAGAAGAGGAAGATGGAGGAGGAGCAGAGGAAGCGGGACTGTGAACGCCTTCAAGGCCTAGAAGCAAGTCAAGCAGAATTGGCAGTAAAATTCCAGCGGCAGCAGGAGCAGATCGACTCACTTACCCAGCAAAGGGGGTCTCAGCAGCTACAGCAGCTAGCAGATGATCCAGCATTGGATAGCACCGCCCCATCCATGCCGAGAAGCAGCGTGGGTTCCGCCCCGGACAACGCAATGCTGGGTACATACCCCGTGGATGACATCACGGAGAACACTAACTGCGAGCTACACGTCAAAATGAAGAACATATCCATGAAGGTGGCGGACGCCGTTGCTTTTACAAATCCCCCCGAGGCAACCTTCCATTGCAACCCGATTCCAGCGGGCTATGCTCGTGTCTTGGTTGATGAGGTGGTGGACCCACCATATTCGGAGCTACAGCTTGACATTCCTGGAGGTGACGACGAGCGCTTTCTCGGAGAGGCCAAACATCATATCATCCTATGGAAAAAGGATTGCATCATCTTTCGAAGGCCACCGACACCGTGTCAGCCGACTCCTCGTCGAAGTACGCCACCGAGTCAGCAGACTCCCGCTCCTGCAAATCCACCAAGTCCGGCAAAGTGTCAGGCCACTCCTCCTCCTCCAAGTCCACCACAGCGTCAGACGTCCACTCCTCCTCCAAGTCCGGCACAACCTCAGGCCACTCCTCCAAGTCCGGCACAGCTTCAGGCCACTCCTCCTCGTCCAACTCAGCCCCGTCAGCCGCCTCCGCCGCCTCAGCAATCGCAGAAGAGACACCCCACAGCTATGGTGCGTAGCGATACGAGTCGAGGTAGTACAGGAAGTACAGGCGGAGCAAGCGATATAAATATGGTCCAAGCCTCACGCCTCTTCCGCAGAGGCCTTATGACAAGTCCGAGGAGGAAAATGCAGCCATATCGAAGGCCGAGGTGGAAGCCCATTTTGCACCGAAACCTCCACCGCCGCCAAGGGAGAAAGTGCCCGAGGAAACGATTGACCACTTCATTCGTATGGCTCAACCACCAGCTCCCAAGCCTGTTGACACAGACTATGAGCGCCACATCAGGATGTTAAATCGAGCACGTCTACGTAAGGAGGCGAGCTCGGGATCGAGCAAACAACAAGCAGCTGTCAAAAAATGCGGGAAAACCATTCCCTAGCTGGGAGAACAGGCGGCACAATCGATCCCCTCGCTTGTTGTGCCAACAACACGTGACAGTACGCGTGCCCAATATTATTGTGGGCAAACAGTTTACGTTCCTGAGGTGGCCAATGTGGTAATAACCAAGGACCATATAATGCAGGCTGAAGTTCTCAACATCACTGTTGGACAACTCCTCGAGATCGAGCCCATGCCTGTGCTTAGAGAGGATGAAATAAAACGGAAATATGTCCGGGGCCAACCTTTGGTCGAGCCAGACAAGGTCAAGAACCTCCCAACGAGAATGTATGAATTGCATCGATGGTACATGAACATTACCAAGATTTCAGATCGATTGTCCCTCATGGTTAATGTCAAGGAGGAGCATTCATGAGAAAGCTCTGTCCGTTGAGTATTCTGAACTATTTCAGTTATACAATCAAGATGCACTGGACAAATCTATCGTCAGTTTCTATTGTCTGTAAGTGATTTCTTTCTGTAATTTAAGGCTCAAGCTAGTTGTAGTGATCCTTTTGATCAATCATTACCTGTAATTATCCTCACTATATTCTTTTCTGTGGTATTATGCAGGATGAAGATGTATGAAATGAGAAAAGGTGGACGCTTTGGCATTGGGTTCATTGACCCAAACACCGTTAATGAATACACATGGCGAATAAATCCACATCATCAAAAGGACATAGAGGACAACATGCTAGAGTTCTTGAAGCGCCTCAAATACAATGAAGATATACTACTTCCTTACAACTTCCAGTGAGTCACACTGTCTTGTACTACAAATTCTCTGTTTTTGCCTACTAGCTAGCTACATGTTTTTGCTTACATATGCCCGCTTAATTAAGACATGCAAACGTGTGTGCATGCAGATTTCACTGGATCTTGTGTATCATTAAAGTTGACGCCGAAACAGTTGAAATATTGGACTCACTACTCAAAGAAAATACTGACTATAACATCTTGTTTGGGATAGTCAACAGGTAATTTCAATCATTATTAACTATATATCTCGGCCTATTTAGTTTGTCATTTCATGATATATACTATTTAATAACCCCTTTATTCATTTTCTTTGTCGGCGGGCAGGGCTTGGGCAAGGTTCATCAGCGTCACGGAAGGCGAATGGAAAAAAAGCTTAAATGGTTTCGACCCAAGGTAAGTAATTAAGTAGTACTAGCTAGCTAGCTAGCTACCATCTCTTTAATTATCATGCTTGATTAATTATTATCTGATCAAATTCCATTCTCATAAAGGCCCTGAAGCAGGCGCAGGGGACTGATCTGTGTGCATTCTACGTTTGCGAGAACATTCGCATGATGGCGTCCGAAAGGAGCAGATCTCAAAGACAGGAATGGGTACGCTTGTCAGAACACTATTCACAATTTTTACACCATTATCGATATCTAGTCACGCAACTAATACACATGCATATTGATCTCCTTCTTAACAGTTCAGAGAGGTGCGGGAGAAGCTCCTAGAAACGGAGCGCGTAGAAGCACTTCAAGAGGAAATAGCGGGATTTTTGCTCGACCAGGTCATAAATCCGAAGGGAGAATACTATTACCCGCTACCGCCCCCATGAAAACCACTTCCAATTGTCAGCGTGCTCCGAAGGCACCAATTAGGCTAATGCCATTGGCTCCGAAGGCAACATGCATATGTAGGAGAAATTGTATATAGCTATACATGTGTGTATGTGTGAATTAATTAATATGGTGGTTTGTGAGACATTGATGATATATATATGCATGATTGATTCTACTAGAAATTCTATTTATATATATATATATATATGCATAACGTGTACAATGTGTAGTATCGTAAAATACCAACAAACGAAAAAGAATTAAAATGGAAACACAAAATTAAATGAAAAAGAAATCATAAAACTAAAACGCCCCCAAACCTTATAGTACAGGTTGGTCTTACCAACCGGTACTAAAGGGCTCCAGGCCCCCGGAGCTGGCTCGTGCCACGTGGTTGCCCTTTAGCACCGGTTTGTATTGAACCGGTACTAAAGGGGGGGGGGGCTTTAGTGCCCACACTTTAGTGCCGGTTATGGAACCGACACTAAAGGGCCTTACGAACCGGTGCTATTGCTCGGTTCTGCACTAGTGCCAACTAGATTGGTAGTTCTTGCAATGGGAGAAGTGCATGGCTTTGGGTTCAATCTTGCGGTGTCCTTACCCAGTGACAGAAGGGGCAGCAAGGCACGTATTGTATTGTTGCCATCGAGGATAACAAGATGGGGTATTTATCATATTGCATGAATTTATTCCTCTACATCATGTCATCTTGCTTAAGGCGTTACTCTGTTTTTAACTTAATACTCTAGATGCATGCTGGATAGCGGCCGATGAGTGGATAAATAGTAGTAGATGCAGAATCATTTCGGTCTACTTTTCTCGGACGTGATGTGTATATACATGATCATACCTAGATAACCTCATAACTATGCTCAATTCTATCAATTGCTCAACAGTAATTTGTTCACCCACCGTAGAATATCTATGCTCTTGAGAGAAGCCACTAGTGAAACCTATGGCCCCCATGTCTATTCTCATCATATCAATCTCCATCACTTTATTTACTTGCTTTGCTTTTACTTTTTTACTTTGCATCTTTATACCAAAGTACCAAAAATATTATCTCTATCAGATCTCACTCTCGGAAGTGACCGTGAAGGGATTGACAACCCCTAATCGCGTTGGTTGCGAGTAGCTATCGTTTTGTGCAGGTATTAGGGACTTGCGCGTGACCTCCTACTGGATTGATACCTTGGTTCTCAAAAACTAAGGAAATACTTACGCTACTGTGCTGAATCATCCTCTCCTCTTCGGGGAAAACCAACGCAAGCTGGAGACATAGCACCGGGGTGTTGGGGTGTGGTGTCACGGTGTTGGGGTACATCGGGGTGTCGGGGTCGCGGTCGGGGTGGTGTCAGGGTGTCGGGGTGTGGTGTCAGGGTGTCGGGGGTCATTGGTCGAGGTCGGGGTCAGGGTGTGGTGTCA